>NW_008825052.1:598300-606579 GCF_000699105.1 Pygoscelis adeliae | reverse complement strand
TCTTAGAAATCCCCTTTTAATTTCCAGCTTAAATTTATTCACAGTGGTTAGATCCATTTGTTCTGCTGCCAAAATTGGCCTTTAGCTTAAATAGCTCCTTTCCATTCCCAGTGCTTATCTTCCTGGTGTATTTATAGAGAGCAATCTTATCTTCTCTCAGCCTTCATTTTGCTAGGATAAACAAACCAAGATATTTCATTTGCTCTTGTAAAATGCGTTCTCTGTTTCCCCTCAGCATGCTATTAGATCATCTTTGCTCCCATTGCAATTGGGATTTATCTTGCCTGAACACAAATCTCCAAATTATACTTAATAATCCAGGTGAGGCCTCACTAGAATCACGTACATGGCATCAATTCTCCCTCTCTCTACTGGTTACAAAACTCATTGCCTGATTCACGGTAAGATATAATGGCTTTTCCACCGCCACAGTTGTGATATGTTGGCAGTTTACAGTCATCCCATGGCCAGCTATACACCCAGTTCTTTCTCCGCCTCTGTTGCTTCCAACTAATAAGCTCAATGTTCACAGGAGAATTGCCTATTATTATGTATAACCTTAAACTTTGTGTTATTGATGCTTATCTCCTTTCCACTACTCCAGTCCTTAGAACCGTGAGTTCTTCCTGTAAGATATTCCATTTATTTTCCATATCAATTTTATCTGCTGGCAGTACAATGTCCTGAATTTAATAACACCCTCTTATGTTTTCTACTGAGATCATTAATAAAAATGTCAAGTAATATGGAGCTGAACAATAGGAATTTCACCAACAACCTGCCTCCAAGCCAGTAGTTCAACACTACCCTTTGTAGTCTCCCCATTAGCTTAGTCCTTATTTTCTTTGTCTTTCTGTACAAATTGTCATCTCCTCCAGCTGATAACTCAATAATTGCATGACACTGCCTTCCCTTGTGTAGATTATGTCATTATCATTGTGAGGATCAGCATAGCCAGAACAATTTTTATGCTTTCCTACTTCTGCCGGTGAACAAAGCTTGTACTTCTTGTGTGCCTTTTCTTACATTGCACTACTCTTCGTAAGAGGGCAGTTAAAATAATCGTCTGTGTAAAACTCTGCAGAAGAAGGCATCTTTGTGTTCATTCAATCAGTAAATTCCTCCTCCTCCTCCTCCTTTTGACAAAATTTCAGTATTTTCACTGAGAAAGGGCCTCTTCTGTTAAGCTTTGAGGAGCAGCGTGGCCTCAACCTTTGAAACTAATGAACATCTGCAAACCCCAGGTAGACTCCATCTCCACATAACAAGCAAACATATCTCCCACAACACAAATGCAGGCACTCTCCCTCTCTCTGTGTTTTTTTCCAATTATAGTAGGTGGCCTATGTAAAAGAAGTTACTTTTCCCCTACAAACCACAGCTCTCGGAGGTCACAATAGCTAAAAGAGCACTGCTGACCCACTAACCTGGCTAGCCGTGCACTCTCTGTCGCCACCTCTATTAGCCGATGGCGGAGCGTGGCAAGCTCCAGGATTGTGGAGAAGGAGTCCAGGATAAAGAGCTGTTTTTCGCTGCCTGTCTTTTTTTCTTCATCTGCTCCCGCCTCTAATAGTGACAGAGCAATCTCTTGCACCAGGACAGGGTCTTCTATCAGTACCCCGGCAAATAACTGCAAGGAAAGGGAAAAAAAGGAAACACAGAAATCACTTACATACAGATGACAAAGCCTTTAAATACTTTAGGGGACTGTTCTCCTTTTTCTTTTTCTGGAGTAAATAATGACTGGAGTTGCTTCTGACTTGCAACCCATGCAAGGTCAGAATTGTGCCCACCCTGACCTATCCTGACCCCTAAAAATACACTGGCGTTTTGCCACTTGCTTTAAAGGTAAAGACACGGAATCTATAAACCTGGCTTTACTTGAAGGACTTAACAAAGTTTATTTTATTTATTTTTTATATCTAACATATCTATTTTATATCTATTTGCCTTTTTTATTATAATCAGAATTCAGAAGGCTTTCAGATGTATATACCTCTCTAAAGCAGGGGCTCTGTAACTTGGTTCACTTATTACTAGCTGAGGCCATTTCTCCTCTAAAGAGTGTACAGATCCCAGCAGACATGCCATTGTATGTATGATGCTCCCAAAATGGGGACAGCAAACTCATATGGACAGCTAACTCAGCAGAGCTGGACCCCCTTTTCTACTGGGGCGGCAGAAGCCTCCAAAAGAGCAGAAATCCCAGAAAAGAAAAATGATGAAAAGCTGCAGCTCGGTAACGTGGAGAGCTGGAAAGAAGAAAATGGTCCACTGGCTGTTGTACTGTGGTGGCAGGAACAGCTCCTGGCTCTGTGTGCAGGAGAAGATGCTCCTTGTCTCTAGCTGTCACAACCTGTACAACTGTGCCACCCTGCTCACGTCAGACAGGATAGATGTGGCCTCTGTTATAACTGAGTGGCTTCACGCTTCGCTGCTTATGACCAATGAATCACAGAACATGAGGAAATCTGAACCCAGCCATGCAGTTATTAGTAATAAGAGTCTAGATTTCAACACCTGCCATTCGCTACACCTTCACAGCTACACTGAAAAAAAAAAAAGTTTGAAAAGACAACACCCCAAAGTTGTGTCAGAAGTTGTGCAACTTTATTTTGTCCCTCTCCCCCAATGCTTTACAATGTGCTTTTGTAATTCTATGACTCTGGATGGGTGGGACAGGACAACCCATCTTTGTGCTTCTTCACAGAGCTGCTACAAGGAGAATAGCATCTTCCCTATTTCCAAAGGGGACAAGAGAAGAGGTAATAAACTTAGACTGTAGCAAGGCGCATCTGTGCTAGACTTTAAGGAGAACTTGCTAAAGGTGAAGCTGGTAAAGCACTACAACAGACTGCTTGAAAAAGTCTATCACATGATGTGTTTAAGAACAAGACAGCTATTAATCTCATGGGAATAACATAAGTATAGCTGATCCTGGCTTGGGGCGAGCAAGAAGGATCTCACAGCTTCCCAGGGATCATTTAGTCTTTTAATTCCAGAATTCACTTTTCTTTTCATTTGGCACTCTGATGCTTCTACATAGGAAAAACACCTGTTCTCAGGCTGGCAGCATCTGTACCTCACCCCTGGGTAATTTGTTTATTATGAAGTTGAAAGATGTTTAGGAAGTCAGATGGGGAATAACAACTGAATCTTGTAAAACTGTCCTTAGTGAAGGGTTGGAATAATATGAAAGAATGAGATCCGGGGTCACAAAAGAAGCAGTCCAGGAAGGACAGAAATGTTGATTTTAGCATACCAAGTCATAAAGAAAAACAATGTGATCATATAAAGACTGCATCATCATGACTATACAAAAGGAAACCAAATTAAATCTGCTCTGGTAAAGGTCAATTTCCTAAAATTTAAATGTTTGACTTTTACGACCTTAGTGTCTTCCTAAACATTGCCTGCTTGCGTGTGTTTGTCTCATCTGCAGCTTCTGTTGGAGGAAAAGAAATGGGCAAGAAGCAAACACAACAAAACCTCTCCCTTTCCCCCTTGGCAACAGCAGTGTGGTAACTTTAAGATCCATTGCAGAACTCTGCCACTGACTTCTGGGATTTAAAATTAAAAAAGCAAAGAATCGTTTGTGATCTGCTGTGGACAAGAGAGTAGTGGGACACTGCCAGTGGATTTTATTGGCATCAGATTGTTGCTGGGTAAGTAATTCTTGGGTTTTGCCCCTTCCAGGGCAGGGAGGGGAGTATCCCAGGTGGCTGTGCTCTTCTGCCTTCAGTTTGCCTCTATACTTTCTCACCCATCACTGTCTTCACAGTCTCTTCATCTAGCCAGTTCTGTCTCCATGCCTCAACTTTTCATTTTCCTCCCCACTCCCTTGATTAGCAAGTCTTGTTATCACTGCTTTTGGACAGCTTGACCCAATCTCTTTACCAAACTGTTGAAGATTATTATAAGTTTTTTTATATTGAATCTATATTTTGTGTTTGATAGTGAATGAGTGACTACAAGAACATTTTGATTAAACCTTTAAAGGGAACCTTTGTTCCCTTGGAGTTATATTTATTTTTAGGCTTGTTAGACACTGAAACACAAAATCAGAAGTCAGGCAGTGGGAAGAGGCTTGGGGAAGGTGAACAGGGTGGGAAGCCAGGAGCCTCCATTTTCCCTTTCCCAAGTCACAGGGTAGTTTGCTCCAGCACAGTCTTATCGTCCTCCTGCCTTCAGCCCAACAGAAACTGCTTACGAAGGCTCCCTGTTGCCGTTTCACTGAGGTCAGCTTCAGGTGTAGGCAAAGCAAATAGCCGCCTAAAGAGGATACAGGAGGCTGATGGGATCCTAAGCAATCCTAAGACGGCTGGGCAGCAGAGCAGGCACCATCCCCACATGCGGTCCATGGCTACAGCACCGAGGGCTCTACCCTGCTGAGCTGGCACTGTCCGTTTCTGCCTGTTTCTGGGTGTTTTTGTTGAAGATTATCATAAGTTTTTATTGAATCTTTCTATATTTTGTGTTTGATAGTGAATAAGCAACTATAAGAACATTTTGATTAATCTTTATGTTAGCGTTATGTAGGGGTTGCTGTGTTACTAGTCTTCATGTTAGCGTTATGTATGGGTTGCTGTGTTATTCACTGGACCATGTTAGCCTTAGTCTTAATTCTCTAGACCGTAACCAGACCACTTAGGCTTTATTGTATATGGGATGAGTTATTTGACAACTTGACAAGGTAGATGAATATCTAGCTAACTTGGCAACGAAACTTACTTTTAAGGTATCCTGAAGTGAACTGCCCTCATTATAATACTAAAAAACACACCCACAGGTCAAGAAGACCCTTGCCCAGGTGAAGACCCTTCCCCTGCGCAAGCGTAGTAACAGTAGAGAATGACACAGCAGATATTCTAATTATATGTAAACCACTAACCAATCATTGTAACTGGGAGCGTACTACCTAGTAATTCTTGTGTATAAATGTAACGGTGATCTAGCCATAGGTGTGCTTGATTTATGGAAATTCCACCTGGCACCCCGCACCGCAATAAAGAATGCCTGCTCTCTAAAACTCCAAATTGAGTCTTAGAGAGTTCTTCATCTGCTTACGGTAACAAAACCATTCTCAATCCTCCACCCCCACCTGAGGTGCCTTCTTGCCCCAGCCCCAATCTGCAGTGCACTTTTTTCCCCATATCTTTTCCTTCCAAAAGGAAGGAACAGACTGGGTCTTAGTCCTAGTCTCTGTCTCCCAGCTTTTCATCCACCTCAATCTTCGTTCCCATTTAGTGGCTGCCATCCCACTTACCGTCAGCTGTTTTTTCTCCATGCTCCTGGCCAGCTCCTGCTCCACTAGCAGAGCTGCCACATCTCCTCTGCGACCTGCTCAGCCAGCTTCCTCCGCTGCCTCCGGTGAAGGCAATGCGAGTGACAGTGCAGGCTAACAGCTTCTCATACTCCCTTTCAATGCTCAGACCCAAATCGAACATGGATCACTTAGACCAGAGCTATTATTGCAGGGACAGTGGAAAGTCCTGATTTGCCTCAGGTTATAGATATACCAGGGCACACAGAAACTTCAGATAATGTCTTCCTACTGAACGTGTTGCAATAGCGTATTTTATTTCAGTTTATGCTGGCCAAACTTGGCAGGAATGAAAGCGTAGCATATCACTACATAATGAGCCTTCCCAAACTTGAAATATATGCTCCAAAGCATAGCTGTATCACAATCTTGTAGAGAAAACAGAGAAAATAATTTATTTTCCATTTCTTGCTCTCAGCAACAACTAAGCTGACTAATTAAAAAAAAATAAATCAACCTGATAGAGACATCCAGTATCGATAATTTCATTCACAATAATTAGTATTTATCAAAATTACAACCAACCAAATTCAGAGTTCTACACCAGGAAATGGTAGACATTACAGTAATAACCGGCTCCACTTATAACAATATTTGCTTTAATGTCCAGTCTTTTTCTTTGGTTTTTTCAAACTGTACACACACACACACAAACACAAAACCTGGAGATTTACCGTGATCTCATGTCAGTTTTAAGCATGTCTATTTTCTTTCTTGTTAAGCTGATTGTTCCTACTTTATACTGGCATGAGACCAAGAGTTCTACCTTTCTGTGTTCATTTACGGAAAAAAATCTTGTTTTAAAGGTGGGTGGAATGGATCTTCACCAATCATAAGCAAATAATTAAATTAAGAATCACAAAGCTAGAACTTTAACCAGCAAGCATAAATGAACTAGCAAGATCACGCTCTTGGGCATTCTGCTTTAAAGAGTCATTACTAGCATAAAAATGGAACTTACATCTTTTTGAATCTGAGAGCTGTAAAAAGTTTCTGGTTTTTCCATAGTTAGCCATTCATCAACTACTAGCTGAAGTACTTGTTTTTCTAGATTACTTGCTTTACTGGCTGTTTTTGGTCTGCAGATGCTGTAGAATTCCTAGTAGATATACTCAAGAGCTTTGGGGATCAAGCACACCAGACCAAGAGAAGGGTGAAACTCCAGCAAATAAATGTTCTTCAAAGTAGGACTTAAAGACAACAAAAACAAAGAAGAATAAATAGCTCTCAAATAAGGCTTTTATAAATTGTATATATAAAGAAAACTTATAATTGCTTAATTTGCAAGAATAAATTGCAATGGCTTTAAGTGCACATCAGAAATCAATCATCAAATCTGAAAATAGAACTGAAGCCTTAATATATGTAATTATGTTGGAACACATCTAAGTAGTCTCATTTGCTAATGAAAACAGAAAATGTTTAAAATTCTCTTTCGTTAGCTGACATGTTTTATTAACCACATTTTGACGTCTATTATGCCCTCCCATTAAAACTGTCTGCACTTGAAAAGAAGCCCTCAGATAACCAACAAAAAATCAAAATATGTGTAGGGGGAGGAATAGGGCCAAGGGACTTGAGTCAGAGGCAGGAAACCAGAAGGGACCAGAGGCAAGGGGCTCTTGGCTTCTGGGTGTGCATTAGCTGCTATGTAAATCCTTCGCAAAACCCACAGTGCTGCACAGCTGCAGGATGGGGAAAGTGTGGTGGGTCTGTATTGCAGGTAACATGTGGATTCCACGTGTGAAAACAGAGTACGCACACATCCAACCGGGCAGGTGTGCTAGAAAGAGTCATAGACTGCGGACAAAGGGCAGTGAAAGTTGTGAAGCCAGGTCAGAATACTGATGCAGCGAGTCTAAAGCAAGGCTAACCTCAGTACCCACTTTCATCATTACTGTTTAATAATCTGTACCCACGGAATATTAACGTCCCTGTGCACTGCAAGATGCAATTATCAAATCCATTGTCATGAAAGGGCAGTGTAAAGGTGGTGGGGAAGGAATCACTTTTCTTCTTTGAACGTTTTTCTGGCTATCTAAATAGTATGAGACTAAATAACGTGAGACACTCATCTATTGCTTGATTCACCTTAAGACTGTCATTTTTTCAAATAGTCTTATTTTCAGGTGCTGGATCCCAAATTTTTACAATCAATCACAGAAACTAGAACAGAATGAGGTACTCTCCAGAAAAATAAAATTGTATAATTACTCACTGGCTAGTGTTAAGAGAGATAAGCTGCTTAGTAATTACATTATAAGGAAGTCCAAATTCACTGATGCCACCTCTCTGACCTTCCCACCAAATCTTGTGGACGTATTCCCTCTGGGCATCTATCTAAAACTCAGCAATAAACACAGGTGACATTAGCCAAAGAAATTCACACACAACTAGAAATCAAGGCAAAAACAACTATTCTTTATTTTAAAATAAGCTGCAAAGATTTATATTTTTATATAGATCATAGAATCATAGAATAGTTTGGGTTGGAAGGGACCTCTAAAGGTCATCTAGTCCAACCCCCTGCTGTGGACAGGGACATCTTCAGCTACATCAGGTTGCTCAGAGCCCCGTCCAACCTGGCCTTGAATGTTTCCAGGGATGGGGCAGCCACCACCTCTCTGGGCAACCTGTGCCAGTGCTTCACCACCCTCACTGTAAAAAATTTCTTCCTTATATCTAGTCTAAATCTACCCTCTTTTAGTTTAAAGCCATTCCCCCTTGTCCTGTCACAACAGGCCCTGCTAAAAAGTTTGTCCCCATCTTTCTTACAAGCCCCCTTTAAGTACTGAAAGGCTGCAAGAAGGTCTCCCTGGAGCCTTCTCCTCTCCAGGCTGAACAACCCCAACTCTCTCAGCCTTTCTGCATAGGAGAGGTGTTCCATCCCCCTGATCATTTTTGTGACCCTCTTCTGGACCCGCTCCAACAGGTCCGTGTCTTTCTTATGCTGAGG
>NW_008825052.1:593217-597583 GCF_000699105.1 Pygoscelis adeliae | reverse complement strand
AGCTTCCAGGAGGATCTGTTCCATGATCTTCCCAGGCACAGAGGTGAGACTGAATGGCCTGTAGTTCCCCGGGTCTTCCTTTTTTCCCTTTTTAAAAGTGGGGGTTATGTTTCCCCTTTTCCAGTCAGTGGGAACTTCACTGGACTGACACAACTTCTCAAATATGATGGATAGTGGCTTAGTGACTTCATCCGCCAGTTCCTTCAGGACCCGCAGATGGATCTCATCGGGTCCCATGGACTTGTACACCTTCAGGTTCCTTAGATGGTCTCACATCTGATCTACTCCTACAGTGGGTGGCTTTTCATTCTCCCAGTCCCTGCCTTTGCCTTCTGTGGCATGGGCGGTGTGGCTCGAGCACTTGCTGGTGAAGACTGAGGCAAAAAAGTCATTGAGTACCTCTGCCTTCTCCGTGTCCCAGGTAACCAGGTCTCCCGTTTCATTCCAGAGAGGGCCCACATTTTCCCTAGTCTTCCTTTTATCCCAAACCTACCTATATATATATATATACACACACACACTCACACACACATTTTCAAGTCAATTATATACGTACCCACTCTAGATGAATTATTCCTGCTAAAATTATTTTGAATCTTTCATATTCCTTCAGAACAAAATTTGAGCTCCAACGATGCTGACAAGGCTTCATTTTTATTGCTAGCACTATGGTAGCATTACTGGCAACAGCAGAACAAGAGTAGCCTCTGTACCAAAACCCAAACTTCCATTTGTGGACTAAAAGCCAAGTTACAAAGGTTAGCTAATTAAACTTCCCAACCTGCAGCCTCTGAAATCAAAGCTCAGAGAAAGGATACATCTTGTGGCAGGATACAGAAGAAAGCTGAGGCAGATTTTTAAACCAGAGGAAAAATATGAAGATTTCAAATGTTGTGCTTTAATTATTAGCACAGGAATTCACAGCTATCTGAAACATACTGCTTTTCAAAGTGCACTTTAAAGTACAAGCTTTGTTTACATTCTTTTTAAAGTCTCTTTTCTCTTACTATGAACAGGACTAGTTCCTTATCCACCGCATTACAGAACAAATATAGATTATAATTTTATTTAGCTTCCATGCCTCTCATCTACTATTTCTAATTGTCTCCAAGGGTAGCTGATGTGGCTTTAACACGACATATGAAGCTCTGCAATCTTTCCAACATTTGCTTTCTGATATTTATGAAATGATAGCTTTCTGCTCTCGCACTTCAGTCCTTCAATTTACAAAGCATCCATAGAATTCATTGTTAAATTAGTATTGACCCATTTTAACACTGTAAACCCATGCAGGCTATAATCAAAGCTTCTCATTCTGGATTTCACCTCCTACTTCCCCAGGATGGATATACTGTAAATTCAACCTACTTGTTGGTTTACTATGTCCCTCAGCAGTTGGAGGTGAAGTTGCAAACAGATGCATTCATCCTTGTAGGTATTGACAAAATATTCAAGCTTGAGATCAAACCTTGGACGTTTATGCATGATGTCAGTTATCACTTGGGCCAAAGCAAATCTTTCCTCTGGGTCCAAAGTATGTTGGTAAGCTTCAAAGTAAACATCTAGAAGCTGAAGAGATATTCAGAAGCACATTTAGCAATGTTTATTCACCCAAATATTCATTCTTTGTTGGGGAGAGATTTCTGAACACGGAGTTTGCCACCTGTATCAAACCAACGGTGACACGGTACGGCATCTTGTTTCTGGCACAGGATATTACTCGATGTATCATCAGAAGGCTCAAGAACAGAACATAGAATAAAGTGCCCATACCAGAGATTTCTTCCAAATCTTGCATAGTTAACATGTTTTTTTTCTACTGAAGCATGAAGATTTTTATTCTGCACATTTTTTCCCTTCAAAAAGTAACAAGGCAATGTACTTACTACTTTAAAAACACCTACTTCTTTCCACTCTAATCCATTCTCTGTTTCTTTTCCAGCACACACACTGGTTTTGCCTTTGAAAAACTCCATTTCCCCCAACCTGAAACCTGCAGACTCATACAGGACTCTCCGTTATCTCATTTGGCAATGACTGTCACAGTTACTTTACATTTTTTGGAGAAACTCCAAATTAATCGAAGATGTAATTAAAGATGTACAAAGGTGTATGCCCTCTTCAGGCTCCTCTACCAAGAATAGCTGTAAAGTTTTATTTAAATAAAAATTTTAATTACAAATACCCACAGCTTAGGACAGAAAAAGAAATGTGCCAAGCATGACAGCATGTGAACTCTTGAGATGACATTGTAGTACTTTTTGGTGAGATGGCAATTAGGGGATTGAAAATATGAACGGCCAGTGCTCTTGCTTCTGGACAAATCAGTCATGTCAATATGAAATGATCTACATCTGGCTATTTTACATTGACACAGAAGTAGAAAAGCATCCACGTTACTTTCCATACTGATACCAGAAGACTGTGGAAGAGGAAGATGCAGAAGGGTTTAGGAGGTAACTCGATAGCTGAGAATTCAGATTTCAATGGAAACAGTCAAGTTTTTTGACGTAGACCTGCCTGACCCGAACTGTTCTGGAGGAAGCTAAGACACTGCAATAGGCCACAAGCAAGTTTTATATTGGCTAAGCTAAGCTGTCTCAGCTGCTGGACAAAGGGTTATTGTTTCCTCATTCAGAAAGAACTCTGTCCCAGCTGGAAACAAGGCTAGTGAGACCCACTTCCATTTCATTTCAGCTAAAAGCAAAAGACTTCCAGCAACAGCACATCTGTACATTTAATCCTGCCTAGAGAGTTGGGTTGTGAGAGCAGTTTCAGAATGTACTCTTTGATGGTTTTGGAAAAGAATTAGTGTATTGTTGCTGTAGAGGTTTCATTCTTCCCTACTGGGAATTTTTCTTCCAAAAAAGAAAGCAAATTTCCTTATACAGAAGGCCCACGATAAAAATAAAAGGTAGATTCACAGAGGTAGCATGATCATACAGCAATGGAAAGCAAAGTCTATGGGGATGAGAACAGAAACTTAGTGAACTAGGCAATTAGACAGTATTTTAAATAGGTCTGTAACACAAAGCCCCTCTATGAAAACGGGAGAGTGGCCTTAAGAGATTTCCTAAACTACATACAACTATTTTAGTTTAAAAGGTTTTCCATTTAAAGCCTCGTCAGTGGTACACAGGAGATTCCCTAGCACCCTCTAGCATTCCTATTTTGAGAGCGGCCCTGTGTTACTTCAGGACTGAGAACAAAACATTTCAAGTGTGTGAAGGCGACCTCAATTAGTGCCATTTCTCCCTGCTTTGGAAGTGGACTATCTGCTCCTTTCCGCCTCCTGACACTCTGTCGTGGTTTAATCTCAGTCAGCAACTGAGCACTACAAAGCCGTTCACTCACTCCCCACTCCCCCGGTGGGATGCGGGAGAGAATCGGAAGAATGAAAGTGAGAAAACTCATGGGTTGAGATAAAAACAGTTTAATAATTGAAATAAAATAATAATAACAGCAATAAGAATAATAAGAATATACAAAGCAAGTGATGCACAATGCAATTGCTCACCACCTGCCGACTGATGCCCAGCCAGTCCCCAAGCAGCGGCCCCCCCAGCCAGCTTCCCCCAGTTTATGTACTGAGCATGACATCCCATGGTATGGAATGTCCCTTTGGCCAGTTTGGGTCAGCTGTCCTGGCTGTGCCCCCTCCCAGCTTCTTGTGCACCCCCAGCCTTCTCAGTCAGCAGAGCATGGGAAGCTGAAAAGTCCTTGACTAGTGTAAGCACTGCTCAGCAACAACTAAAACATCGGTGTGTTATCAACGTTATTCTCATCCTAAACCCAAAACACAGCACTGCACCAGCTACTAGGAAGGAAATTAACTCTATCCCTGCGGAAACCAGGACACATTGCCCTGGGGACTGCTGAGTCCCATAGACAGAAATACACTTCCAAGATCCTCTGGCTTCCTTCCTCTGAACTTGTCTAATCTTCACCTTTCAAGACTGAAGTCTTTGGGCAGAAACCCTGTGTGCCTTCATGTCCCATGGCAAAATACAGACACATGACTAGATTCAGAGAGAGGAAGGGGAAAGCCTGCAGGATAGGCAGCGGCCCTTGTGAATGGCAAAGCTACAAATCACTTAATACACATTTTTAGTGTTGGTTTGTTTGTTGGTTTTTTTTAGCATCACACTAAATCACGGAATTTTTTGCTCAAATAGATTAACTAATAAAGAAGAAATAAATTTATAATATGTATAGAATCGTATATTGGTGGATGAAAAGCTGGACACGAGCCGAAAATGTGCGCTCGCAGCGCAGAAGGCCAATCGTATCCTGGGCTGCATCAAAAGCAGCGTGGCCAGCAGGTCGAGGGAGGGGATTCTGCCCCTCTGCTCTGCTCTGGTGAGAC
>NW_008825052.1:573348-592767 GCF_000699105.1 Pygoscelis adeliae | reverse complement strand
GTCCACAGCAGGGGGTTGGACTAGATGACCTTTAGAGGTCCCTTCCAACCCAAACTATTCTATGATTCTATGATCTATATAGGTTTTATTAATAAATGGATTATTTTTTATGCTATAACATACAAAATACCTCTCTGGTTCCCTCTGACAAAGGGTAATCCAAATGATGGGCCTAGCCAGCTGCAGACTGAGTCTCTCCTCCATGGGCTTCACAAAGATGCAATGATTACAGTTCTAATGACAGACATAAAAAGTTTCTTGCACCAGCCCCAGAAAGCAGGGACAGCCAGAACCACAGAAAAAAATTGCATCTTGGACTTCCCGGTGGCCCAGGATCCTCCGGGCTGGACCTGATTCTTCCTAATCTGCATTTGCTCCATTCCCTGGCATGCAAGGAGGGACACAACATGCTCTCCAGTTTTGCTCTGGAGATGGCCTTGTCCTTCCCAGTTATCCTTCCCAATTATCCAGTAGTGGGTGACTCTCCCTAAGGCCTTGCAGAAGTGCTTCCAGCCCCTGGCACAGGAGCTACAGGGGCTGCTGTCTGACAACAAGAGCATTTCTGCTCCCTTGTTGCAAAAGCCACTACATGGGGTCCTTTGGACACAAGTCACAGCACCCAGCAGCTCCAATGCTCTGCACCCAGCCCAGCACCAGGCTCCCAATGCATCTGAAACCCGTACCACCACCCATGGTTGCTGGCTCTGGCATCCATGTGTATACACAACGGGAAATGCTGTTGAAAGGGAACCTTACACAACCTGAAGTGAACTGATTGCAAATCACTGTTTTCAAACCAATAAAAGCTTCTGTACCTGGCATTTTTTTTCCAAGAGAGCAGTTTCATAGGTCCAGAGGTCAAGCAGCACAGCACATCGATCCACAGAGGCATGTGCCCAGCCAAGGATGTTGCTGCTGCTGAATTGCTCACCAGTTACATTGCCTAAGACAAAAAAAAAAAGTAGAAAACAAGCAGATGCCAGTATCAGAGGGATTTCCACATGCCTAGAGTCCCAGGGCTTGTGGTAATTCTTTTTATTTATAGCACAGGGTTGTGGGGTTTTTTGCAAGGGAACCCCAGGCCAGGAAAAGATTTCAAGTCCCATATGCTTTGGAGGGCCCCAGAGTATTCTGCAAGGCAAAGAACAAGCACACCAGGCATTTGGTTTAAACATATCTCTTCCATCATCTTTTAACAAATATTCCTTGAGATAAAGGGCAATGGTTGGAGTTCAAAAGACGCACATCAAGAGATGAAGCCAGAGAAAGCCCAAGAAAACTAGGGGAGGAAGAGAAGAGAAGCTTAATTCTTCACAGCACCAAATCATGTTGGGATTGTCTTCACCTCCTCACCTTCACTCTCAGATCAAAGAAAAGCAGCACGGACTACTCAAAGATAAATTTTACAAAGAGATATAACAGGGCAGAGTGCAGACCCAGGAGAGGGCTTTCTTTTCAGATAGCTTGCTATTAGAAAAGTCAGTCTTCATAATTTAAAAATGACTGTGAAGGAAGGAAATAAAAAATCACTACAGATGTTTCTACAATAGCAGCCCATGAGAAATCTTTAAAGAAATCATGCTTTTGGTTTCTTGGTTGTGATAATATCTAAATTAGAGCTAATTTTGACAATAAATGATAGATCAAGTAGAGTGAATGTGAAATGTATAGAGCTGCAGAGTTAAAAATCAGCCATGGGGTAAATAGATTAGGCTTCAGCAGCTACTCTTCAGCTCCAGAATTCAAGCGTCTTATTTTCCAAAAGCTGAACAAGAGAGTAACTTGAAGTCCATGATTACTGAAGAAGTCAGCAATAAAAGTGTTTGTGTCCATGGCACACAGAAAGAGACCATAACAAGAAGGAGCATAAGGAGCTAGGACAGGTTGTACATGATTAGTCCTCAAGTGTACTGTGTGAGAGTGATAATGAAGTGACATATAAACACAGGAACTGCTATACCAGCCTACCAGAGTACCTCACCTCATTCAGTAATCTGCCTCCTGTCATGACAGAATCACAGAATGGTTGAGGTTGGAAGGGACCTCTGGAGGTCATCCAGCCCAACACCCTGCTCCCAAACAGGGTCACCTAGGGTGGGTTGCCCAGGACTATGTCCAGTCAGATTTTGAGTATCTCCACAGACGAAGACTCCACAACCTCTCTGGGCAACCTGTGCCAGTGTTTGACCACCCTCACAGTAAAAATGTGTTTTCTTGTGTTCAGATGGAATTTCATGTGTTTCAGTTTGTGCCCATTGCCTCTGGTCCTGTCAGTGGGGACTGCTAAGAACCTGGTTCCCTCTTCTTCATTCCTTCCCACCAGGTGTTTATACACACTGATTAGATCCCTCCTGAGCTTTCTCCAGGCAGAACAGTCCCAGCTCTCTCAGCCTCTCCTCATATGAAAGATGAGCAGAAAAAGGTCCACAGTGAGGACCTTCAGGTGACTTCAAAGGAGGTCCTAGCAGGCATTTAGGCATTCACGGGTTTGTAAAGGTCATCTTAATCCTCAGCTCTGCCCTGCATTCTCTGAATGTCAGAACATTCAGTTTTAGGGAAGCATACTAAAACATCAAAAACATTATCCTATCAATACAGAAAGTAATTCCAGTGATTTAAGAGATATTTTGTGCAATTCTCTGACTATCATATGTTTTTGTGGCATTTATTCACTGTTTTCTAATGGCCCTCCCCCCATACTTTCTATAATTACAAGCTGCTTCCTCCTCACTATTCTAGAAGTACAGCTGCTCTTTTTAGTCATCTGTAACACAGTCTGCCCCAACTCAGTTCCTACTATAAAAAAAAAAGCAGCAGGAAAAAAGGAAGTCTGAAACATCAAATATTTTGCAGCTTCTTATTTACAACTGAGAAAAGTTTAAAAGTGGTGGGAGGTAAATTTAGTTCTGCAGAAAAGCAATCTAATACATTAATTAAAAGACATTCAGAAACAACGTTTTTCTTTTCTGACTCTCTCTCTGTGCCTTGAAGATGTGCTTGCTCATTATATTACTGAACTACATCAGTAAATGTCCCTTCTGTGTCATTTTCCCCTCCAGGATGACTTTGATGTCTATGACCCTGAAAAAGTGCAAAACTGTGACATTAACAACATGTGACAAGCAATTCCACATGCTCAGTTAGGTCTTTGTAACACATTCATCATTTAGCTAATTAGGAGGATAAAGAAAGGTCCCAAAAATCCAGTTAGAACTTGGTCCTGCAGAAGTACAGCAACAATTCAAGAAGTCATAGGATCGGCCTACCTTGAAAACAGCAAACCAAATTATCACAGGTGTTTTGGACCTGTAGATAACTTACTTTTATCTTTCTCAATGTACTGGCTGGCCACAAGCAGCAGCTGGTTCTCAAGCTCCTTCAGGTCCTCTAAAGCCACGTCATATATTATGTAAGCCCCTCGCTGGTCCTGTGTGTGAATGCATCCATCTTCATTAGTGTGAAAGTCGTCGTGGTTTTCCCACCTCTGCAAACTCCATGAAATGAGCACTGTGGACCTATGCCGTGGAAAAGAGACACGGGGATACAAGCAGTCAGCTCTGCAAGGGTTGCAATTTTGTATAATCAACATGTTTAAGGGTGGACCTGGCCTAGAAACATGGTATTTTGTCACTAGCAAAGAACAATAAAATAAAATATTGCCAAAATATTATTTTTTACAGGTAACACCTACACTGTGGCTTCATTTATACTATCATGCAGTAAGACAAACTGTACAAAATTTCTACTGTGCCTAGTTTTTCCTTCAGGCATATAAATCCAGAAAAAGCACCAAGAAGGCATAAAAACAAGATTAGATCTTGAACTAAGGTAGAACTTTTTTCCCTTTTTCTAATTTAGCTCAGATTTGGCAAAAAGTGTCTTAAATTCTGATATTGAAATACGAAGTCAACATTTTTTAAAGCCTTCTTGGGTAAGTTACACTTGCAAGATTTGGAGAGAAGCTCACAGACACAAAGACTTTAGCACTAATTAAAAGGAACGCCCATTGACTCATGTCCCAAATTGCTGTGACTTCAACACTTGTTCAATAGAACAGTTTAACAATGACCTTACTTTTATAAAAAACCATCAGCATCTTTAGAAGAGAATCATCTACCTTGGCAGTGAGTCACTAGTTAGCTTGGTAATGCCCCAGGCAAGAATCCAGTACTGCAGTTAGCTTTCAAAATATTGTTTCTTGACTAGGAGTGCCACAAAGGGAATTACACACATCTACCTCTAGGCGTATAATTACAGAAGTTAATATCTCCCAGTGTAAATAAACACTTGGTATAGGGGTGTAGCCATAGAAGCCTTTAAAAAATGGTTCTCCTTGTAAGAAGCTAGCAAGCAAATACAAGCTCCTCGTTTTCCACTGTTTGTTTTTACTATCTCCTGGTGTGTAATGCACGTTGGTTCCCACTTCAGTGCCAAATAATGATCCACAATGTATTGGGACTTCCTCCTTTCACTGGCTCTCCTAACATCTGCCTTTACAAGATCCCCAATGCTACCCAAACTACCTGTTAGCACCTGGATGTCTCAAATTCTATTAAAAGAAAGGATGCAGGAAAGGAAAATGTATTCACTTTAGTCATGGAAATCTTAGTCAAATTTAAATGTACTGGGAAGGACAGCCTGCCAGCTGCACAGATCTATGCTGGATCAGAATTCATTCTTTACCATAAAGTTAATGAGGCAACCCTGCAAAATGTATGCCTAATTTGAACATAATGTTGGATCAGCCTGGTCAGATTCCTCTCCTTTTTTCGATATGGTGTTCTGCACTCTCTGTTCTTTCCTTATTCTTCTGAACAGACTATTTGTTTCACAGCTCTTAGTGATGGGGTGCAGAATTTGCTAAAGGTTAAATCAAAGCCCTTTATAGAAGAATTAAATTCAACTTGATTTAGGTAAATAACTGAGAAAATACTGGGCTGACTTCACCATAGCAGGTAGAAGGGGTTTTTAGTTGTGTTTCTAAACATCCTTATGGAGAGCATTCATTGAAATATCTCCACTTTCAAGCTCTTGAATTTTTTTCCGGTGATTCCTGCTCTGTCCCACCCCTAAAAATCTCACACAAGACTACTGCATTCTGCAGAAGAGGCATGTGACTACAGAACTGGAGAGTTCTTACGAAACAAAACCAAAAAGAAATGAAGACTTCCTCCCTGTCGTGTTTGTTTTGGGAGTCATATTTTAAAGACACTACTCAAGCCTTCTAAATACTACTTATGCCTATAAAAAATGTTAATACCAGTTACATGTCTATAGCAACAAATCAAGTAACTGCATATTTATGTGCGATGTTTTTTGCCTGCAGGTTTTGGCTTTTCTCCTCTAGCTCTGCTCAGGTTTCCTGGGGCTTAACAAATCCCTTTTGGGTTATAAAGCAGCACTCATGCATCTACATATATTTTATCTACTTTCTTCCAAGCTGAATATCAACAGGGGACAGAAAAGAGTTTGAATTTAATGTAATGCATTGTTTTGCAGGGCTTTCTGTCATTGAGACTCATGCCTCTGATGATCTCCATCCCAAGCAGTCTGCTAGGAAGGAAACAAAACCACCTCAGAATCTCAGTTTTCTGAGATCCATCAGAGCCATTTCCGCCATCACACGGGCTCACAGCTTACAATGTGGAGGGATTCATAACACAGATACTCCTCCAATTTGGGGCATAGATTAGATGCTAAAAGTATTTTTAAAACAGTGCCATACAATTTGGGTTTATAGCATGTGCCAGTGAGTATGTTAGATAGGTCCCAATTAGTTTGCCAGTAAAATGGCTCTATTATTGTTTCAGTTCTTAAGAGACAGTCTGTGCAGTATACTAAAAAAAAAAAACCAAAACACATTAGAAACTGTTGTTAAGGAAATACTGTTGCCCCTGCTTCTACATTTGTTGCCAGCTAAACTGTAATAGGATTAGTAAATATTTATCTAGGCTTTAGTTGAAGTTCAAGTGCATATATCCATATCCATGTATTAGTCCAGGGGAAAGAGAGGCCACTGTGAAATAATGTGTCTCTCATTGCTAGGGGCTCTCTGAAGTATTTCATAGCTAGTCTCCAGATCAGCGAGTGCTTAGATGGAAGGTCAGGATTGATCTTTGCATCATTTCTTCTGCAACAGAAAAAAAGGAATGAAAATAAAGGTATATTATGCAGACATCAGAAGGAGACCTTGTCACAACGTCTGCTTCCCAGAAAACCGACACCTCCCATTGGAAAACGTAAGTTTTTAAATTACTTTTTCTGACTTGAAAATTTGAAGATGCTGGACCACCCAGCTCAACACCTCCTAAGTGGAAAATCACAATTTTCTAGTTCCAAGCAGCTTTTCATTTAGGGATTTTAATTGATTAGATTTTTAAAGGATAAATGTGACCATATTAGAAATAAAACTAAAGATACCTTAAAAATATCATCAATTCCATGTCCTGCCCACACATTTTATTTTCAAAGAGGTTTTTGTGAAGTTTTTTTCTGGCTTGGGGGGTTTTTTTGGGGGGTGGTAAAATCTTAACATGAGCAACAAATTCTACAGCAAAAAAAAAAAACCCAAACAAACAAGTTTTCAGTAAATGAGAAATAAATGTGAGCTCAAAATGTTAAAAAAATCCTATTAAAATACTATCGTGCTTCTTCAGGCTTTCTACATGAGAACTTTGGGATGAGTGTTTGGTAGCAGAGCTGCAAGGAGATTCTACAGCTCAAAAGACAAAATACTATATCACATCAAACCACTAATGTCAGCATGATATACTGATTCTGTTCAGTATATTTTACAAAAAAGTTGGGGAAAGCAAAGTTTGATAAGCCTTAGGAATTTAATTCAAATTATTATATTTCTAATCTGTGAAGCTAAGTGTACTAATTATATCACTTCAGCCACATGCCCTCATCCAAGGTTAAAAAACAGTAAGTCCTAAACTCTACCTAAATCTAAAGAATACGTTTTAGAAGTCATTATGAGTTACTTAAACAAGGATTTCCATAAATTGCAAAATGCCTCAGATTTCTCAGGAACATCTACTCTGTGTGATAATCCTGCACTTACAAAGGTCCTAGTTTAAGCACAGCCAGCAGCACCGGCCTAAGTAAATGTTTATCTGGCAGGCAGTATTGACATTATACTGCTACGTGCCTCAAGTTTCTCAGAGGCTTGCTACAGACCGCTGGTAGATACAAGTATTTAGTCTGTTAAGGCGAGACACGTGGTTCTGAGGAAGAAGCTACACTGAACCCCTCGGATGATTCAGCAATTGATCACAGCGTAGCTTGCATGGAAGAGAGAACTGGATTAGGTACTCCTGTTGAAGCACACGTTTTGGAAGACTAAAGGCTAGGTGGTACCTCACCTTGTAGTCAGCTGGTGTGTAGTGAATATATGGCTGTGAACTCAGGCCACCAAAACCACCAGTGCCTCCTTTGGCAGCACTGACCCAGGAGGTGTCTTCTGCACTGGGAATTAGGTGACCCGCCTTGAAGGAGAGGCCGGCGGTACTGATGGTCAGGCTTCTCTCCACAGACCTGAAGTAGTTAAGGATCCCCAGGCACACTCGCTGAAACAAACCGGAGCAAACGCACAAGTTGCATTTTCAGTTGGATGACAGCCCCCCTCTTAAAAAAATTAACTCTGATCTCTGCAGATTTTATGTTGAGTTTTTTTACCTTTAGCTCCCGGAGTCTCAGGTGACGTAAGAAAAGAAGGGACAAGTAGGCTCCTCTCCTCACCATGTGCTCCCTGTGGGCGGTCGCTGTGCCCTCTTCTAATCCTAGCAGCTGCAAGCTGCCCATATAACTATACCTTTTGCCAGACAGGAAAAATGTAATTACATTTTTGCTACTTCAGGAGATTTCTAAACCTTCCTAAAGTAGACAGTTTTGCTATGTCTGCTGTCTAAGAGAAGGCTGCGGCTGCCTACGGGACGGACTGTCATGGAAACCTGCGGTATGGAATAATGGAAAAGGATGGCACTACTGCTTCTGTCAGAGAAACAGTAGGTTGATATAATTTTTCTTCCTTCTTTCAGGTTTTATTAAATATATACATACATATATACACATATGAACAATTTTTTACCCTCTTTCATTCTTCTTTCTGAAGGATGCCGGAGGCTTACCGGAGCTGATATTTCCTACATCCTTCCCACTGTGAGCCACAGCTGTGTTATCATCCTCGATAGTTAGTTCCTAGTTCCAACACACATAGTTAAAAATTGGTGTGGTAAGTATGCATATGATTCTTATTTGACAGCTCTATGCATAGGCTTTATCATAACAAAAGGAAAAGAAAAGGAAAGGAAGTGCCATACTGGATGAAATTCATAATCCAGCCAGCAGTGAAATTATCATGGCATATAACTCCACAATATTTGATTGCTTTCCAATCCTTAGTATTTATTCTTATAAAGTCCCTGAGCTGTATGAAAGAGCTATTCCTGTTCCAAAGACAAGACTGCGGCAAGGGTCAGATCGAGGAAATTTTCCAAAGAAATTCAGAACATCTATTTCATCAAAATCTCAACCCAGCTATGCTAGTGACATGTCTGACCTCCTAGTCCATTCTTTTTCCTCCTGCCATAAAAGAAAAACTGATTTCTGGGCTCCAGCAGATCATAGACTGAGCATGGGGCAAAATCATAGCGTGGCAACGAAGAAGTAATATCAGACTAGGCTGTAGAAAAGTTTTACTGTGATGTATACACTACACCCCCAACACAAGCATATATTAAATGCTCTAGCTAACATTCTGTAAAATGAAATTCAGTGCTTGTTTTTTTCTCTCACTCCTTTCCAGCACACTCCATGATGTGATAAGAGAGTAGCAGAAGAGCAGCAAGCAGGAAAACAGGCACACCTGCCTTGTTATCAACTCCATCAAGGCCTTCTCACATGCATCAGGAGTTACTCCACCAACATCAGTGAAAATAAACTGGCATTAGTACCAGTGTAAATGGGAAGATCACTATGAGTCACACAGTATTTATTAATTGTGGAACATTATGGACAGTGATTTGCTAGGCATTATCCAATTAATTTCCTCAGATAATCAAGTATATGAGAAAAAATTTTCCTCAACCCATTTCTCTACCCCGATTTATTTTACCACTTCATTTGAACTTGGATGGCAAAAGTTGGAATTCTTTTCAGTGTGTTAAGGGTTTTATAGCATTGATTTTGGCATTGTTTTTTCTGATTAAAGAAAATCCTATTAATGTATCTTCACAAATTGGCACTTGTCAAATTTATCCTGCTCAACACGAGACATCCTAACAAAGCTACTCATAGAAGTGACACAGATAAACTCAGGACTACGTTAGCTGTTCTATAAATTTGCAAGTTGACATGAGTGTATTGTCTCAAAAAATTCCTCCAAGCCAAACAAATCTTGATGTCAAACAATGAATTCTTTACATAATCCTTGCAATGATAGATTATCTGTTAACTGATTTCTCTATCCTTACTAAGCATGATCATCCTCACTTATCCTGTCCTCATTGACTCCAAAGGCCTAATTTCTTAAATTTTAGAAAAACTAGGTCCTTCAATCTCTATTACTTAAAATAATGTGGGGTCAAATAGAATTAAAATATATTTTCCTGAATCAACAGCATTAATTGTACATCTCTATTAAATATCACAATAAGTATATGGACTAAGCATGGGATGAAGCATTTCTACTTAAAATTTCCACTTTAAAAACATACAGACAATGCTGTCTGAAAAATGCGAGTGAAATAAGGAAAAAAGTGACGGCACATTTTTGGGTAGCAGCTGAATTTTTATTTTAAAAACACTGAGACCTGGACAGTGCTTTTTTGCGGAGGATCTAATTCTAGTTTTTTTAATAACCATCATGACGAGACTGTTTCAAAATTGAGATCAGTCACGTCCCTTGCGTTGCCCCCAAATAGGTACTATTTCCCAACCCAGTCGTGACCTCAGTGCACTTGACAGAAAGATGTACAGTCCAATCTTGTTTTCTTTCTTTTTTTAATTAATTATCATGTAGCTTGCATGAGTCAACCCAATGTTTTTTTTTCCTGAAGTTTTCATTAAGTAATCAAGTATTTCCTGGTCAGGGTCAGCCTGAGGTGGCGAGAACTGTATGTTCTCACACGTGGGAGCTTTTCCTGACAGAAAAATGCAGGTTTATTTTTGAACACGGAGTTGGTATCAGGCGTGGGGCAGATTAATCAGCGGGAAAGAGGGAACGAGAAGAGACTAAATGCTGTCTCTCTCCCTCTGTTCCCTTTCCCCCGCTCCTGTATTACTAGCTGCCCTGCTTGGTCCTGGCACCGGTAGAAGGAGGCAATTGAAGCACTGAGCTGTGGATACAGGAACTTCCGGGATGTAGCAGTTCTGTGCATAACAGTTCTGCTTTTATACTCATCAAAGCAGCAGCTGTGAACGACTTCTGAGTCAGAAGGACAATAAAGAAATAGGGAACCAAAGTCTATCTGCATCAAAGGGATACCTTCAAATTCAGAGGATTAGTCACAGACCTCGCCACGTAAGGCATGCCACAGTTACTACAAATTCCCCAGATAACAGAGAGGTAGGTCCTGCTTCTCATTCACTACCCTGCAGGTGGGCCATTTGTGGGGTTTTTTTCCCCTCTCCAAAACGTGAAGATCTCTCACAGCTTCTGCTCTCACAGCTTCTGAACCTCCGTGAGGCCATGCCCACAAACGCCACTTCCTGCCCCAGAGGAGGAACTTGCTATCACACCTGCCCCTGCACAAAGCAGCCATCTGCTCTCAGGTCCACAGGTGCTCAGTTGCTGGACGGCCTCCTGCAACCAAGACAACCTGCCATCCTTCCTCCCCTCTCCTCCGTACACACATGCTAACCCATTCCCTGATACCACACTCTCCAGTAAATACTAGGGCACACTTCTATTTCTTGCAGCCAAATCCACACCCCAGCCCGGCTATGTTATTTTTAGGTAGGTGCAATCGCACGCCGCTTGTGCTATCACTGGACCGGTGGCTGCACAGCAGCTAGCGAGCACCAAGGAGGAGAGGACATCGCATATGCGGCTCGGGCATGCAACCATCCATTGCAGCTGGGCAGCTCCTGCTTAGCAGCAGTAGCAGGAGACTGAATTTTGAAAAAGGGGAATGCCGGTATCCAAACAGAAATCTGTTAAGAGAAGCCCTCTATCAGAGCTGAGAAATGGCTGCTAGACATGTTAATTGACCATTATTCATCATTTCCCCTTCTAAGTACCTGGAGGAACTCAGTGCAGGCATAGATCTCCTTCCAGACATGATTGTAGCTCTGCTGTCCACAGGCATGAGAAGAAGTGGTAGAACTTGACCGCACAGGATGTGGTTCGAACACCGCTGCCATGTGTTCCTGGAGACTCTCCATCACCCTCTCTACGTCCGAGACCTTGTTTCAAACCACATCAGATACAGACAAAAGATTCACAGGGCAAACGAGTCAGCGTGCCAGCTCCCATCCTGCAGTGAGTCAAGGTCAATTCAGAGCATCTGGTGAGGGAGCCTCTACAGCACCACTCGTTACTGCTTCTCGTTTATTTGGGAAAGCTGTCTGCTGCCCCCTCTCCACGGTGAAAATGTAGAAATGGACTTGCCTGTCCCAGCATATGGAGGGAATATACCAGATAAGAAAGAATACAAAGCACTTTTTTTCTAACTGAGATTTACGGAGGGGAGGGACTACTGGGTAATCCCCTCTCTCCTTTCCTGTTACCCCTCGCCCTTAAGGAGGTGTACATGTTTCTTGATGAAAACCAAACATATCATATTTGGTGAGCAAGCCACTATGGAAAAAACAAGGAGAATGATCTTTTTTTCATTGTCTCAGTGAGCTGCAAAGCCATTTTTACTTTTGTTAGTGGTGATGATAGCTTTCAGCCAAGCTTTCCAGAAAAATTACATGCTGTGGCAAGATTCGAAAGAATGGTTTCTTTGTGAAATATCTGGCATGGGGAAAACGTCTGAAAACAGTGATCATAAAAGAAAGCTTATTTCAGTCCTAAATTAAAAAAAAAAAAGACCATAAATGGCTAAACTTTCTAAGAGTATGATCAAAATAAAATCCATTCAATTATTTAAAATATTGTAAAGCCAACTTCAGCTGCAAAGTCTACACATCCACTTCCTGATTTCTGCGATTTAAAGAGAATTCTCTCTCAAATGTTTTGTGAGACCCACAAAAGTAAATAATGAATGTTAAATAGGAACCAGGGAGACTAAATATATAGAGAGTACTGCCAAAAAACAGGTTAAACAAAATTAGTAGTAGTACAAAGGTAATTTTTGAAAAACACATCTAATCTTGCAGATTTTTTTTTAATTGCCGCTTGTATCAGAAGTATAATTTGAAGAACATGGTCATGCTTTAACAATTATTGGCATCAGTAAAATTCTGTTGATATGAATTCTAGCAAAGCATTGATAGGAATTCTAAGGGGATTAAGACCAGGAATTTTATAAGACTCTTCTTTATCATCTGTTTTGAACAAAGATGCTGAAAAGTCAAAAGAAATGAAACCTTACTTAACACAGGAGGAAAAAAAGTAATAATAATTAGAAAGGGGAAGGCAGGGGAGCAAGCAGCCTTTAATAAAAATGTAAATTAAATATCAGACCCTATGGAAATGATTTTTCCATTCATTTCCCAAGCATTTCCTTCATTCACTTTTTTACTGGTTGGGAGTCAACAACTTCTGATCCATTACTGCTTCTCTACAAAACACTGTTACCATCCGGCATTCCACTGCCAAGCACCTTTGTTAGCAAGTCTTGTTATCACTGCTTTTGGACAGCTTGACCCAATCTCTTTACCAAACTGTTGAAGATTATTATAAGTTTTTTTATATTGAATCTATATTTTGTGTTTGATAGTGAATGAGTGACTACAAGAACATTTTGATTAAACCTTTAAAGGGAACCTTTGTTCCCTTGGAGTTATATTTATTTTTAGGCTTGTTAGACACTGAAACACAAAATCAGAAGTCAGGCAGTGGGAAGAGGCTTGGGGAAGGTGAACAGGGTGGGAAGCCAGGAGCCTCCATTTTCCCTTTCCCAAGTCACAGGGTAGTTTGCTCCAGCACAGTCTTATCGTCCTCCTGCCTTCAGCCCAACAGAAACTGCTTACGAAGGCTCCCTGTTGCCGTTTCACTGAGGTCAGCTTCAGGTGTAGGCAAAGCAAATAGCCGCCTAAGAGGATACAGGAGGCTGATGGGATCCTAAGCAATCCTAAGACGGCTGGGCAGCAGAGCAGGCACCATCCCCACATGCGGTCCATGGCTACAGCACCGAGGGCTCTACCCTGCTGAGCTGGCACTGTCCGTTTCTGCCTGTTTCTGGGTGTTTTTGTTGAAGATTATCATAAGTTTTTATTGAATCTTTCTATATTTTGTGTTTGATAGTGAATAAGCAACTATAAGAACATTTTGATTAATCTTTATGTTAGCGTTATGTAGGGGTTGCTGTGTTACTAGTCTTCATGTTAGCGTTATGTATGGGTTGCTGTGTTATTCACTGGACCATGTTAGCCTTAGTCTTAATTCTCTAGACCGTAACCAGACCACTTAGGCTTTATTGTATATGGGATGAGTTATTTGACAACTTGACAAGGTAGATGAATATCTAGCTAACTTGGCAACGAAACTTACTTTTAAGGTAACCTGAAGTGAACTGCCCTCATTATAATACTAAAAAACACACCCACAGGTCAAGAAGACCCTTGCCCAGGTGAAGACCCTTCCCCTGCGCAAGCGTAGTAACAGAAGAGAATGACACAGCAGATATTATATGTAAACCACTAACCAATCATTGTAACTGGGAGCGTACTACCTAGTAATTCTTGTGTATAAATGTAACGGTGATCTAGCCATAGGTGTGCTTGATTTATGGAAATTCCACCTGGCACCCGGCGCCGCAATAAAGAATGCCTGCTCTCTAAAACTCCAAATTGAGTCTTAGAGAGTTCTTCATCTGCCGACTTACGGTAACATTTTCATGTTGCTTTGGTTGCTTTTTTGACACCCTCTCCCTTGTTCTGCCCCGTGCCATCACAGCCCCCATGCAGATGGGAATCCTCCTCCTCCCCTCTCCAGCTAGCACCCCCAAGGAAGGCAGCAACCCCCTCAAGGGTCCCAAATCAAGGCTTGCCCACAACTCAAACACATACAGAGCATCATTCGGGGCTCTGTGATAAGCCCACTACCCCCTTTCCAGACAGCAGGGGATCTTCAAGCCTGAGGACAGAGGTATTGGGATGGACTACAGCAGTGGTTCCTTGGGGAGAGAAAACCAAGGAGCCCCATGACATTTCAGGGCTGAAATAGCCTCACTTGAGCTGGAGACTCAGCTTAGGCTGCTCCTGTGTACCCAACACTGCCTGGGTACTAAAGGAAGAAAGAGATAGCTCATCAAGGACTTTCCATTTGGCAGGAATGTGATTACTGATAGAAGAGAGCACTTAGGGGTACAACTCCTCCACAGCTTCAGAGAAGGGATTTATTTTCTGGTTCCTGTGTAAAGCTGGGAGCTGAACTACAAGGTGTCCTTATTGTTCATAGTGCTTCAGGCTCACCCGGGGGATGAGAGGCAGTAATCTCATCCTCTGATTGCCAGATAACTTTTACTGGCTGAGATATTTATACAGATCCAGTCCTATAGTAGCAGTTCACCATCTTAATTGCATTAGTTTTCCTCATCCTTGAGAGGCAGAGAACTCCTGTTGTGCCAGTTTTACAGATGAGGACACCAGACCTGCTCAAATTTCACTGGAAAAATGTGGCAACTCCCCAGTACACCTGACCAGCCTATCACGCCCTGCAGTTCGTTCATGCATCTGCAGCAGGCGTGAATGAGCAGAGCTTACTGGGCATATGCAAGTCAGCCCTGCAGGGTACATTCAGTGAGTAAGGTGCGATTAGGACAAATGAATACTACTCTTCACAGACGATCATCATTTGCAAGACAATGGTGCGAGGTGTTAGGGGTGCCTCAGGCTCACTGTGGATGCCAAGCAGGCCTGATCCCTGAATGCCCATTGCCATTTTTCCAAGGAGGCTGGACGGCAGGCAGCCTAGACAGAGCTGTCCTGCAGGACATCCTCAAAATGGCCAAAAATGGCAATATATCACCAGAATCAAGAGAACGGGTGAAACTAGAACAAAAAGAGAGACACTCAGTAACCTCTCCCTGAGACACATTGTGCCCTACCAAGTTTTAGACTTGTACCTCACTATTGGAGCATCTCTCCTCATCTTTTGAGCACAGATCTGAACCTTGGTCACACTAAAAAGAAAGCTGTTCTGAGCAATCCCTTTGACACAAATTCCGGGACTGATTTTGACCTGACTTAGGTGAACCTCAGAGCTTTTGAATATTTATGCAAGTGTTCAAACTGCCTTTTGAAACTGCTGAACTGAGAAAGAGGGAGAAAAAAATCTCTATAGCACCTTAGTAATGGGTCTTTAATGAATTCCGGCATATACACTCTGAGGCAACCTTTCTCTAGAGATTTCAATTTCCGTAGAAGTGTCCAATAAATAAATTAAAATCACTTTTTAAGTTATATTACCTCTACAAATTTTGAATGAAGGTCCATCAGCTTATCCACTTTTTTCCATTGTTTCAGTTTTATCAAAAGCTTTTGCTGCCAGGGATCTACTTTAGGCTTAATCCGGTTGACATAAAAGTAACCACAAAACTTACGAATATCGCTACATGTTTTCGGTATAGGAGGCAATATTTAGTAAAGAAAGTGCAATACATTCACTTTTTATTTTCAACAGACATGAAAAGGGGCTCTTGACTATACAGAAATAGAGTAGTTTGATAAGGCCTGAATTATTGAAAAAATCATCACTCTATTTGTCAAAAGAAACATTTTAGACTTTAATTGCTGAAATGTATCTTGGTACATCCTGAAGACTGACTAGGACTAACACAACTGAAAAAGGAAAGTTCCTCATAGTTACCTTTAAAAAAGGGATCCAGTTAGCTCTCTTTTTCAAAGCCCTGGCTGGATCTAGCATGCCCCAGTTCTCTGACCAAGAAACCTCTGCATCATAAACTGGAAACGTTCTCATCGTCTGCTGTTTGCAGAAGACACTTCTAAAGTTTTGGACAACCTAAAGCATAAAAGGAGATGGTACTGTTATAAATTTCCCAAGCCAGATATTAAATCCTATAGCAAAGTAATACTGCATATTATCAGCCAAAATAAATAAATAAATGGAGTGATAAAGTGACAAAGGAGACTTTCTGGTCCTGTGTTTTCTTTCCTTTCCAGCAGACACAATGAAACTCCCGGCTGTTAACTCTGGAGCCTCCAAAAAGAAGACCAGGAATTTCAAAAACACTCTCTTTCAGTCAAAGTCAGTGGCAAATTTATTATCACTGGCTTTGGTAGGAATAGCATTAGCCTAGAAGATGTACTTCGAAAATCCTGTTCAAAAATGAATAAGCCACTGCCAGCCTACAATGACAGTAATTTACATCATTGCCTAGTTGTGTAAACACGTCTGCCCTCCTTATCTCAGATGGTTCAGTGAGTTCAGCTGGACTAGTCAAATGTTAATTTGATGAGACACTTACAGACCAGTTTATGCAACCAAACCTTTGTCCTTTTCAGCTGTACCACCTGCTCTCATACAAGGCGTGATTTGTAAGGCAAGCCATGTATTTAAAAGCAGTATGTTATTTACGTTTAACAGTTATGTGTCTCTTTTGGACCCTGGACACACGCTGGAGATTATCAGTCGGTTTTGCCTTTTGGGTGACAGAAAAAACAAAACCCAACGTTTTCCTGCTGGTAACCCCTGAGCTGCGGAGGCTCGGCGAGGTCCTGGGCGACGGTGTGTCGCAGCCGACCTCTAGTGGAAGTACCACTGCTCGGGGAGACACCAAACAAGGGCAGGAAAACTCGAGAAAAACACACAAAAAGCACGAGTGAGAGCTGGGAGAACAAAGGTACGGACTCAGAGCCATGACGCTGAGAATATGAACGTCAGCAGTTACTATAGCTTAGTGAGAGCAAGCCGGGCCTTTCTGCTGCTTCCTGTCAAGAGCAAAAATACCCACAATCTTATTTTTCTGTGACGCAAAACACTGACTTGTAATAAATGGAACTTCCTTCCATACTTTTAAAGACTTTTTTTTTACTTTTTTGTTTTGGTTTGTTTTTTTTAGTATTGAGAACTACATTTCAGTTACCAGGGAAAAGAGCTCCATCTCATCAGCTGAGTTCTTGAGATCCTTAAGGTTGTACTTAATACCAAAATGAGAAAGCAGAAGCTGGAGCTGAGGTTTCAGCTCCTCGGTTTCAGTGCTGTGCTGGGGCAAAGTGAAACCAGCGTCCTTGTGGCAGGATTCTGCAAAAAGCCATCATCAGACCAGCTGGAGAACATCAACACTTTAAGCAACATGACTGCAAGATGACTGTAAGCAATGTTGTCAGTGCCTTTTGCTTTGCATCCACGCAATGATGTAATTTCCCTTTTTTTGTCCTGAAGCAGAAGTATGTCAGAGAATGGAATGTGATGGGGGTGGGGGAACCCACGTTGTATGGATTTTTATTATTTTTCTTTTTCTTTTAAGAAAGGGCCTTCCACCAGACCCTGAAAGACTAACAGCTGTGGCAGGTCGGGGCACCTCCACGGTCCTTGGAGTAGTGCCTATCTTCCAGCCGGGAAAGGACGCCAACTAACAAATCCTACTGCCTGAACAGAGTCATGGCTCAGGGGTGTACAACATTCTTCTCACACACACATACACCTCCCAAATCTTCACATCCCACAAGAACTTCAAGTATGTTACTATTTCAGGGTTATCACTCCTCCAGTATTTGATTCTGGTATGATGCTGCTACCGCAAACTTCTGAAACAAGGGTGTACTGGGGATGGCTGCGTTTGGCCTGGTGTCAGTGTTGAAGAGCCTGTTGGCAACATAGCACCCATTTTTAGAAGAACTGAAATGTTTTCTCCTCCTTCTTTACTTCATTTCAGGCTTGCTCAAGGCTTTGGAGGATATAGGTATTCCTTCATCCTTGAACAACCAAACCAACTGTGTTCCTCTAAGTTTTGTCATCTTTTTTTTCTTTTTTTTCAGCTCTTTGATAAGTATGTTTAACACTGCTTTTTATACAGAATCTTTGTTTGCCCTATGCCATCATCTTTCTGTACAGAAATGTGGACATTATTCCAATTGCTTTTTTTTTTTTAAATTTTTTTGTCTCAGGCCAAGCCATAACAAACAGCAGCACTTTGTCTGCTACTTCTTTTCCAAAGATTTTTGAAAGTCCAAATAAGTATCAACTGATTCTCCTTTACCCAGTGCTGATGGGTACTGCTGATACATGCAAAGAGGCTAATAAGTAAGTTACAGTTTGCTAAAGTTCAGCAAAACTCTCGGGGTTTAGTGGAACTACATGTAATCTAATTTATTATCTCATTGTTTCAGCAATAAAAGGCCATCTGCATTTCTATTCCATGCTTTACTTCAGCTTTGTTTTTAATGTCTTGTTTAATCATTCTGTTGTTTCATCTATAAAGCTCAGATCTAGATAGCAGATGAATGAAGCTTATGATGGTAATATGATACAGTTCCTCAAATATTAGATAACTAGATACTGAAGATCAAAATGAGCTAGAGCACTTCTGAGTTGCTTTTTAATACCAATAAAGATCTACTCCATGGCAAAATGAATGGCTCAGGTGAACTCTATAACATTGTAGGTCTTGTGCCCTTCTCCATACATTATTAGCCTACTGCACCCAAGATCACAGATCATCCTTCCCTCTCCTATCCTGCTCACATGAGAGAAACATTGGCCTGTTCAAGGGGCTTCGTTTGGAGAGAAGAGTTTAACTCTCCTCTCCTTGCACCTTAACACCACTAGCACTGTACTCCTGGGGCAGTGCTGCCATATCTCCCCAGCATGCCCTACCTGAGACGCCCTTGGGCCTAAGGAGTGAAGGACTGCACCAGTAGAGCCAGTTAGACCAGTTAGAGCTTAGTTAAACCACTAACTAAGGGCTAAAGGCCCCTTACCTGTCCCAGGTAAATCTGCACTTTCCTTCCCACTGTTCTGGACCAGTTGTCACTGGTTGGGCAGTGCCACTCCAGGCCAGGGCTGTGCCCTGCTCCCCCCATGCAGACCCACAGGTACACCCCTTGTGGTAGAGGTCTTCAGTGGAGAAAGGAGATGGGGAGAACAAGTTACAGCCCCTTTTCGTTCCTCCACCCTGGCCAGCCCACTTCTCGACTGCAAGGAAGAGGCATACACCCTGCCTAGTCCCCAGAAGAGAGGGGTTGTGCTTTTCCAGAGACAATCCTGTGAGCTCCTGGAGTTCCACGCCGTTCCCACCCTGTCTGTAAAAGCATGGGTTAAATCACTGGATTTAAACACACTGT
>NW_008825052.1:552066-573311 GCF_000699105.1 Pygoscelis adeliae | reverse complement strand
GCTATCATTCACACAGGTAACTCTACATAAGCAACATCACTCCCTCCCTTCCTTCAAAAGGAAAGAGAACTTGAAAATAACCACAAGGACATTTTTCTAGAGATACTTCAGTATAAGTCTTAGAACAAGAGCTCTCCCCTTTAGTTTCTCTAGAAACAGGCCACCCACAGAAATATTTTAAATAATATTCTTGCAGAAAGTTGGAAGGGTGAGTTTCAGGGTTTGGCATAATCGGGACAACATCCCGGATTCTCCACCAAGCTGATCCTACAAGTATCCTTCTGAACCGCCTGTTTCTGCAGCCCAGGGCGCAGTAAGGCCAGAGGAGCGACCGCTGCAGATTCAGGGCTCCGCACTCTGGAATTTGGACACCAGATTTCCAAGATTCTTGCTGACTTTAAAAGCCACACTCCAAATTTCTCAAGCATACAAACCAAGAATGGCAACATTTGCACAGTTGACCTTTCTCAAAGAATATACATCAACAAATGCATTATCTGTAGGACTTGTGGTTTTAAAGGAAAGCTGATAGTTTCTCACCATTTCTTCTTAAAACTCTTGAAAAGGGAAACACATCAATATTAAAAATATTTGAATTCTTGTCAAAAGCACTTCTTAATTTGTCCCAGCTGTCTTGGACCACATCAGGACATTTCTCATCAGTCACATTCATTCTGTGAGAAATAGGCAAATGCTGGAGAACCTGGAGGTAAGAACATATCTGTTGTTATTCTCAGTCGTTTAGAAAGCATACAGACTATTCAGTTGCAAATTTAGTAATAAAATAAAACACAAAAGAGAAAAAACAAACCATAGTTATCCATTGTGTATAATTCCAGAAGTTTATTCATTGTCAATGACTTGTAGCACTCATATAATAAAATCATTAAAGAAACTAGATAAAATAAGGAAGTATTCAGATTTGTTTTCGAAAGGTGGTGCTTAAATGAACAAATACTCCTCAAGCCTACACACTATTCATTGAGATGACTCAGCCCCTTGAGAGTGTCCTGCTCTATCAAAACATCATCACAGTAATAATACAGAAAAAAAGTCTCTCCAAGCTTTCTCCTTCTCATCCTCGATCTCCTCAAATCCAAGCAGCCCAACACTATCTACACTGCACCCAGGGAGCTCATTATTCCACTTACCTAAATTCAGCTTTGTCATTCTAGTATTTCCTTTCTAGTAAAATCAATCTGCTGAAAGAATTGAAAGTCATATGTACGCAGTGTAGCTCATTACCTACAAACCTCCAGATTTCTTTTACATTGAATTTTATCTTCCTCAGTTTACTTCCTTATTCAAGACTTGAACGTTTTATAATTATACTTCATTGTTCAAAAAACGCTCATCTTACCTGGAGAAAATGGTGAATGCCCTTCAGAGAGTGCAGGTGACACACTAACCACCGGGTGTAAATCATCAGATCTTCCTGTGTCACTACATTCACCGGATTTTTCTTTCCTGTCAGGAAACTTTCCCTTGCCGCTGAAAGTCTTGCAGCCCTCTGAACTGCATCGTTGTATTCCTCCATGATGTGACTAATTAGCTTCTGTTTATGTATATAAAAGAGACGCTGTCATTTTTGCATTTCTGCATCTTCTTCCCTTATTAGCTAGAAGGCCATTGCATTCCCACTGCATGAGGAATCCTAGTTTGAGAATAATCTCGAAGGTTTATTTCCCTCCCAAATGCTTACAAGTGGTATTTCCAACCCGATGAGGAAAGTGGAATTTCAGTCCAAATAGTGAATCTCTCTGAGCAGCTAATATTGACGATAAGCAGACAGCTGAGAGTGAATGTCCAGAGAAAAATTACCCTTAATGTTAATAGCTTTTTATTTGGGTGGGAAAAAAGCCATTGCTAACACTTTGTTTTTCATGAACAGCTACTGTGATAGATATATATGTGCTAGATCCTAGGTTTTGGTTCCTACCTGATAGAGAGGATAAAGCTGTTCAATAACACTGCTGTGCGTACAAAATCTCTTCCATCTAAGCATGTGCAAATATTTACTCTGGACTAGCTGAGTAATTCTGTCTGTAAAAAACTTGAACAAAATCAGAAATAACGAGCAAATCACACATTTGTAAACAACAACAGCTTAACATTATAGGAAACTTAAGCAGTATATAGATCATCATTAGCATCAGAGAATAACACCAAAGCAACAGCTAATCAGTCACCAAAGACCAGTGGTGCTGTTATATTTATCTATGAAGGGTACTTCCCCGAAGTTGTCCTAGTGGAAGTATTATTGTGGGAATGAAAAAAAGCAGTTAATACAAGGAAAATGGCAGAATTCTGTCCACTGGACCTAGAAATTTGAACTCCACTTTAAAAATGAAAATAAAAATAACCCACAACACAGACGCACTGGAACAGCACAAAAGCATCAGGGAACGAGGAGAACTTTGTCCCAGCCCATGTGACCTGGCTTAGATTCCTGTCCTTTAAAGAAAGAGACGAAGAGGAAATTTTCACATCGCGCAAGGAAACTGCAAGCACTGACAGTTTCGTGAGTTTTCAGGGCTGAGTTGCATACCGTTTTTATTTTAAAATGCGCACAGTGCAACCTGCTGGGCCAGAGGAAAGCTCCTGGATCTTCGCAGCAAGCGGGAGCCCTACCTGGTGCAGCAGCAGAGGCAAGTTTGCTGCTGTATGCTCCCTTCTCCAGCAGCTCTCTAACTCCCTCTGCACGACATCAGCCTGAATAACAAGAGGTTTTGCTTCTGTCACCTGCAAACGGAGCACATGCTGAATAGATCTCTTTTTCAGGATATTAAAAAAAAAAAAAAGTGGTAAACAGAAAAATGTTTAGGCTTTGAATTTAATTGGGAGTTGTCACATAAACAAACGCTGCAGAGCCAGGTCCACATTATTATTCAAATAAGAAAAAGGTTATGCTGCTTTACTAACGTGCAAACAACATTACAACCCTTCCCATTCTGTCTTTCCGTGCTCAGATTCCAAAAAACATATCACTTTCTCTCATTTTAATTTTCGGTTACTACTTGGTAAAGAGCAAAGAGATTTTTTTTAAGCCAGTGTACGTTTTAGCTACCTACCTGTAAGCCTTTCTTTAGTATTACCTCCCTTTCTTTTCTGAAATAAGATGTATCCTTTGGAATTGCAACAGAACTGCAGGAAAAAAAAAAACCCAAACGTTCAACAGGCTGTTACATACAAGCTGGTATAAACCAAACATTTGCCAGGCCTAACACAACTCAGATGGTGAAGTTAACAGTAAGCAAGTTTAACAGTATGAAAATCCTATATTAAAGCAGCAGAAGTTATTTAATTAGCGGATTTTTTTTGGCAAACTGTTTCTTCCACCTCTATCTTTTAGTCAAAGCCCTTAAAAAGTCCATCTGGATGCTTGACAATCCTATGGACACATATGACAACCCACAACTATGCAGTGGAGTTCCTTGACAAGCATCCTTCACAATTTCATCAACTTCCTTCCTCATATGCCTGTATCACAGAAGGAGGGCCTAAGAAAACTTCTGGAGGAGAACTGTTTTTTACTTCTCACGCATCCACATTTATAAAAGGTTCTTTGAGAGGGTGGTCTGTCACTGGAACAGGCTCCCTAGGGAAGTGGTCTGGATGATGCTCTTAGTCATTCAGTTTAGTGTTAGGTAGTCCTGCGAGGAGCAGGGAGTTGGACTCAATGATTCTTATGAGTACCTTCCAACTTGAGATATCCTATGCTTCTATGATCAATATAGTTACAGGAAGCATACATTACATAATTTTTATGTAATGAATGCATGAAAATTAAAAACATAGGTGAAAACTGGACCATTAACAAAAAGGGCTCCTAAGTCTTGTCCAAAAGCAACACACAGGAAACTGTGCTGGAACACTTCAGAGCCCTAAAGAGGTAGGACCAGGAGGGGGTTTGTGATCATCTACCACTTCCACTGCTCTAAGGCAGGAAAAAGTAAATCTGTTCCCTAAAGGTGTTTGTCTATCCTGTTCTTAAAGGCAGATGGCCATCATGGATGGTCAGCAACCTCCTAGTCTAGATATCAGTGTTTAACTTACACTTGAATTTTAGCCCATTATCTTCTGTCCTATTCATAAGTGCAAACAGAAGTTTATTCCCTTCATCTTTAGAGCAATCTCCCATGTGTCAGAAGACTTATGATCTAGAGAAAATAGAGTGGAGACATAAGTCCAGCTCCTTTCCTTTTTGTTTCAAGTGTCCTAGTCAAGCGTTCTTCATCTCTGTTTTCCTCCACATGTTCTCCAGGTGGTCTACAGCTTCCTTGAAGCATAATGCCAATGTACCTGGGTACGTTGTCATAGCTTGCATCTCATCATCGCTGAGGAAAATAAGAGCGGCTCTCTTGTATGTGACCATTCTGTTTATACATCCCAGTGTTATGTCTGAAGATACTTCCTCTTCACTGTAAGAAGGAAATACTTGACATGCTAGGGAGATTTAAAGTTTTGCTTATAATATACAACATGAAATCAATTTAGTTTATGTTTTGACATTCGCTTCCATTTCAACCATAATTCTGTGGTAAACACACAATGAAAAAGCTGCTATTCCTGGCTCCCATGTGTGTATTCAGGTCTCAAAATTGAACAGAACACGACTTTTGTATCCTGACCAAAAAAAACCAAGAAGAGATGCAATGCATTGCTATAATCTCACGCTCTCCTTCATTCCCCAGCAAACTCTTGTTACCTGTATGCCCTACTTGGTATTCCCTGGAGTATCCTGTTGTCTTCTATTTCTGCCTTCAGCTCTGCCAGCTGTGCTGCTAGTTCTTGTTCCAGCTGCTGGACCTTCTCCGTAGAAGAGATCTGGTATACTTCATCCATTTTGCCTATTTAAGTTTGGCAGACCAAAAGACAAAGGAGTCGAGAAGAAGCTCCTTTCTCAAGAGCATATCACTTGTGAACTCTGGACCTGGAGAACTGTCCACGTAAAAAGCACAAATTCCCACTCCTGTATAGACAATGTATAATATGTAGCAACTTCATTAAAGAATTGTTTATTCAGCATCTCCTTTAACAAGAAGACTTTTCTTTTAATATCAGGAACAGAACTGGGTGAATGTGTTTTTTCCCATTTTGATTGCCAGCCTGAGGAAAATAGGAGAAAAACTGTTTTGGGCCAAACATTTTCAAGTATCCTCCTGCATCCCACTAATAAATGCCATCTGCTCCCTCCTTCACCCAGTTTCTTAAGGACACTTCAGAAAGTTTAGGTAATTAAACATTAAATTTGATGTGCTGAATAAAACATTTTACAAAAGAAGAATTGAAACTTTTTGCTTTCATTTTTTCCGAAAGAAAATACGCTGACATTCAAAATCTATTTTCTCCCCATTTCTCTCACCTGCAACTATTATTTGAAGTTGACCAGAATAAAAGGAATTGAAGAATTTGCAAGAAATGCCACTTTTTGACAAATGTACTGTCTGCAAATAATTCACTAATTCCAAATTCACTCAGTTCTAATGGGAAACACTTGCTTTGTGAGAATTTCCAAAGTAGCTGTGCTCTCTTCCCAGCATCTGGAATTACAGTTGTTCTGTTCACTAACTGACTGTTCACTGTCAGTGAGGGGCATAATCAATTAGAAAGCAAAAAAAAAGAAAAGGAAATTGTCTTTTTAAGGGAAGAAGCAAGTCATTGCGGAAAGATTTGGGGTTTCTTTCTGGAAGCAGAAGGGAAGAAGACCTAGTTCATTTGTAATCAATCACGGAGCAACCACCTTTAGCATCAATTTCTCAGTGGTTTGCAGAATGTTTGGCTGCTCTGGGCACATGGTTTCTTCTTTTTTCTTTCATGAGAGACCACTGAAAGATAACAACTGTTGGTCCAGTCACGGGTTTGACTTGACAAACACAGGAGATGGTCAAGAGGCTGAATACAGCAGTGTAGGATGTACCTTTTGGGGGCTCTTCTTGGTCGATGGTATCCTAAGGTCTTGGACAAATCCTTGTCCCTTCTTATGAGACTGGCCTTGCTGATAATAAGAGCTGCAAACTAAGCAACCGTGGGAAGGAATCAGAGAATTCAGATCTCTGCACCTGAATTTCACAGCTGAGAGAAGAGGAAATTCAGGTAAAAAAGGATGCAAAGAAACACCAGGAGACAGGATGACTAAAATGAGGAAGGAAGTGTTACCTAAAAAGTCAGACTAAAAGATTTTACCAAACCCAGCCAGGGATCTGGGTGAAATCAATGAGAAGCAGCCAGTATATTCATACACTACGAAGAGATGCCTAGGTTAGAGCTTGAACTAGCGACGCAAGACATGAAAGCTGACACTATAAGCTTAATTTAAACAAGGTAGAAGAGCAAACACACTTTGGCAGCAGGATATGAGATGCTTTGGAAAGACTGAAGTTACAGTAAAGGTGATGGGATAGTCTGGTATTTTAATGGATTGACATTTATGAATGGCTAGCACAGGTAAAAGGTCAAAGGGAATTTATTTGCATTAGATTTACTTACTTTGGGGAATGAAGATAAAGATTCTTACTAGATTAGTACTAAAAAAACCTAAACCTGCCATGCTCTACAAATGTCTCCAATTAGTCACTGAACCTAGATGGTATTTCAGACAGTTTTGGTAAGTGATGAGAACATTAGAGAAGTGATCATAATCTGGGTTAGAATGGAAGAATAAAAACAGATGTGTATGTAAAGTGTTAAAGTCCAAAAGTGTTAATTTAGAGAAATAAATAAAAGTAATTAGAAAACTCATGCAACTAATACCTCAAAGATTTTAACATTGGAGAAGCTGGAGAATCTTTAAATCAATGGTAACAGGAACTTGCCCTCAAAATAAAAGCAGGGGGAATAGTTTGGAAGCAAGGATGGTGGAGCCAACCAAGAAGTCATCAAGAGTAGGCAGACAACAAGAACAGGCAAAAAAAAAAAAAAAATCAAAAAATCAGAGGGCTGGGAAGCCCAGAACTAAAGCAAGAAATACCAGCTAAATTAAAAATTGCTAAGGAAAATAAAGAGTAGGCAGTTCTTCAGCTGTATAAATAAGAAGGAATCAAGAGAAAAGAAATGATGCTACTATGCAGGCAGCAGTGTTCAGATAAAAATAATTCATATATGGCTGTAAATCTAATTGGAATATAAATTACCGTTTCTGGGTATAAAGTAAAACTTTTGGCAAAATAGTAAAGCGGCCCATAACTAAATTCAGGTTGCAAAAAGAAGTCATTTTAAGTACCAGCAAAATAAAACCCTATAGTAGTCTGTGTCTTCCTGAACCACAGAGCACTGAGCCCCCGATTTCCAAGTTTTGGATCAGTGAGAGTACTCATCATGGGGGAGTTACGGTAAGCGTGTTCTCAGGACAGGCACTCACACTTAGGCCAGTGCACGAGAGGCTGACATGAGAACAGGAGGAAAAACGATTGTATGCAGGGCAATGCACAGGCTTCCCAGGCTGTCAGCAGCCCAGGACTTACCCAGTACTTCTGAAGATTTTGAAGAACTAATCCAGGATCCTCAGAAATCAGAGGATTTCCACATTTCATCAGAAATTATCTGGCCAAACTCCTTGTACAATACAAATATCTTCATTTAAGCTCACTAATCACCCCGGACTCCCTTTGTAGTCAGTAGAGAGAACCAGGCATTTGGGATAAGATTTATCTGATCTATTTTAGCTGTTACCTTAGGGTATGATACATCACACTTTCAGAAACGCTTGCTTCTCTCTGCTGACGGAAGAGAGACTATGGGACCCACATGGGGAGCCATGGAGACCTTCAGGTAAGCACCAGAGCTGCAACCCAAGTGACTTGCGGAAGCTTCAACAGGCCCCAGCAGGGGATACTGTAGAGCAGCCTTGCCCACCTCAATACAGGCAAGCCGAGGAAAACAGAAAATGCTTCATCAGAAATAAAAGCATATGTTTTATTATCCTCACTTCCTTGTTTTTTTCTGCTATAAAAATCATCATGTGTTTGTACAGTATTCTTATTCTGTGAATGTCTTTCGGTCCACATAAACATCTGCACTTAGTTACGTTAGCCAGTATCCAAATCCCAGCGAGATCCTGCCCTGATTATTTTGCTAGGAGTGTTTTTGCCAGCTTCTATTCCCAGAACATGCTGGATTTATAGCTATGTTCAACCTCCAGCTTTGCTGGTTAGAAGATTGTAACACACATGCTCAAACTGAATGCCTTTTGTACTAGGACAAGGTCTTTCCAGCAGGCTTAAGTAACAAGCCATTAATTTGTGCTAGCATATTTCATTAGCAGCAGGAAAGTGAACTATTGTGGGATATAATTTGCTGGTCTGTATTTTTAATTATACTGTTTGACCTACATCTTTTGTCCAATTTCCTTAATGTCTAGCCATAAAATATGACCCTAGATTCAAATACTAACAAAACCTGTTGTGGTAATTTTGCATAACTCAGCATAAAAGGACCCAGATTTTGAGTAAATAAACCAGTTAGCCTTTTTTGGGATCATTGTGTGGTTTTGTCTGCTACCCTTTACAGCTAGATTCAAAACATTCAGGAAAAAAAAAAGAAATATAGTTTCATCTGAGAAGAGAAACAAAACCATGCAAGATATAAATCAAAGCAAGGATCTGTAAAAGAGTAGAGCAAGCACTTAGTAAGTCAAACATATTGTTCTTGTGAAGACAACTGCTCTGACCACTGTGCTGTCTCCAAATGTACGTTTATGGGGTTCCAGGCCAGAACTTTTTTGGAGCATAAGATGTGAAGCATTCAGATTCCAGCAAAACTCACTGCGATCTGCCTGCCTAATTCTTGCAGAGCCAAACCTCGCCAACACTTGTGCACAAGGCTAACTTCACCACTGTGGTTTCTGCAGAATTATTCATCGCTGTATCTTTCTTTGAAGACTTATGTGATTGACAATTGCCTCAAACTGTGAATATGCTAATAAATAAATAAATACACAAGCTGATCTCCTACCCTACCCCCCCCACTGAGATACAATCTGAAAACAAATTTTCTGTGTTTCTTCCAGCAAGAAAACTTGTTTGCGATATACTTCCTTTGTATCTGGTTTGACTCCCTCAGCCCATGCTGAAGCTCATTTGCTTTGCTTTAGTGTGTGAAAACACACGCACTAGAGAAATAACAGCTCCAGAAAAAAAGCAGCACAGGAGAATTATTAAAATACAATGAAATCTTCCGAGTTGAAATACAAGTGATATACCCCTGTCAACTAATGTAAACTCACGTATCATCCATTCCTATTTTCCCCTCTCAAATCCCAGCTCCAGGCTGGGACAGCAAGTCAGCTTCTTCAGCTCCCCGTCCCCCTCCGAAGCAGGCAGAGATGCGAAACACCCATCTGCCGACAGGACCGGGTTCGGCAGTTTTCCCCTTCCCCCCAGCCACTCGCCCCACAGAAAGGCAAACAGCAGTTTTATTCTGGATGGACAGCCCCTGTCGGCACGCACATTTTGAAGACTGACTCTTCAATGCATCCGTCATTTAAGTACCTGTTTGACCAACCCAAAGCTGCCGTCCTCCACCTCAGCCCCTCGTCTGAGAGAGGAGCCAGGGCCCTCCTTCTCCAGCTCCAGCACCAAAACAGCCACCTCTCCCCAGTTTTCTGTAGTCAACAAAAATACCAGGTCAAGGCACAGAAGGAGCAGGTGATTGATGTGCCGGCTCCCTGCCCAGACAGGCCCAGCTGTCCCTATAGCAACCCCAAGCTATAGGAGCTGCAATGGCCTCTCAGCCCCCAGCCGCACTCCCATGGCTGCCACCATGCAAAGCCTTTCTACCTGTTTTTATGCATTTGGGGCAAATTGCTGGCAATTTTTCTCTCCCAATCCAATGCCTGGTGGTTTTTGCCTAGGGCTGGACCTCCGGATGACCGGATGAAATATAATGCTTTAGGCTCCGTAGGGCTTGGTAAGGCCCTTCTCGCTTGCTCTCTCACACATGGGTACAGAGCTTCAGAGATTATTCAACTACCCCTAGGAATGGCAAAGGCTTATCTTGTGGCAGCAGAATACCTACAGTCTGAAAATGTTAATAGCAGAAATGCTTACTTTTCTTTTGTCTCCGGTATCAGCGATTCCAGTGTCCAGAAATGCATAAACCTACCTCAGAAACACTATCTATACCAGGAAAATACCATGTTGACAACTGTGTTTAAGTGTTTTTAAGCATACAACGTGCTTTTAAGAATCCAACGTGCTTTTAAGAATCCAACATGCTTTTCAGCATACAACGTGCTTTTCTAAGCCAGAGGTAATCCATAAGTAAGAAGGATGTCTTTACAATTTAAGAGAGTGTAGGAAACCCATACCTGAATATCAGTTGAACAACCTGGTCTTCCACAGTCCTGATAAAGATGTTTAGTACATATAAACTCCCCCTCTCACCTCCAAAAGCTCACAAACAACTCCTGTCAAAGATGGTAACAGTTTATTCTAAATTTAAATTAATTGTCTGAAAATTTTCCTAAGCCTTTCTTTTGAAGGGTGCCAGAGCAAAACTTAATGATCCAAAGACCCAAATTTCCATTAGAACTAGCCTTTATTCAAAACCCTTGACAACAGAGCATGCCTCCAATTTTTATTCATACCTGCACAGGGGCTTGAGAAGACCACTACATCCTCTTTATACCAGAAATCTACAGCAGAACTTCACTGATACATCCCGTGGAAGCTATTTTTTTCTGACATATGCAAACACCCAGGAAAATCAGTATCAGTCAGTAACCTCAAGACAGGAACTTATTGCAACTAAATAACCAGTGTTGATTCGAAGTCACTGTTACGTCTTTTACCATACATACATAGTGGGGGACAGAAAAAAGCAGACTCAGCATTACCATAAAGACCCATCTTGCATTTGTATGAGTACACAAATTCCACAACATGTACTGGTATGCAGTTCAAGGTCTCCTCTGTAACAGCTCAATTATTTTATACTGTGGTAGAAGCAGGTTCTGTTGATGAGAAGACAAGCATCCAAGCTTTTGGTACAGGCCCCTTCCCTGCACTTATCAAGAACACTCTCATGTTGTTGTGGTTTAACCAAGTCATGGGTTGTGCTTCCAATCCCTAGCTGTCCCTAATACTAAGACTGTCAATAAAGCTTACAGAGTAGTAGTAGTAATAATAATAATAATAATAATAATAATAATGATGAAAAAGTAGATAAATAAGAGACAGTACCTCTTCTTCTGCCTCAGTTGCAATGACCTGAATCTTCCGTTATTAGAGGAAAGGAAAACCACTGTTTTTATTTTAACAAACAGAAGCACTAGCCCAAGTCATTCTGGAAAAGCAAGCTCTAAGTATCTTCTTGGCACCAGGGGGAACAGGACACCAAAGATCGCATACTATTTTAAGTGTAAAAAAGGTATAAAATTTTATTTGACAAGTTAACAAGTAAGCATTTCATTAATCCATGAAAACTCTTTATTACAAGTCAGTGCAGTTGAATTACAGCTACCCCACATGAAAGCTAATTCTGAGGTGAACAAACTGACCTAGTAGTGAGTAGACAGTTTAGAATGTAAAATGCTATATTTATTTTTAAAAGGTATTTTGTAAAATAAAAAATTTATTAGCTGTCAGACAACTTCAAAAACTTCTAACACAGTAAACTTCAGAATTGTTGTTCCCACATGATATCATCTTTTTTCAGTGTTGACTGAAGTTTCTGAACATTTTTTAGCAGCTGAAGAGAGCTTCTGCTTTTCTGCCCAGGACAAGATTTAGACATACTTTCCCTTACAGTGACCGCAATCTTCTTTTCTTCCTTTTGGTCACCACACTTTAGTTTGACATGAGCTGCCCCTTGGTTCAATTTCTGAGTTTTAATCTTTAATTTCTGCACCTAGGAAGAAAGATTACTAATTAGAATGTTACATACTCGGAAGACCTGCAGCTGTAGTGCTTACTGGACTTCTACCAAACTCCAAAATAAAGATGTCTAAGGGACATTAAAAAAAAAGAAGTTAAAACCTACTACTTTTGCATACAGTTGTCTCGCTGTAACAGAAAGCACTACAGAAAACTGACCTCACCCACACTCAACAGGTTGTTGAACCCCAACACTCCCTAAGGTAAAAACGCTTGCTTGAGAGAGACGGAATATTGTCTGTTACCAATTTATATTTACAACGGTCTTTTTCCATTTCAGATTGTACTACCCTAACAAAAAAAAAAACCAAAAAACTTATAAAATGTATACTGTTTATTATTGGTTACTGTATCTAAGCAGTTCACTTTGAAGCCTCACAACAAAATTGGAAAACAGAATAAATAGGGTTGATCGCTAAAGAATGTTTTTTTAAATGTCAAATAATAAGTCTTGACTTGCACTTGGCATGAAAAGGTCACTTCCAAAGACAAAATTAGGCTGGAAGCATTCCATATGCCAACTTAGGCTTTAAGTCCATTTCTAAAAATAATTAACTTTAATTGCATTCTAGAACATATTATTAACTGTTAAACACAGAGATGATTGCAGCACTTTTAGTGTGACATGTTCTGAAAGCAGAAATATGCATCAGAAATATTAAGATTGGTCTGTACAAAACACAAATAGAAATGTCTGTGTGCAAAAGCACCAGAAAAAAAAAAAATATAAGCCAAGGATTACAGGAGTGGCCTGTATTGATAACCAGGGCATGATGGACAGTAATCAAACAGACAAACACAAAGAATGTGCTATTTACATCATGACCCTAAGGCATGTGCTCTGATAAGACTGTACCAGAGCACAGATGCCAACAGATCTGCACCCTGATAATAGGCAAGGATGACAACAAGGTTGCACCACATTGTATGGGCTATTCCTTTTCTCATCATCCCAAAATGAAGGCAGACTGTAGCCATAAAGATATGCGAAAGGAAGAAACAAAGGTGCAGTTGTTGTCCATTGTCTAAGGTTCCTGGAGGATGAAGTCAGCAAGATTCTGAGGCAAGGAATAACACTGTAATTGTTAACTCCTATAGAACGTAAGAGATTTATCCAAAAAACAGTTAACATTGCTAAGAGAGGCAGTGAGGACTCAACAGTCCATGTCCTTTGTCCATATTGCTGACATGCAACTCTGACAATTCTACTTTGACATAAGCACTTTTGTGCTTGCAATTATGTCGACAATAAAAGGTTTGAGTGAGTAAAATCTATCAAAGAATGAACATGAATAAAACTGGTCAGATTTAAATTAACTATCACCTCTCCCTTTCATAAGGTCTCACACTGAGTTTTGTTCTGTTTCCTGTATAAGCGAAGTTCTTAGGTGAGTCTATTTATCCTGAAACATAAGATGAAGAATGGAAAGCTATCAGACAGAACTATGGATTGCATTTTTTATTATATGTTCCAAACCAAATTGCTACAAAAGGGTTAAGCTGTTCATCTACAGAAGAGCGATTTTATATAGGCATGTATGAAAAGCTGTTATCTATGGCTCTAAAACAAATACTGTCAGAATGCGTACAGGTTAGGGGTTAAACAAAACTGAAAGGTTCGTCTGACTATGACTTTGGAGAAGCTGTGGTCAACAGACTATTTGGTTAATAAAAAACTTCAATATTTCAGTAATATAAAAGACATTTAATCCAGTCTGTACAGGAATTATAGCTTCCTTCTCATTCCCCAGAGGGACAGGACACAAAGGAATGAAATCTCAACAGTTTGTCTTAACACAGTGAGCAGAAGTGACAAACTAAGCAACCCAGCTCTGTATTGCAGAACTGCCACAGGGCAGGAAGTTTTCCCACTAGCATACATACCTAGCTGCCAGCTGTAAGCACTTTTTCTTGATCAAAAGAAGGAATTGGAGGTACAAGAACACCAAGCTAGCAGCCTAATTATAACCACTCATATTGGAACATCCTGGCTTAAGCACTCCAGTGACATTCTAGTTAATGACAACAGGAGGCAGAGTTGTGGCAGCCTTTCAACTAGACTGTTCCTAGCTAGAGAGTTTACATCGTATTCTTACAGTAGCCTGATGCTTTTTCAGCTTGGATATTTGTTCTCCTTTAATCTCCATTTGTTTTACAAGGCAATCCAGCTCCCCTTCTAGGTCTTCACGAACTTTGGAGTCTTGAGTCTCCTGTATCTGCTTCAGAAGTTCTTCATGCTCACTATTAAAGACACGAATGGCACACTAAGTATTCATGATATATTCTCTAGGATTTCTTCCAATACTTTCAGTGTACTGCAGGAGTTGCTAGACATTTTGTCCAGAGTACAGAAATTTAGCATTATTTACCCCCTCACACAATACACATTAATTTGGAATACATTCACAGTAGAAAAGAAAAAGTTTTTCCAGTGGGTCTGATTTTCTCATTCCAAATTTGTAGCTGATGTGCATCTTAGTCCTCCCCCTTGCCACAGTCATAACAACTACATGTGTAATAGTGTGCAAAATGAGAATTTGGAAAGTGAACAGCAGCTACGCAGTACAGTATTTTCACTTCCTGCCCAATTCAGTGCAGACTGAAAGCTTAGTGTAATACAGAAAAGTACTGTTTAAACTAGTACATTTAAGTTATAGTTTTTCTGACAGAAAATTCAAATTAAAATATTCTGCTCAAAAAGATTTGCAGTGAGGTGTGCTGGTTAATTAAATTAACCAGCTTAATTAAAAGAAATTGTGTAGATCTACTTGATACCTAGATATCTGAACTAGTCAAAAACAGAGACCCTCTCTTAGATAAATAATCTCTTTACAAAGTTCACCGTTTCTTTTCTGACTTCTGAGTAACTGCTGCTCCTTGACAGTTTAATTGAAGCAACTGGTTGTTGCTGTTAAAAAAAAAAAAAAAGCCCGTCCTTGAATTGCCATGAGTAAGCCAAAGCTTTTTGAAGAGGAGATTGGTTGCCAGGTTAAAATTTGCCACATCAAGGATTTCAAACCAGTGTCAACACCCTAACTGGTTTAATCAACACCCTAACTGGTTTAACCAACACATCCTCCTCTGTTCAAACCACAGCTCATCGTGTTGACATGTCTACTATGACCAGCTACATAGCTTTGGCCCACAATGCTACAAGCTTGCATTAATGGGAAGATGCCTAAGAACATGACAAGTTGTAATCCACATTTACTTGCATGGCTAGAAAGATACATACACTCTCATCTAATGCGTTAGCTTCTTCCACACCCTGCCCATTTTCTGGCAGTAGACAACCCCCTTACAGGACTGGCAAGTTCTCCTGCTATCAACAAGGAATGGGAATGAACCCCAGACTCTCTCAGCACAAAGAGCCATCAGGGACGCACGTACGGAGAGAACACAGAAACAGTGAGGACAAAGTAATAGGCTAGATCTTGTGACAGGACTATTCCTGCCACAGCTGTACTAACCTATTCTACCACCCAGACTGACTGCATGCTGCCAGCCTACTCAACATTAACACTACCTTTGCAGCCTTCTCCAGGAGAACATTCTTGGTCTGCTCTGTAGATCTCAGAATATGTTTAATATTTCTAAAAAGCACAGGCCTGAAAGATTTTTCATTTGCTGCAGCTATTACTTCAGTAGCAGCTCAGTTAAGTACAGGATGTGGAAGCAGAAAAACCCAGCTGAAGAGTATGTTGCTTGCTCACAAGATCAGTTAAACACCAGGATAGAAAGAATTTTTTGAATGAGAAAAATCCTACCAGTCAGGCCTGCTCAGGCCATTCTGTCAACAAGTAGTCCTACACTTAAAACGGGCTAGGTTCAATTATAGCAGACCTGTAGCTTCACAGGGCTACCACTGAAGTCACTTTCGCTTACAACACCAGGGATGAGTACTCACAAGCTCATTTGGCCCAGCTCATCTTGTATGGCCAACAGAAGGTCTGAAAGACTTCTGGTGGCAGTAGGTGATGTGGAACAAGAGGATACAGATTTTGAAAGTGCACTGCGTCCTGAAATCCCAGACGTAGCTCCTCCTTGGCTTCGTGATGAGATACATGGATTGCGATGCTTCATAATATGCAACACGCTTTGTACGTTTGCACTAACAGAATGGCTGGAACCGACAGACTTAAAGCAGAATTATTAAGTGGTTTACAGAAGTGATTATCAATTACAGTAAAGAGACTTATTCAAACTGTAGATGTCAATTTAGCAAGAACATTTGGTTTCACTTACCTTCCCAGCCACAAAAGGTAGTTCACCAGCCTTTACATGTAATTGTGAAAGGTGCGTTTTCTTCATTGTAGGATTTCTCTGCCATTAGATAGACAGGAAAAGTAAGACAAGAAATTTCAATCTGCTGACCCAACAGCACAATCTTAATTTTTAATTTTTTTTTTTTTAAAAAAAAAAAATTCCCTCCTGTATGTGGAAGGATTAGGACTTTCCAACAGCTGAGACAAGTAAATTTTGTTCCAGATGCGTTTAGCAGATAGTTTGACAAATAAGTTGACATTAAAGAAATTGAACATTGCTTAAGTTTGCAAAACCACAGTTGCAAAATTTTGACTGACCTGTAACATGTATTGCAAAATGAATTCTCTTGATTTCAGCAATCCCCCCAAAACACACCATCTTAAGATACCTAGTTAAAATTGCTTTGGAACTAATTTTGCCAGATAAACTGAAAGGCAGCTAAGGCAGGACATGGGGGATGGCAGTAAGACTGTAACAGAGGTTACTGTCATGCTGGTAAGGGAAAGTTTTCCAGTGAGGTGCTACCAGCCCTAGCCCAGTTTTAATTACCAAAGGAAAAAAAAAAAAAAAAAGAGGTATTCAGCACTGTTCTTCACGTTGAAAATAGAGTATTACCAAAGGAACAACTCAAGTGCCTCTTATATCACCGTTTTTCACAAATTCCTATCTCTGCAAGTCAGATGCTATCAGCAACAGTATGGTAATAAAAACTTTCATGTTACCTTCTTAGTTTTTTTCTTCTGCCCGTTTTCCTTTTTAGGTTCATTTTGAGATGTTACTGAAGACATCAAAATTCTGTTTATCTCAAATCCTGTTTGAAGCTGTAGGAATAAGCAAAAAGAAAACAACCATTTAATGTAATATCAGAAGTATGAAATCACATGGTCTAATTAATTCCCTCTTTCATGCATGGATGAGAACCAATTAAGGGCACTATTAACTGTCCTGCTTGGAAGGCATAAGCTACACTTAAAAAATGAACAGATTACTAGGATGGCAGGGTATCAGGCAGATCTTGCAGCTCTGTCTTAGAAGTCCTCACTTTCATAGTTAGCTGCAGCAGCTGTATTTTTCCACTGTGACAACCAGCAACTGAGATAAGCCAATCCTGCTGCATGCTGGGGATCTGATCATAAAATCCAAAGAACACAAACATTTGGATTTTACAATCTGGGGGCAGAGAGAACTAAGCCCGTCTGTGTAACATTGAGGTCAAACCTGCTGGACAATCCTCGGATTGCTCTGTAGTTCAAAGTTGATATAAAGGCCCATGATAAACAGGATAATAACCATTCCCAATTAAACATAGGACAAGGACTTTGTTTTGGCATGTGTAACAGTTCCGGCTAAACAATGCTGGAGGTCCATCACAAAAGTGAGATTATTCTGGCTTTTCTGTCATCAAAAGGAAGTGAACCACCCCACACCCTGTGTTTCCCAACCCAGATCCAACAGACCTACATCGATCCTGCAGTGAACTAAGATGGTACTAATACTAGTTTAGGACTCAGTTTACTACATCTAAGTCCTTTCTTGAGCAAATGTTTATACTACTGCTAAAGTCAGACTATCTGCTCTGGGAAAGTCATTCTTACTATGTTTCTCAGAAGATAAAATCTCCATACTAGGCCTTCTGCTCTGCAGCAGCAAGCAGTTTAAGCAAGAAACCCCAAAACCTGCAAGTTTTCAACTGTGTCATTCTGCTGGATTCTGGAGGTGGTCAGATACCTGGGCTACAATCTGCATGTTATTTCAAGCTTCCTGGACTGATGAAAGCCCATCATCCTTGGATGAGGTATAAAAAAAACTGACAGCAGTGATGAATTCATTTAAGCTGTCAGCTTTGCTTATGGCTAGGTTCTTTCAATATTATTCTTCGACTCTGCATCCCCCCACCCCGCCCCAAGGGAATGCCACCACAACCGCTCTCTTTCAAAATGGCTGCTACTTCTCAGTGAAGTGAGGTTTGGAATACCTGAAGCTACTTTACCCCTTTAACAAAAGGTTTCTTTGATTTTGCTCTCTTTGGCAACTATTCCTCTCTCAGATGGATGGTGGCCCAACAAACTGATTATGGCTTCACAGAATAATGAATTATTCAAGCTCTCACTTAGTGAACAATGTAAGGGTATCACTGATTAAAGACTTTTCCAAGTATAGTCCAATGTACTAGATTTCAGCAGACCTTAACAAAAAGAGGAAAACAAGCAGAGTAACCAACCTTACTTGGGGTATAAGGTTTCTTATATGACCGCTTTCTAGTTACTGTAAGTTAAGGTTATCTGATTTAGTTGCAGATTCTCTAGAAATTCATTTCCTAACCAGATCGCTTATAGCAGCTTTGAAGCTGATGAACTGTATCATTAATACAAAACCAAGTAGAATCTTCCTTGATTGGGATACGCAATGCACCTGGCAAGCTTTCTACTGTGTAGTTTATAACTGGTCTAGGTAATATTCTGGGAGTTCTCCCTGGGTAATAAACATGTGGAGTTTAAATGTAATAAAAGAAAGGGTATTTTGGACAGAGAAAAAAGCTTTCTTCATGCATAAAAAATAAGATAAAATAAAACCTTTTCAGTCTACCTGAGCAGTTTTGTCTTGTATTAGCTTACGCTGATGCTCTTCTTTACAAAGCTTTTCTTCTAAGTGTTTGATCTTGTCCTGAATTTGAAGGCAAGAATGATTAGTCACACTTCAGTTTGCCATGCTGAATCAGAAGTCTGAAGTAGCTTGCAATTGTAATCTGGGATAAAACAGGACTGTAGGAATTTTTAAAGCCCAGACTGAAAAAAAGACTCATGGTAAATGAAGCCAAGGTGGCATTCAGTCAGGTACGCTTTATGATCTTAGCTTTAACAGCGGAAATTTTTGCAAAACTTAGTACTATTAACAGTATGCCATACATATTATATCAAATGAATGACTTTCAGACTGTCATTCCATGCATGCTTACTTCTGTAATTCTCTGAGTAGCAGCAAGTTTAAGACACTCTTTTTCTAGTATTTCAAGCTTTTCAAGTTTTGCATGCAGTTCCAACCGGTTCTGATCTTCCTCTTTCTGAAGCTGGGCCTGGAAAAACGTAAGCAAGAGTGGAGTTGGCAGCTGACTGAACAGGTTTTTTTCAGACGGCAAAAAAACAAACACACTACAGTAAAGGTGTTTAACTAGTTTAAATTTCATATTTTTTAAATTGCAAAGTGATGAAAAATACCAGGCAGACAAAGAAGACTTAAGCTTCCAGCGGCCTTTTTGTCTACCAAATGTGCAAGTATTAGCATGGTTTTACTCATTAGGAGTTCCACCTAGGGAGTCTTTTTGTACAATTCATTGAACGGTTGTCATCACCCAGTCAGAGAGTAAATTGCTTCTATTTGCTACCAACCTGAGCAAAGCTGAGGAAAAAAGATGGCCATAAAAAAGTTCAGATCTTACACATTTCTATACTTTTTAACTATATCACTACTTTGTTAGTATGCTAAAGGGCTTCACCTGTTGTTCTAAAACCATTTCCTTTTCCAGTTCCGCACTGGAAACCATTTTCCTCATGTAATCCAGCTGTTTCTCCAGCAGGGAGCAGCGGGATTGTGCTGCATTTAACTGCACACTTACATCTACAGAGAGAAACAAAGACAATTCAGTACAGCAATGGAGTTACACATTTAGCCAGTCTGTCATCTCATTGAAGAATTCTCTGTCTTCAAAACATGCGAGAAAAGTTTTGTTAGTCTGAACAAGTCATGTGGTTAAAATATATTTTATATATAGGACATGAGAATCAAAATGTTTCTGCAGAGCTAGTCCCTAATTTGAATTCCAAAGGTGTGAGCACTGCAGTTACTTCGATTTACATCAGCAGATATCTAACCAGAATCTGGTTTCTTCCCTTCTTCTCACTTTTCTCAAGTTAGCAGTGTTATACATGTAAGCAGCTTCTTGCTTATTGTAGGAGTTAAACATACCACCTGAAATCTAATTCTTTAAAATAGCTTTATGGGTTATGCAACACTTGGTTAATATATGTAAAAAAAGATCTCAACTTGATCCACAATGATCAAGCTCCTGCCCCCCCCCGGCCCAGTTCTGAAGCAAAAAAGAAAGGGGGATGCATTAGTTAGCAGTTTGTCAAAACAAACAAACACTCCCTGGATTATGCAGTCTTGGAGTTGCTGTGGCTACACCTTATCACTCAACCTTTCCTCTGTTGCATCAGTTCTTGATGTGCTGTGTCCTTTTTGTAGGATTCATGCTCTAAGGCCTTCTTATACTGAGCAGCTGCTATGGAAAGGCTGCACAGATTATCTTCAGCCTGTGACTTCTCCAACTCTAGGCGGCGGATCTTTTCTTGAAGAGTTTTCAGGGCTGCCACCACAGCTAGCAAACAATGCAACAGTTACACCTTAAGTAACAGTTCCTATTATTATTATTGTTATTATTATTATTATCATCATTATTATTTTTACAAAACATCAAACAGCAAAATACTACCCAAATTTTCTTCCCAGGATCACTCCTAAAATGAATTATATTCCCCAGCAATACACTAACATACGCAGAACGTATCTGGGAGAAAATGGACATGTTTACTGCATAATTGAGGTATAAAGCACAGGTCCTATGAGCAAAACTATTTTCACTCCAGATGGTAGCAAGCACAAAGAAATCATGGCAAGCTGAGTATAACAAACCCTGGGACTTCTGTTTACACAGAAGCAGGGAACACAGGTATCCAAGTTAGGTCACAAGTTTTGGTGTAATGCAACCGGTGTGGACAGATGAAAAAAAAAAAAAAGACGACTCAGGACAGGGGGGAAATCTGACACAAAGGGACATTTTAGTAGAGGATGCATTTTAAAAACTTTATTGTTTCAAAAGGTAATAATTCAATGCCTAGTTTCTTGTATTTGATGATTCTTTAAACAATAGAAACAAGTCTGCAAGATTTTGCTTTTAGTCTCAAACCAGTGTGTGTCAAAATTATGCCAAAAATAAAATTTGCAATTTCAGCTACAAGGAAAAGTCTACTAGCTCTCCAAAAACTATACACACCTGTGGAAGTTTAAGATATGTTCCATAACAAGTCAAGCTTCCTTTCTGACATTTTA
>NW_008825052.1:547738-552026 GCF_000699105.1 Pygoscelis adeliae | reverse complement strand
TACAAAGCAAATATTGCTAGCTCCATAACAACTCTCATCAGTTTATCATAGGCCCATTAGAATATAACTTAAAAAAAAAAGGGGGCAAAAAGCAGATACCAGAGAGCAGAAAGATGAAGCGGGACCACTTCTTCCATCTTTCTATTGGCATGCCAAACATTTCCTTACTTAAACACTTAGCTGCATAACATTAAACTGAACATTTTAATCCAAAAATTCTGTATGACAAAAGATTACTACAGAAGTCACAGATTCTTCAAATGAAAGAACAATGATCACACACACACACAGAGGCTATGTCTGTGCAATATTGCAAAGTTGTCCATGATAGTAAATCCAAGTATAGTATCCTTGTGATTCACTGAGCTCTTCAGATATGCGAAGCCACTAAGCGTTTGTCCTGTAAGCTCCAGGGAGTAATCATCAATTAAGGCACAGGACAATCATAGTGTTCATCTGTATATCATACAGACTAACTTTCATGCTGCTAACTTTCCTGAGAGTCTGCGTTATTCGAAAGTTCTCCCAAGGAATCACACCACACAAAAACCCCTAGAAGTGATTTTAAGCTAGAGGGAGTTGAATAGCACTACGCAAAGCAATTTCAAGTCAGTGTACCATACTAATGATCTTTTTTTGCTGTATTTAAAGTCATGAACTGCTTCTGCTGAGTTTGAAGCATTCTCCTTTGCTTTTAGAGGAAGTCTGACGATTTTAAGTTAAACAATTTTCAAAGCCAAAGTTTATAAGGATGTTAGAAGACTTGCAGCAGTTTCCATTCCAGACATATGACTTCAGGGAGACTACTCCCTCAGGACACATATACATCCTGTCTCAATGTCAGTCTGATAATCGCAGCAAGTCATTGAACTGAGTAAAACAGAACGGGGAGTTTGCTCAAGAGATTTCACATGGAACAATTAAAAAGACCACTTTAAGGACATATTTTGGCTTTACCTTGGTTATTGGGGATTGAAGGCTTGTCACCACCAACAGCTGCCAACTTCTTTGATTCTATATAAGCAAAGGCTGCAGGAAGCATCTTATCTGGTGGCTGAAGAAAACTTCCTATGAAACTGTTCTTTGATTCAGAATCCATAGCCTGTAAAAAGAGAGCTATTTAATGCCATTAGCTCTTCAATGGACTATGTAACTTTTCAAAGTATGTCACTGGGCTGTCCCTGGCTCTGTTTATATCAAACCAGATCATGTGCGCCAAAATAATAATCAAAAAACACCCCATCCCCCCCAGATGAATTCTGTATTTTAATGCAATTCCAAAACAATGCCTTTCATAACACTAAACATAGCTCTCCTTGACCACCCAAAATTTTCTAAGATTTTTCTTGGTGCTTTCTAATAACTTATGCTGATTTTTGTCCTTTTAAAAGTCAAGGATTAACAACATTTTCTGTTATCTATTTTATAGACTTCAGTGTCTGCCTCTCCGTGCTCCCTGCAGCGCAAGCATTCCAAGTTTTACAGCCTGTTTTCATTTGCCGCCTCCTTAGTGCTCTAACGCCCATCTTTTTACATATGGCTTTATTACAAAATAAAGACAGTTCTCCACATTTAGTGTTGAGATAACATAAGGATATTTAACATTCAATATCCCCAGCATTCTCCCCATTATTAAGCATATGTATTAAGTCCTGTTTCTCCACTCCCTTTCTGCCCCACCCTTTCACATTCTTTATTTTATCAGGAGCACATTTGAAGACAGTTTACACCCTGTCAAATAGTGATTTTCCTTGATACTCAAGACGCGGACAGTGAAACTTGCAGAAAGTGCTTTAGTCTAATACAACCTCTAGGAAGTTAAAGCAAGTTTTAAATCACATGCAGCTACCTAGCAAAGCAGTACCAAGCATTTCACTTGATACAGTGTAAGAAGAGTATATACAGCTTCAGCTGATAGGAAAACAGCTTATTTGAAGGTTCAATGACATAACAATTATGGTATCACTTGAGTTTAAATTACAGGGCATGCAGCTGGAACAGGCTTCCCACTTGGCCAAGGCTATTTACAGACACTAGTTCCCAAGAAAGTCACCCAAAGAAGGTATCTAGTAACAGGAGGAAGAAACCCAAACCAAGACTGGAACCTGCTGATGAAGAATGTCTTTTCCTCCCCGAAAAAGACATTCATACCAGGTGGGCAGGGAAGAAAGTTTTCAATAACGGAAGAAGTTTCCAGGAACACCTCTTCCAGCACTATTTCAGAGGCTGTATAAAATAGAAGGATCATCATCCATCCACCATCCATCCACTGCCTCTTCAAGAAACACACTAAACCAAAGGTACATGGAAATACTTCCTTCCTCCTCCAACTTGTCATCATGGAGACGTCGACATGAGCATCTCTTTGCCAGGGCTTGCTTGACTTGGGGCCTCCCAGACACCCCTGCTTTTGTGTGCTAACACCCCCAGGGCATATCCCACAGTTCAGGGTGGGCCCCCTGGCACTGGCATGCCCCCTCCCGGCACTGGCACGGCCCCCCAGACCCGCAAGAGCGGGGCTGCCCAGGCTACCCTTGCAGAACAGAGTTCCCCCTGTGGGGCCCTGCTGCCATCCTGCCCGAGCCCAGGCCACAAGCTTTCAATGCTGGGTTGGCAGCTGCAGACAGTCAGGCATGCCGCCATCTCTGGTGAGAGATCCCACCTGGTGACTCTGCCACATTTATGGCCACGCAAGCCGTTTATGGGCCTCCACAGCTCTGTCCTGGAGGACCAGGAAACATCGCGCAGGGACACCCAACAAACTCTAACAGCCAGCTAGGCCAGACAGGCGTACCGGCCATTTCCAACAGCACAAGGGGCAGTGGCAGTGAAGGGCACGCAGCAGCGAGCAGCAGAAGTCTCATTATATGGATGAGAGAGTCCTGTGGCCATAGGCAGGGTCAGGGCCGAGACAGGAGAGGAGATGGGCCTGGCATGGCACAGTGCACCAGCACAGTATTCCACAAAATAAGAAATAAGCAAGACTTACCAATTTTCCCATTGCTTCTCAACCTCTACATGTTGGTGATAAAAAAGACTAACGAAGTCCATAAAAATACACATATGCGCACACAACAAGCTTCCTACCGCTGCTGTGAACAGGGGAAGGCAACTTTGGAAAATCAAGAGGAAGAAGGTGGTTTTTGTTCACGCCATCTAACCTTTTGTCAGTCAGCATAAGCAGAGACTCGCTTTTCCGACGTCCTCTGGTGGAACAAGGCTCCCTCGCATGCCTGCAGCTGCTACGCATCAATTAGTTTCCTTATTACTGTCACATAAACAAGTTCTGCTGTTTCCAAGGAGATGAGTCTCTGGACAGTTGTAAGGAGGGCGGTGATCCGAAGCAAATAATGAATAAGAAAGGGAGGGAATAAAGCACCAGAAAACTTGTGCAGACCCACAATTTTGCCAGCACAGCAGAGGGTAATATGCACCCTGCGGCTGGAGTGGGGAGCTCCCCAAGCTACTCCTAAGAGCACAGGCTCAGTAAGGGGTGTGAGGGAATACAACACCGCATGACCGAGACACCTGTGTTTGCAGAACCCCTGCTGTGGACATAGTTACGGATGCCTTGCTTTGCCACAGCTTCCTCAGACGCAGAGGCTATGTGAAGTAGGCTGAGGGAACCGTTGCTATAGTGCTTTGAGGCTCTACCAACGTAATTACTCCAGCAGAGGTGCTCTGGTGTAGACAAGTCCTTTAATATCTTAGCAGGTAAATATAGTTTATAATAACCATCCTGCACTGCAGTAATCTCTACAACACTGCAGGCCTCAGGCAAGGACACAGGCCAGGAAAAGGACCAAGTCACCCTACACCAGCAAGACATCACCAAACATCCTGACCACTTTCAGCTCACTAGGACAAGAAATCTATCAGGAAATAATTAAATAGCTTGACGTATGTTTGGACGTCAACTGTTCTACCATCAACTTTTTCCCCCACAAGTATTTAAGTTTCTATAAAACCATCACAGGTTTGCTTTTTAAAATGGGTTACATGTCCCACAACCATTGCAAGCTTAACCTACCGCTCTTTAATTCCACGCTGCCTTGGATGCTGGTACACAGCCCTAGAGATGTGCTTTAAAGCAGATACTGCATCCCGAATGGCAATTGTACTAATGTAACTCCACGAGGCTTAGGGGGATTTAGCACTTGAACAACAATCATTAAAGCAGCCAAAACACCGTTGTTTAGACAAGCCCTTGGTTGAGGAAATTAGTGCACTCGTTGGAGTTTGGGGAACAGCCAAGGGAGAAGTATGTGTATTAAACGGAGGCTGACAA
>NW_008825052.1:547189-547676 GCF_000699105.1 Pygoscelis adeliae | reverse complement strand
AGGAAGAAGGAAGAAATGCCCCACTCCCACTCCAGCAGCCTGCACCGCTGCGGGGAGTGGGGTGAAGCACTTGCGCTGTGCAAGTCACATCTGGAGTCACCACTGGCCCTTTGGGTTTTTTAACCACAACTGACCCAGCATGCGTTGGTGGATGCAGTGGTGATGGTCAGATACCCAGTGTTATTTTACACAGAAAAACACAAAGTAGACGGTTCATACATACCCTGCATCAAGCATGGGGCGATTTAGTGCTGCCTATGGGCCTGCCGTTAACCGTCAGCCTGGCCTAGCCACCTGTGCTGTCTCCCAGCCTGAGCCAGGAGGCTCCCGGAGTGCAGTGCCATGCGGTTGCAACCCGGTGCATGACGCATGGTGCCAGGCATAGCAAATTAGCTTTCTGACAGTGCTGCACTAGTGCAATTACACTGCCTACCTCCTAACTTGCTGCAGCCTGTGTGCTCACCCCTTGGGAGTGCGGATGCGCAGA
>NW_008825052.1:537488-546979 GCF_000699105.1 Pygoscelis adeliae | reverse complement strand
GCCTGTTGGCTCACCGTCACACGTGGTCTGGGAGCGAGCTAGCACAAAGGCTGTTGGGGAGCAATCCCATCCTCAGGTCCGTACCTGTATATGTGACTTTCATGCCTCAGAAGAGAGCAAGCAAGCTGAAGTTTGGTACCTTAAGACAAACAGAGAATTTCCCATTTCATCATGGTCATGTAAGTACTAATGTGATTTACCTTTACACTATTTATATTTATTTTTGCTGAATATGGCCTGCATTGAGTGCCAGAGTACTGGATTGGGCTGCTGTAAAAATCAATTTAAATTTTAATTACTGCTGCCTAGCACAAGTAAGCATGCCAATAGTAGGGAGTTACTGAACACCACTGAAATCCTAAATGTTACAGAAAGACCACTGATGACTTCCTCATCCTCCTCCATCCTGTTCCTCCCCTCCATTGCTAGCCACATCATTAGAAAAGTTTCAAAAAAATTTCTTTTGAAGTTAAAAGTCCAAAAATGTTTTGCCACATACACAATTATGTCCCATACTGTAAAGCAGCATGTAGAAAAGCTTTTTCCACATGTGAACTATAGCAGATTCAGGGGATAATGCTGGCTTAACAGTTTCCCAAAAGACATACACTAAGGTAATAATGTGATAATGTAAGCGATGCTTCCACTAAGTTCTCCAATGTTTGTTATCTTACAGAGATCCTGGTTCATCCAAATCGCTGTAAGGGCAATCCTTTAGAACCAAAGAAAGAGCTGCTGTCAGAACACCTTCAAAGAGGAAAAAGAAAAAACGGATCAAAGCATTTTTCAGAAATACAAAGATATCTATCTTCTGACCTGACCTACTGGGCACGCACAATTTATAGCAGTTTTTTTCATAACTGAAAACAAAGTCTCAGATGAATCAAGGAATGATTCACTGTTTATCTGACATATTATAAGAGAAATTTTAAAGAATCGTCCCAACACAGGCTATACCAAGAAACTCCCAGAATGCTGGCTGCCGCCTTGTCTATTTGAGCCAAGCCTTGCTGGTGAAAGGTTATGTGAGAGGCCATTTTCGTGACACAAGCCAAATTGGTCTATTTTTTCTCCCCTTTCACTTTCCTTCAAGAACCAGGGAAAAGCTTGGTCAGCTGTACTAGCTGTGCTGCAATGCTCTTTCAGCCTTATTCCCGACAGACAGAGAACAGCCCTTCCACTGACAAAAAGAAATAAATAATGTTGTAGGCAAACTGCATTGTTGTTTTGGGAACACCCAGTCTCTACCGTCCTGATACAACCGCTTTAATCAGCCTGAAACATGTGACCTTGCTCAGGACGTATCTAAGTAACTGGTACTTGTGCCTTCTTTAATCTAAGTGGGTTAGAAATGAAATGGTGACAGCTGCAAAACTAATAGGAAGTGAAACCTCACTGAATCAATAAGGCATTTCAACATGTTTTTAAGTTCTGTCGAGTCCCACTTTAAATGCGTTTAGAACAAATGACTAAAATGTGTTAGCACAATTAAGGAACTTGGGCTTTTTTTGAAAAACTGGCACAGGCAAATCCATGGGAGTTAGTTTGTTGTACAAACTGTGAGATACAAACTGACAGTCTCAGAACTGGATATATAAAGTTTAAGTGCCCGGTTTCTTCTTTGATACTACAGTAGCAAAACCTATTCATTCCTGAATTTCAAGTCGTATGCAGAACTTTCATACAATCATTTTTTTTCAGTCTTGGAAGGAAAGGAAAAGAAATTACATTCTGTGTTTTCTCATGACACTGTATGTACTGTGAAGTATGATAAAACCTGGTATTTTAATGAAAAAACCCCAACCTCCTAAGCCTTTTATTTCATTGTGTCAGACCTTCTAAGCATTCATACCGATATTTCTCTAGTTCCTGTTTGCTAGAGATAAAAGATAGAGAACAGAAAAGAGGAAGAAAGAAAATGGAATAAGTTACACAAGTATTTTGGGAACAAGGCAAAGAAATAACCAGGTGTGGAAAAAACAGAGATTTTTTAAAGACAATTTTTTTAGGAATGGGTTCTAACCTGGGAGTGTATCAAGCAATCTTGGGTCATAATGTCATTAAAGTTTTTGCTGTTTTCTTCAATGAGCACAGCAGACCCAGTTCCTCATTAAATGGGGCCTTTGTTCATAAGTGCATGATAAAATCATATTCAATACTTTGTGGGGAAATCAAGTTGGTGCAAACTGCTTTAACCTGTATGAGCAGATGATAACTGAACTTAGCATTCAGAGGAGCAAGACTGCAAATTCCTATCTAGTAACTAGATGCTACATTAGCATGAAAGCATTTGGCCTGGAATAGAGTGTTTTAAAAATAATTACATTTCTAAGTCTTTAATCAGACTAAAGTAATTAAATATAGCCTTTTTGTAATAAGCATCAAACACAAACCCAAATACTATAAATGGTCACTAATACACTTTCTAGCTTCCCGCATAGTTCTGTTTGTCTTATCTTCTCCTCTCATCCACCCCCACGTTGTAGTTGCTTTTTCTTCCTCATCTCCTCTCTTTTCCTTGTATTTATATCATCCTATAGCTTTGTTCCTTGCTCTTCTTCCTTCGGTCTTCTTTTTCCCACTCCCTCTTCTAGAATAAAAAGTTTGGTTTTTTTACGAAGTAAAAAGAGCCGTTTTTCCCCCACAAGAGTAACTATCAAGTTTTTTCCCTTCATACTTAGGATCCAGTTCCAACAGATACTGTCTGCTCTTAGTACACTGATGTGGACATTGAAGGTGCTCTCCTCAGTACTCTCCAAAAAGTTACTTTTTCTTCCCACTGTTATTTTCTGCTGATGATGCCATCACACTGTCTTCCATATGTGGTTTGCTTAGCTTGGTCACTTCTCTTCACCCTCAAAAATCTGCTTTTGCTTATTAGATTGAAAACAGCTCTCACAACTTTCTAGAGAGCAAAGCAGAGCACATGCGTCCTGACAGATGGGAAGGCAGGAGGAAATTACTGGCTCTGGCTATTGACCCTTGATTAAAAAGAGGAAGACTTTGCTGTTGTGGAAAGGGAAGGTTTCCAAGGGCAGCTGTCTCCAGTATAGAAGACTGCGTATCTGTGCACAGGCAGAATAATTCGAGATTAGAAGGGCAAGTGCAAAAAGGAAAAGATATATTAGGGTAAGGTGGGGCAAATGTAAGAGTGGGTTGAAATTACAATCATAGTGAAGAAATATAATGAGACAGGGGATAGTTATTGCAGGTACTGACTCATTCACAGCAAACACTTTTACTGCATGATAATTTTCACCTTTTATGTCTCAAATATTTAATGGGATCATTGAAAGATGGTTCTGAACGTTGCAATTTGCCCTCTAGGCAGATGAAACACAGATTGTGTCCCCACCATTGCCTTGGAATTTATTTTCAAAGTAAACTTCTGTTTTTACCAATACTTTCTCAGGGAAAGTGTCAGTCTCTTCATCCAACATACTTTAACCTAGCATGGAGATGGAGTAGGAGGTAGATTTTTAGCCAGATAACTAGAAGACCGTGACATGGAGGAGCAGAGAAACACAAAGAGGGTAATTGTTCATAGGATTTACCTCCTTTTACCTACTACCACCCCTACATTTTTTTTCATATATTCCTGTGCTGCTGATAACTAGGCACTTGGCAGGGAACAAGAACTCCATTCTGCATTTGTACATCAGGTAACCTAAGAAAAAGAACAAGAAAAAAAAATACTAACAAGGAAAAGATAAGTTTCACTCCTGGCAAGAAATTATTCTCAAAGTCATCTTTTGTCAGCAACACTTGTCTTTTAAAGATACAGAAGAACTGCAAGCAGTTTTGAGTCAGAGCAACTCCTCAGTCTTACTTTGGAGACCTATTTTGTTGAAGAATAATTTTAAATAATATCATCTGTTTACATGACTCAGAATATTCATAGCCAACTCCAACACATCCACACTCTGCATCCTGAACAGGCACAATATCCTAAGTATTAATGCCAAATAGTTTGTATATCATATGGTATAATGAGGACTCAAAAATGCAAAAGTGGTCTATCACTGCTTCTGGCCTGAGTTGTCTGGGAAAACTTGCAACATTCAAAGCCATGCAACAGAATACTTGTTTCATACAATCTGTATATTTAAACTTGCATGACTTCAGAGATGCAGGAAAAATCTGAGTAAGATGCTACGAGATCCTGCACAATGTTGCATATATAAAACTAACTTCAGTTGTTGACTATAAATTATTTAAGAGACATTTCTCCCCTATGCACAGTTGCACAGTTTCTGGCTGCAAGATAATTTAGTGGCTCTCTAGGGACTTGACTTAAATTCTTGCTATTCTGTGTGACCTTAATAAACCACAGAGGGATGGGACTGGTAAGGGACTGATGTTCCAGGATACAATGAGCCTTCCAGCCTCAGGGCTGAATCCCGAGTTTGGTAATGATAGGCTTACATTCCCTGCATGTAAAAGAAGTGCAGGTATATGGCCAAAACAAGCATCGAGCTCAGTGAGGAGCTAACAAAAGCTGTGTGTGGGGAAACTCTATGAACATAGATGTATGTGAAGTCCCACCCTGGTGCTTGGCACCTTTGTCCTCTTGGGACTCGGAATTTGGAGTCCCCTTCTGGTGGTGAGTGCCAAAATCTGTTCTTTAAAACAATGAATAAAGAGTCCCTGTAGCTTCTCTGGTCTGACTTCATTTCATGTGGCTGCTGGCCACAGCACTTTTCTTTGTGTTATTACTGGAAAACACCAAGGTCTGTGTTAACAGACAGCCTGCCAAAGGTGTTTAAAAGGCCTATTGGGCTGTCAGCAGATAAAAAATTCCCAATAAGCAGTGTTCATTTTCTTTTAAAGTGTAGCTGGAGGAAATAGTGTCCATCTTCTCTATGCTGTTACCCAGTGGTTAGAGCATTGGCCGGGAAGTGGGAGTTCCTGGGGAGCATTCATGACGCATCCCTGACCACCATGCTAGACTGGGAGGAGGAAGAGTGGGAAGGAAACAGAGAGTCACCACCTTTTCGTTTGAAGTTATGACCCCGTTCAGACAAGCGTGTAAGAGTCTAGGACAAGGAGAAGGCAGCTGAGGCAAAAGACAGAGTAAAATAGGGATGTGTCTCTCTCATTTAGTTTAATTGTTGGAAGAGAGTTCTGGGTTTTATTTACGCATTTTTGTAGTAAATAGTCCCTGGATAAAAAACAGCACTGGCTTCGGAATAGCTACCAGAAACCAGGAGTAAGTGCCTACAGCTCCCTGCGTCTCCTTCCTTCTACTTCACACCAGTGCCACACATTCGCTATCCTTTCCAATAGGGACACAACTTCAACAGGTGTGGTGATGAATGCTTTCCTTCCATTTTGCAGTCCTTCTGAGCACCTGGGACACTCTCCTGGGAGTTACAAGATGTTGACATAAATCCCTTTGAGCTAAAAGCCGATTCTTTCATCACTGGGTTACTGCACTGAAGGTGAGCACTCTACCAAATGCAGCCCAGCACTGAAGCAGCTGTGGCTATAACAGAAGAACCTGATTTGTTGGGCTCAGAGAGGCTCCTGTCAGCTGGACCTCTCTGGGAGCTGCTCTACCTACTTCCTAGACCACAAGCAGGCATAAAGGGGAAAGAGGTGCCAAGATCATAGAATCATGGAATCATTAAGGTTGGAAGAGACCTCCAAGATCGAGTCCAACCATCAACCCAACACCACCATGCCCACTAAACCATGTCCCTAAGCGCCTCATCTACACATCTTTTAAATACTTCCAGGGATGGGGACTCCACCACTTCCCTGGGCAGCCTGCGCCAATGTTTAACCACTCTTTCAGTAAAGAAATTTTTCCTCACATCCAATCTAAACCTCCCCTGGCGCAACTTGAGGCCATTTCCTCTCGTCCTATCGCTAGTAACTTGGGAGAAGAGACCGACACCCACCTCGCTACAACCTCCTTTCAGGTAGTTGTAGAGCATGATAAGGTCTCCCCTTGATGCCCGGTTTGGGGCAATTCTGGACATTTCTATCCAGAAACAGACTATCAGAGTTCAGGTGGCTGCTCAGTAGAGTTTTTCGGATCTGAATTTTTAGTTTACCCATGCTCTTTTCCGGGGTCTAGCCCTTAGTCTTTCAGGCTACATTTATACGGGTAAATGGAGTATAGTCCAAGAGTTGGAAAAGTACAGCAGGACTTTAAGTGGCCTGTAGTTCTGGTATGTCACAACCCAGCTCTTCTCAAAGCAACCCATGCTTCAGTGTAAAACTATTCCATAGTCTTTCTGACAGAAAGATATGGTCCCCTAAGAAGAAGTTGGTGGCTAACTTACCCATCCTTGCTGCATTTGTGACCTCTAAGGAGGCAGGGTGGCAGAGTTTGATGCAAATGTACACAGGCAACCCACAGTAGGCCAGAACACATGGTAGATGTACAAACACGTGCTCAGAAGAAAACCAAGGCCACATTTTCTCCTGCATCTTACACTGTAGCTTGCTCAATCATTGAGGCCAGTCTGTTGGGAGGATACATGAGCCTGGGCTTGACGCTAAGCTTGGGCCTTGGTTCAAAGACAGTAGAGGAGTAGCCTCTGGCGTTCCAGTGTCTCTCTGCAAAACAGGAGTCACAGAGCTTTGCTTCCTCAGAGGGCTGCTGTGAAGAAAAACGCATTAAATACTGTGGAGTGCCCAGATATTGCGGCAACATGCCAAAACCCAGATCTAAAAGGGGAGGGTGAACTTTTGGAAGAGAGCAATCCTATCCTAGGTATTTACTAGTTGGAATGAAATAAGCCTCACAAAACCAGGTGTAAATAAAAGCAGTTGAAGGAATCTAATTTAAAAAGCAGTTCCTTCTAAGTTGCGGAAGTTTTGCTGTGTTATTACTAGTTCTCCAGAAATCAACTAAGTGAGCTCTGCAGTAAAGTGCTCTTTTGTGACATACAGAAACTGGAAAGCACTTTTAAAAGTAAATATAATATAATTTAGATCTTATATCTTAGAAAGGACATGAATACATCTACTTTATATTGTATTTTCAAAAAATATTTCTGCATTTGGATATCATTTGCATATGGCTACAGAAGTTCTTATCTAGTTAGAAAAAGAGGGAAGTTGATAAATCATCAAGGAAGGAAATACTGAGGTTTAAAACAGCCACAAATTTGTTTTTCTTCAGCTTATCATTTTAAAAACTCAAATGCTGTAATTCTGGATGAGTTGCCAGATTGTTTCCTTCATAATTCTGCCTTTCTCTTACCCATTCTTTAGGGATCAAAAACAAGCATATTAACTTCAGTCAGCGAACGCGCAAATCAGACAAACGCATTCCCCTAACTTCAGGCTCTGATTAATTCCGCTGGTAGCCTTTGACCTTGATTTCCACAATGTCTTGCAGTACATACAGAAGCTTGACCTGGTATCGGAAAACCGCAGAGATTTGGTTTGGAAAAAATAAAGCCACCTTCATCTCCATTACCGAAGTGCTACATTAAAATCTATAAAACAAAGGGCTGAAAATCTGAAGTTTAGCCTTGGAGCCAGTTTCACAATCTGTTTCCTGTAGCCAGAGTTCATTTGCAGCCAGTGGAAAAAACAACTTGTAAAAGATAAAAGGCAGTGCTGTGACTTTCAATCAATCTTAGCATTTGGTGTGGGAATATAGCCGTACTAAAGTCTAACACCAACGCTTCAGTTCTGATTCTGGTTCACTTTATCGATCTCGGATGTATGTAGCCATTGTCAGAGACACCCAGCAAGCACAAACTTATCATGGGAAAAATGAGATCTATCCAACTTCTGAAGATCAAAATTTAGATAGAAATAAAGCAAGCATACGTGACATGCCTATTCACAGGAAAACTGGGAGACCGTAACGAGTGATGACAGAACGGGACGGGAAGCTGAAGTGGTAGCTAATGCAAAAAAAAAAAAAAAAAAAAGAAAACATAAAAGGCACTGGCAGAATTATTTTCTTTGAACCCATCAGTTATGATGGGTGGAGGCCTTGAGTGCTTAGAGAAGTCAAGACTCACATTTATTACAGGTAGTGATGATTTCAGTAGATATATTGTTCACAAGGGTGCCAAAGGCCTAGAGGAAGCAGCTGCACGAAGCAGTCCAGGCCTGTCCTCGCTCCGAACAATGGTTCACAGGCTCCTTGTAGAAAGGATTTTATGGGACAAAGAGATTGGTCTTCCTTGAAAGGTACAGGTAATGATAGAAAGACACTTATTTTGCAAGCTTTAGAGAAACCATGCCAGAAAACAAAAGGAATGTCAGATGAAGAAACCAGATTGTTTACAAATGAAAGAGCTGTTGATGGCTGGTGTTGGTGAGCCAGCCCAAGCTCTGGTCCTGGACTCAGAAGTGGTTTCTGTGTCTTTCTGTGGTATGCGAGTAGCTTGTTCTGCATTTAACTTCAGTTTTGAGGTTTGAATTTTGGAGTGGGAAATCTGTACATGAGAAATGTAAAATAGTTATACATTGGACCCTATAGGCCCCATGTCCTGTTTCTAATTTACTTGCAATTCAAAATTGTAGTTTTATGATTACTTTAATGTGACAGCTGCAAATGGGTGATTCTGCCTTTGTCTATGTTTCCCTCTTCTCTTCTCTGCCAAGAGGTGAATTGGGTCAAGGAAGTGACTTGGCTGAAATTAACTTTATTAAAAAAATGCCTTTTTTTTTCCCTGCAAAAAGGAAGGAAGGAGACTGTATGGCCAGGGAAACAGCAATACCAGCCCATTTGCTGGCAGCCTGCACTTAATCACAGAATGGTTGAGGTTGGCAGGGACCTCTGGAGATCATCTGGTCCAAGCCCCCTGCTCAAGCAGGGACACCTAGAGCCGGTTGCCCAGGACCACGTCCAGACGGCTTTTGAATATCCCCAAGGATGGAGACTCCACAACCTCCCTGGGCAACCCGTGCCAGGGCCTGGTCACCCTCGCAGTAAAAAAGTGTTTCCTGATGTTCAGAGAGAACCTCATGCATTTCAATTTTTGCCTGTTGCCTCTGGTCCTGTCATTGGGCACCACTGAGAAGAGCCTGGCTCCGTCCTCTCTGCACCCTCCCTCCAGGTATTTATATACATTGATAAGATCCCCCCGAGCCTTCTCTTCTCCAGGCTCATCAGCCCCAGTATAATTTAGATTAAAACAACCTTGCATTAACTTGGATTAAAAGACTGAGGGACTGTTGCCCAATTTGAATATTCCAGGGATTCACCCCCCCCTTTCATTTTCAAGTGTAGAAGCGTTTCGCTTGCACGGACTGGTTTTCTTCCTTTCTGCTGATGTGTTTACTTAGGCTACATCAAAGGCTTTTCCGTAGAAGCGTATACCTGACAAGCCTTTGCGGCTGCTTGAAACACGCGCGCGTTTAAATTTTTGCCAATGCAAATTCCTGAAGCGAATCCGCTACCCGAACTGCCCTCTTCCTGGCGGTTGCCGGCCATCTGCCTTTGATAACCTGCTGCGGTGCAACACAAAAAAACAACATTAAGGGAAGAACCCTGCGCAGAAAGGGCAGCGACC
>NW_008825052.1:524402-536490 GCF_000699105.1 Pygoscelis adeliae | reverse complement strand
CGCGCCGCCCCCCCGGGCGCCCCCCTTGGACACCATCGGGCAAGCCGTGCTCCGCCGTAGCGAGACCATCGCTCCCGTGGCAGAGCCGCCTACCCGGGCCGCCGATGGGCTCCTGGTTCCCGCCGCCCGCGACGGGCTGAGCGAGGTGCTGGCCCGCCTGCTCATGCTCTCCAAGCGCTGCCCCTTCCCCGACGTGAGGGAGAAGAGCGAGGCGATCCTCAGCGAGGTGCAGGTAAGCGCGGCGGACCCCAGCCCCTCGGGGCTCTGCCGTCCCCGTCCCACGCAGGGTACCCTCGACTTTAACCTGTGGAACGGGGTGGGCATCTGACCCCGGCCGGCCGGATTTATTCGTGCAGTAATACATGCTAAATGTTTCCACCTTTTTGCGAAGCAACATTTGGAAAAGCGTTATTAAAAGGCAGGGAAAAAAGCGTCAAGTTTTTGAGCGCGATCCGGGGAGAGGATTTAGTGGTGAATGGCTGGAAAGTAGCTGATCGTTGGGGCATCCCGAAGGAAGTGCTAAAGTGACAACTTTAATGCTCTAGTTTTGGTCTGTATGACCAGTACTGTGGTATTACCAGTTTGCTTTAATACAAAAGCAGGAAAGATTTGGGTATAAACAGTCAGGGCTGCCAATTAAAAATATAAATCGGTATGGGAAGTTTTTGAGCTCTTAAGAGCTGCATGAGCTTCAAGACTATTAAAGCACAGCCTGTCAAAATTCCCTTTTTGTTGTTTATTGGTAAATAGTTTCTCCACTGGCATCGGTAAGATCCAAAGTATTTTTTATAGCTCATAGGTGGTCTAGCCAATAAAGGATTACATTTACTGACCTTTTATGCTAACGAAAATAAATGTTACTTTGTACTCTTCCACTGTTGCAGTCTAATTATAGTTACTCGCATTGCAATTCTCTTGCTCACCTAGAGTTTTTGTGCAGGTCTTGAAATTCTGATGCAGGGCTTTAGCAGCACTGCTAAAAATACTACTTGCTGCAGAGTAGGAAAAGGAAATTCAGGTATTTCTTTTAATCACAAGTGAATACATAGAGCTGTGCTTGGAGTTAGCTGCCTGATTCCCGCTATTGTGCTTTTTCTCCCTGAACATTAACAGGTTTAATATAGGGGAATCTAGGGGAAAAAATAATAATATATATATGTAAACATTATATATACACACACTATAATATATACAATACACGCATGTATTAAATATAAGACATTATTATATATATATAAAAATACACATATATATGTATTTTAAAGGAACTTGTATATGGATTCATTTTTGCTCTGTCCTACTTTGAAGTGGTTCAGAGAAATTCTGGGTCTGGATTACTGAAGCTGAGAGGGGCTCTGTATATTTTGTCTAACTTCTCAATAGTGTGCAATGTGATAAATACAGTATAATTTAATTTATTTTATATAGTTTGGGCTGTATGGGGCATTTTTCTCAAAGCAGATTTTGCCAATAGAAGCTACAAATATGACATACAGTCTATGTGAAAGGCTTGACAGCTATACTGCTTTTCTTTAAAAACTCAAACCAATGAAACAAAAAAAAAAAACCCCACCAGCCACAACTTCTCCGATTAAGTTTTCAACTTGAATATTCGCCTTTGCATCAGTATCTTCCCTGTTAAAGATTCAAATGAGAAGTGGGCCCATTACTAGTGAGAATGATGAGTCACTGGAACAGGCTGCTAAGGGAAGACTTGCTTTTATCAGGCACAAGTTATCAGAGTCTATTCAAAGGCCAAACAGGTGGTCTTGGAGGAGGTCAGACTACATGATTTGATGACTCCCTTTTAGGTTTTTATATATGAAGTTACAGGCATGTTCAACTATTAGTCTTGTTTAGAAACTTTGTTACTAGCTTTTTTAAATAGGCCAAAAAGTTCCAGCAGAAAATAAGTCCATCTTGATACAGCAAGGGCAAGTTCAAATCCCATGGTCATAGCTGACTTGATTAATAAAAATAGATGTAAAAGATATCATAGATATGAAACCAATTGTATACACACAAGCTGCAGTAAAGGTTTAACAAGAAGTTAAGTGAAATAAAATCAAATACTACATTACTTTAAGAAAATCTTTAAAAGCTGTTTCTGTAACTTTTCTTCTTAAGGAGTAGATCTAGGAGAGAAGTATTCTATATTCTATGAATATAGAGTGGCAAGTCTTAGTTCTTATGACTGTACTCATAAATGACAATTTTCATTGTAATCTTTGGGTCCACATTTGTGGAAGAAATAATCTAATCCAAGTATTCCATTTTGGATGCTGCCGACTATTGTCAGGCATGAAATGGTTTTCTGTTGATTTCATGGCCAAGAGGAATTTTATTCAAATCTCTGCAATGAAGATGGCAGATAAAGCAAACTATTACATTAAATATAATTATCCCATAGAACTCATAGCTTTCAGCAATTATTCTAAACGCGAGTAGCTTAGTAACATTATAAAAATGTGAAATCCTATTCAGAACAGTATCAGCACTTAAAGGACTCACTTGTGTTACTTTATCTCCCTGTTTTGGGATATGAAACTATCTTTCTTTAAGTCCACAGCAATATGTACTATTATTCTGTCTAAACCTTATTCTCTGCCAAGTTGTTAAAGGACACAGAGCCCAGGGCAGGAAGAGGCAACTTTGAACCCAAACATTCTCCTGGGAACTGGTGCTGCCCTCCTTCTCTCTCCTGTGGGATGGTCCAACTCAGACCAGTAGTCTGAGCCTGGACTGATTCCGCGCCCCCCCCATGAAATGGACAATTGTAAAATGTGCTTTCTTCATCTTTCTGCCCTGCATCCAGGATAGGTCAGTGAGGAAATCAAAGATTTGAATTTTCCATGTGGTCTGATAGCTATTTCTTTCTGAGGCTAGTGCCCTCTTGCCTGTTGGGGTAATCAGCAAATATTTAGGCATGAGCAACTATGCTGCTGGTGTTTTTGCAGCTTTGTGTCTGAAGCAAGTTGGTAGAATGCATTATATGGCTGGTGTAAGCTGCAGGCTTGGCAGCAGCCTGTGTCAGCATGCCATCCCTCTGAGCCTGCCTTTGTTATCGTCGTCTCTTTTTTTTTTCTGGAGAAAAATTCCTCTGAAATATGGTGGAATCTTAAGTGTGCAACTTTCTTCTTTGCTATTAATAAATATTAATAAATAGTATTGCCTGTATCAGAATTCTAAAAATAAATTATTACTTAATGTAAATTCCTGTTGATTTGACTTATATTCAGAATAATGAGTTCCTTATTGCAGACTGTATATATTTATATATATAAAAATATATATTGTTTTAGCCTAAGAGAATATATCTAATTTCTCATTTAGATTAGACAAGTTGTTTTTGTAAGAGTTATTACAAAGACAGTATCAGCAAGCTAGTCCTCTTTTTTCTAATTAAGACTTTCTTGCTTTTATTAATAAAAGCAAGGTTGCTAAAGTCACTTTGACCAAATATATATACTTTTAATTATTTAAAGATATTTCAATTGCAATGCTTTAACCAAGTGAAAAGAGTTTGAATGTTTGTGTATGAAAATATTTGATGAGTGGTTTTTGAGATAAAACCCCAAATATATCATAGCTTTTTGATAACTTCTTGCATATGTGGTATTTTGCACCTATTTAAAGCGTATTGCTTAGGACCTTGCAGAATAGCGGGTCATTCCACCTAGTATGCTACGTGTCTGTACACCAATACAAATATATGGGGAATGAACAGCAATGGAAAGTCTTAACACGTGATCTTTAAAAGTATTCTGCCCAGCCTCTATCAGATCAATTAGATGTATGTGACTAGAATATAAATATAAGGTGTACATCAGTAGCTGGAGAAGAATCATTGAAAGTATGAGATTTGCTAGTTAAAATCTCTCATAACCATACAATGTCTTTTGGTAAAGACTGAGCAGAACTTACTGCTTTGCTGAGGTATGTAAATTCATAAAAATAGTATTTTAGATTAACAAAGAGAATGCCTAGATGGGAGGCAGGTTCTGCAGGAGTGACCAAAGATGTTAGCCTACATAGGATAGAAGATGACAGAACAGCAGAATAAAACCCACAAATGTCAAAAAGCTTATAATTTGGCACGTAAAGGTTGATCGGGGGGCAAACATAAGGAAGAAAGAAAGTGGTCTCAGCCTCTTTGAGAAGTAATGTCATAGTACCAAACACTTTCATTGAAGGGGAAAATTAATAATGAAAAAAGAACTTTGCTCCCTATTTGATGTCTTCATTGATGTAAACACAAGAAACAAACAGAAAATGGGAAACTATGTTGCTGAAGATGCACACAAAGTGCATGAAGATGCATGAACAAAACTGGGACAATCAAATACATAATGAAGTGTAGCTAAAAGGGATATTGGAAGAAAGCAAGAAATAAAAGATCCACAGATTAATGGATTAACAGGTAATGCTGAGGTGATTGAAATGTTCTCTGAAATGGTTAATTCAGCCAGTGTAGTTAATAGCCATGACAAAAGCGTAAATAGTACTGATCCTAGAGTAGGGGGGGAAAAAAACTGTAGGCTGCTTGGATAAGCAACAGATTTTCAACCTGGTAGGGCCTGATGAAATTCATTCTGAGGTGCTAAAAAAACCCACTAGCTGAAGCAATCTCAGGCCTGATAATGGAGGGAAGTAGTAGACCCAAAGAATAATGGTGCATACCTCTTCAGTATGAGCTAAGCGGGATGGGATGAAGAGGAAACTGGTGGATTTTAACTTTAGTTCAAAGAAAAAATACTGGAGCAGTGATGAAACGCATTTTTAGCACCTAGAAAAAGAAGTTGAGCAACAGCCAAAACACATAAATTATTTTAAATCCAGCATTTCTGCTTCTTTTACGATAGAGTAACAGGCTTTGTGGTGCAGAGATATGCTAGAATGTTAATATGTTGATATATTGGAGTCCTCAATATTCACATGATATTCTCATTAACAAGCTAGGGAATTATGATCTAGAAACTGCTGTGCAGTGAGTAAAATTAGCTGGAAGACCATCCCCAGAAGGTAAACAAGGTCAGGTAGCAAGTACTCAGTACAGATCCTACAAGGTCCTGTCCAGCACGATCTTGATTAACAAAGTTTTGCGCTTGTTGAATTGCAGATTGCAAGCTGGGAGGGAGAGTAGAAATACCGGAGAGCAGCCATGGAATTTAAAATTATGTTAATAGTTAATGGGAGCATGTATTATATCTTCTAGACCTCTGATTTTTTTTAGGAAGGAAGTTTGGAGAAATTGGTGGTGGTACAGTCAGCTAAAAAGGAGTCCAAGACAGTATGTTCCCAAATAAATGGGGGACAGAGGGGATGAAAAGACTGCTGCAAAGAGGAAGGAAACATGAGCTAGAATGAATGATTGGTTGATCTAGATTCCAGCAAGACTTTGGTTACATACTGGGGGAAAACTTCAAGAATTAGGATAGTAAAGCAATGGCATAGACTATCCAGTGATGTTCATCACTAGAACTCTTTGTCTAAACTGTTCTTAAACACCAGGTAGGAATGATACGCTTACTTGATCTCTCCCTGGGAAAGGCAGAACACTGCTAACTGGATGATTTTTCCTTCCAGGCTCTTTTTTCTGTTTTGTGTTGGTAACTGCTTGGAGGGACGTACCCTCCAAGTGCTTTCCCTTTGATCTTGAAGACCATATTTACCAGATATGTAGCACTGGAACTTGTGGTCTGGAACCTCTGTCTCATACTGAAAAGCAGCAGGTGGGCTTGGGAGGACTTTAAGTACTTCCTTGTTTTCTTAGGCCTACAGCTCTAGTGGATAAATGTAACAGTCTCATAGTTTGCACAGAGGGCTGTATGGCACATAAACGAGATGGGTCATGTCAGCAACCAAATACATAACCTCTTGTATTACAACCTTTGGCCACTGCCTGGGACCTAGGCTTGCTTGGCAGGTGACATGGAATGGAATACCCTTACCTTGCCAAATCCTGGCAAAATACTTGTATGGATTTAAATTAAATGAGCATCCAGAAAGGATGGGAAGACCTAGTCACAGCCAGAGCAGGCATCCTGTCCTCTTCTTCCACCACAGTGTGTGTGACAAATAAAGCCTCTGCCAGGACAGGAGGTAGTAGTTTCCCTGTGTACGTCCATAAAGGATAAAATAGGAGTTACTTTTCTGTTTCACTGCTAGATTTTTCTCACAATAGAGTTCACTGTCTCTTTGCTTTGTGTATGCACCACGTCTGAGCTCTGTGGTGCATGCTTCTTAAGAGTAGTAAGAGTGAAACTGAAATATGCTCCTTGCTCTCAAATGGTTTATCCTGATGACTCTGCTATTACAGGAGACTGGCTAACTTTCCAAATCTTTAATGTGCTTTTGGTGTAATCTTTGATACGTGACTTCATAACTGTCTTCAGTCTTTTTAGCCTTCCTGCACAACAGAAGTAACTTTCTTTAGTGGACTTTGAAATCTGTAGCTAGGCAGATCTGTTAAGTTGTGGGATTTTTTTGATCCGAGTTAATTTGACTGTGTCTTAGTACATGATAATGATGTTCCCCTGTGATGCTTACTGTTGGTTAGTCACCATGGAAAGGTCTCTCAGATGAAATTTATACTCTGTTCAAGCCTACAAATTTAAATATAGTATCCTCACTGGTGGTGGTGAATCTGATCCATCTGGAAGCTGACTAGTCTATTGCACAATGCCAATACCCAAATCTGTTTGTGTTTCCCATAGTACTCATATGTAAAGTGAATGAAAACATCCTTTTTGTTTGTGAGTTCACTTCAGAGCAAAAGTATGTTCTGTCTCTTGCAGCCATTAGGTGGAATGGGTTTAATTATGTATTGTAGGGTGCTCCCTTCAAAAGTCACATGTCACTGCCAGATTGCTAGTTTAGAAAACGTTTGTCTGTTAGGGTTTTTTTTTTTGTGGCATTCAGATACTCTTGCTCTTCTCAATATTGGGAGAGATACTGAAGTAATGACATGATGCACTTAAATGATTAGTCTTATTTACAGCTTCTGCTAGCCTACAGAAAGAACTGTACCTCTGCAGCATTTATTGTAAACATGTTCTGATGATGGGTCTGTATCATGTGTGTGGTGAGGCTGGCTGGAGAAGTTAAGGGAGAAGACTTAATCTTGACATGTCAGGGAATGTTCTGAGCAGGGGTGTGAACATTTTTTTTTTAAAAACTTAAATTGTCAACAGTCCTTAGATTGCCTTGTCTGACTGCTCCCTCCTTCAGCCTACTTGCCTGCTTTCTGAAGGCTTCAGTCTGTTTGTTGAGGGAGACGAGGGGAAATTTTCTTTTGTCAAGCTTGTCAGCTGCAGAATTGCCTGACCCTGAGAATGTCTTTCGTTGGAATAAAGAGTTGTTTGAAAACAGTGGAGGTTCTCAAAGTGATGTAAAGTAGGATATCTGGGTCACTTCAAACGCTGTTTCTGTGTTTGGAGCCTTTCCATAATTTTCCATGCTAGCTGTATGCCATTTTTCTTGTATGGAAATGAGCTTTGCTTAGTCAACTTTTTCTTACAATTCTTTGGGATAACTCGATCTGTAAATTTGTGGGTTTACGTGATTCTGCTGAATTGATTTTTTCAGGACGTCATAACTAGAATTTTTTTTCAAAAGAAGTGAAGAGTGAAGCACACATTTGATAACGTTGGCTTGGTTGATTTTTATTTTTTGACTGCACTGAAATGCTTTAAACTGAAGAAATCGAACACAAACATTTCATCATCTCTTATTATTTACTAATGAGGTAAACAACTGTAGGGTGTGCATTGGTGACTTATATAAAAAAAGGTTTGTTGCCTGATTTTTTTTTTTCCATAGGAGCTAATATCTAGAGATCTGTAGAAACCAGAAATGCTTCCGCTTGAATGCATTTGTAAATAACAGCATCTGTTCTCCTGATCTAGCAGTTCCTATGTCTGTTGTATTTTTTATTTTTTTTTGCTTCTGCTTCTATTTCGAGAGGTAGTTCTAGAAGCTGGCTGTTCTTTTAACCTCATAGCTGGAGATGATCCTTTCCAGTCTACACTCATGTATTCTAGTGTCAACTTAGTCCTTTGTCTTAAATTATTTTTCTCACTCTGATACTAATGGTGTATGGGTAGCAGTGATCCTTCCCCTCTCTGCATTGATTTTGTTAAAAGTTCTGCTCTGCTTTAAGTTGCCAAAAAGCCAACTTATTTCTATTAAAAAAAAAAACAAACAAAACTTATAATTTGTTTTCCCCATTTGGTATGTAAATAACTGTCTTCATTTTGGGGTGTTGGCATGCATTTGGATCCTTTTTGCTCGCATATGGAGAAATTTTATGCATCTTGAGGAGATGCTCAATCAGAGTGAAAAGCACTAAGAATTTGGAAAGGTTTAGAAATTAGCATATGATATGCAAAGTATTAAGTAAAAAAAAAAAGGCATGTACTCTTAGGTTATGTAAAATAATACATCTTCCATTAGCTTGACCAAAGTACATTTTTTTTAAAAGAAAATTACATTGTCTCACTGTAACAAGTGCAAAGTGAGCACTGAAGAAATACTTGCTGTTTTGTCATCTTATTCTTGACTTTTTCTTCAGGTCAGGGTTTCTCCTTTTAAAATAAACATAGTGGAAAAGCACTGAATATACCATTGTGGGACAGAAAAATAGTTTTGAAAGCTTGAATATATTTTCCTGTGGATACTGAGTGTTTAAATTTCCAAAAATATGGTTCGCTGTCAGTATGGTTTTCTATTCCAGTAAGTTGTTTACAGTTTAACAGGGGAGCGGGGGAGGGGGGGGAAGCTTAGTGCTCTCTCCAGAAATCAAGTGAAACATGGAAATCTTCACTTGGACCTACATACATGAATTAAATCCAAAAAGTTAAGTGGTGGTTTTTCTCTTGTTTACCACTTTCTTGATGTTTCCAATGACTTTGACTTTACTTTTTTTTTTCTTTGTGTTTTCTCCTGGAAAGCTTAGGTTAGATCGCTGCCAAAAGTTGGGTTGGGAAGGTGAACTGGTTTAGTTCTATTTAAACCTAGTAAACAATTAACCATTTTCTTTACTCCAGCTTTATATAGAAACCAAACTTGTTCTTTCAAGTCATTTTGGGTCAAAAGTATCACCCAGTGTTGTGTACTAGTGCCTGAATATTACCCCAAAATACCTCGGGCTGGTATTTTAAAAACAGAGGTGATGCTAGACAGCATACTGCTACTTATGGCATGTAATCGGATGTAAGTCTTCCTTCTGTGTAACTACAAGAACTTACTCTCAATCCAGGCATTGTGCTAAAGGAAAGCACAGTGCTTCTGAAAACAGGTGGTGGTTTTTTTACAATTTCTAATTAATTTACAGTAACTTTTCTTCACTTTTTTATGCTTTCTGGAGTCAGCAATAAGATTTTTCTCAGTTGCAGGTGTTTCCTGGCAAGTCCTTTGTCTACCTAAATATCTGACTGGCTCTGCGAGCCTAAGTTTCGACACTCAAGGTGTAACAACCTCTTAGTTAAATTTTCCTCCCTGGGATATTCTTGCTTGCTATTGAATTGTTTTTAAACAGCTGTTCTTACGAAACAGGTATTTTAGTTAAGGATTCCTTAACTCCTAGAGAGTAAACATGGAATAATATGATATTTGTTCAAAGAGGAACAAACTTGAAAATGGAAACTTGTTTAAAGGTCTAAAGCCTTTCCTGTGTGGTGGTGTTTTGTTTTGAAGGAGGAGGGGAACCTCTTTTCTGAAAGATTTTTTTCCATTGCAGCTTGTTGCTGAGCCTCCACTGTTTCTGGTGTTTTGGTGCAACAAAACTTCTAGCTTTAAAATGTAGCCTGTTTGCCAACAGCACATTCCACTCAGATTAAACTGTTTATTTGGATTTTCCATTTATTTAGATTTTAGTTCTAATCTAGATTTGCACTGATTTCCATATAGAAGAAAGACTGAAGAGAGGAAAAAGCTTTTCTTAAACTTTCTATTTCTCTGAGTTTCCAATCACTGCTGGGTGCAAACTTATGTCTGTTTAACAGTACTAAATAATTGGCAGCTGCAATGCACTTAGTGTTTTCTGGAGCTCATCATGTTATGAAGATAAGGCTTATCAGGACAAGATTGCTTTCGATATTTGCCCTAACTTCATATGCGTCCATTCTGTCCTTCCAACTTGTGTTACAGAAAAGGCTTTGGAAGCATTGTAACTTTACCTAGATTACTTTTTTCTTTTTAAACAGGTATGTTTGTAACAGTTGCTTATATTTACCTAGAAATTAATGTATAAATAGTGTTCTATAACAGAAGTTTAATTCTGACATTTTTATTGCTACTGTTCTGTTCCAGGACACAGGAAAAGAAGCCAAATGGAAATGTTTTTGTCTGGCTTTTAGAAGGCATATTGGTATCTTGGCTTCTAGTGTTCTGCTTTTCTAACTATTCAGAACGTGGCAACTCTGCTTGCCTGATGCTGTCTGGAATCTGTGGGAGGAAGAGTATGTGTGAATTGAGAAGGTGTGGTGGGTTGACCCTGGCTGAACACCAGGTGCCTACCAAAGCTGCTCTATCACTCCCCCTCCTCAGCTGGACAAGGGAGAGAAAATATAACGAAAGGCTTGTGGGTCGAGATAAGGACAGGGAGATCACTCGGCAATTACCGTCATGAGCAAACACACTCGACTTTGGGAAATTAGTTTATTACCAATCAAATCAAAGTAGGGTAATGAGAAATAAAATCAAACCTTAAAAACACCTTCCCCCCCACCCCTCCCTTCTTCCCAGGCTTAACTTTACTCTTGATTTTCTCTACCTACTCCCTGCCAGTGGTGCAGGGGAATGCAGAATAGGGGTTGTGGTCAGTTCATCACACGTTGTCTCTGCCGCTCCTTCCTCCTCAGGGGGAGGACTCCTCACACTCTTCCCCTGCTCCAGCATGGGGTCCCTCCCATGAGAGACAGTTCTGCATGAAATTCTCCAACATGAGTCCTTCCCACAGGCTACAGTTCTTCATGAACTGCTCCAGGTGGGTCCCTTCCACAGTGTGCAGTCCTTCAGGAACAGACTGCTCCAGCGTGGTCCCCCATGAGGTCACAAGTCCTGCCAGCAAACCTGCTCCAGTGTGGGCTCCTCTCTCCACGGGTCCACAGGTCCTGCCAGGAGCCTGCTCCAGCACAGGCTTCCCATGGGGTCACAGCCTCCTTCAGGCGCATCCACCTGCTCTGGTGTGGGGTCCTCCACAGGCTGTAGGTGGATATCTGCTCCAGCGTTAACCTCTGTGGGCTGCAGGGGGATAGCCTGCCTCATCGTGGTCTTCACTATGGGCTGCAGTGGAATCTGCTCTGGTGCCTGGAGCACCTCCTCCCCCTCCTTCTTCACTGACCTTGGTGTCTACAGAGTTGTTTCTCTCACATTCTCACTCTTCTCTTCAGCTGCAGTTGCACAGGTTTGGGTTTTTTTTCCTTTTCTTAAATATGTTATCCCAGAGGCACTACTGTCGCTGATGGGCTCGGCCTTGGCCAGCGACAGGTCTGTCTTGGAGCCGGCTGGCGTTGGCCCTATCGGACATAGGGGGAGCTTCTAGCAGCTTCTCACAGAAGCCACCCCTGTAGCCCTTCCACTACCAAAACCTTGCCATGCAAACCCTATACAGAAGGTCAAATGTTGCTTCTCTTTCTTTCATTACTTGGTGTCAGGTCTTTCTGTTAAAGGATTCAAGTTTTTGGGTGAGGTTTCGCTAGGAATGAAAGCTGTTTTTTAACACAGAAGATACTTTTTGTATTGCACAATGTAAAATATCTTGAAATTTTAGATTCTAAAGGTAGTAGTTAACTCCTTATAGCTTATGCATTAAGTGAATACCTGATACTGAAGCATAGACTGTTTTGTGGGTTTTTTTCTACTTCTTAGAGTTAGCTAGTATGTTTGCTCACACTGCTAAAAGAGACTTGGGGGAAGTACAGTCTTCATACACTCTGAATTCGGGGTGCAAATCATTACTTACTGCTCAGGGCAGTGGAAAATACGGCTGCTTCGTGGTGCTTCCAGTGCAAAAATTAATTCTGTAGTGATAGGCCGTGGTGTGCATCCCATCTTACACCTATGTTACTCCTCTCAAAGCCAGAGG
>NW_008825052.1:497647-524372 GCF_000699105.1 Pygoscelis adeliae | reverse complement strand
ATGTTTGCACTTTATTCAGGGATGCTGGTGTGGGAGGGCCAAAGCAGTATGTTTCAGTGAAAGTCTACTACTTTGTGCTGAAGCTATGGCTTTGGTGCAAACTTACCCCAGGTCATGCTTTGCTAATATAACCTGTCTGGTCCAGCCAAAGCAGAAATCTGTCTGGCCATGCTGCTACTTGGCACTGTCTGGAATGGCTTAAAACTTGTCTCAGTGCACTTGCTAAATAGCTTGTTATTGTGGAGGGGTGGGCTAGAGAGAAAGATTGGGTTACTACAAAACATTTTCTAGATTTGCCAAGTAAATATGCTGTGAGTTAGCCCCTTGGAAGTAACAGTCTCATCTTGGTTGCGCTAGTGCAGACTGTAATATAAGGTCTTACGATGTTTCAATAAGGGTCGAGCACAGGATTTCATAGTGGCCTTTGCTCTACCTTGCTGTCTAGAGCTGAACAAATTTCGAACAGAGGCAGATCCTCTGTCACTTGCTGATGGTGAAAGTAGTTCATCTGATGCCAGTTCTGTTAGGACACTGAGTATGATATAATTTTTCCAAAAGACTGTACTTGAATTGTATTACAAAAAAACTCAGATTTTTTTTTCTTTATACATAGTTGGTTTAGGCAGCTATAAGGAGATACCTTCTTGATTCCGTAACAGAAACAAACATACAAAACTGTATCATCACATCAGTGTTTTCATAACTTCAGCAGAAAAATGAATACTAACCTTTAAATGTTTCCTCTATGTAATACTTGAATATTTGTTTACAAACAGCAGAGTAGACAATCCAACTAGGTAGGACTTGTAAAAAGCACTGAGTTCCTTTGTTGTCCAAAACTTCCAAGAAAAGTAAATGGAAATCAAATTGGAAAGAGCAAGTGCTGTAAGTTGTTATTAATTATATACAATACGGTAAGAGGCAGGCAATCTAACAAAGAACTAACTCTAAATTCTTAAGCCAAGCATTATTTATTTCATTTTGAAATAGCATGGAGGGATTTTACTAGGGATAAAATTATGTGAAATATCTTCTCCTTCTGTAAGTAACAGAAGCCAGGGATAATATAATTTAATAGCCTCATTTGAGACATGATTCCTTTATCTGGTGCAACAGTAGATTCTGATGCTCACTGAAATCAAACACTCCATCTCTTAGATTAAGACAGTCTTAATGTGGATAATAGAATCTGTAAACTACTTTCTCTTCAAAATGAGTGGTACCTCTTATGTAGTTTGTGCTTCTGAATATTGAGCTCTGTTTGGGAAGTATTGAACCCTGAGACTTTGAGATGGCAAGGGGAAGCTTGTTCTAAGAAGTTATGGGAATTCTTAACAATTCTGAAGGTTAGAATGAATAAAGAATTGAACCAGCATGCTGTATAATATTCTGCTGCAACAATCTGATTATTATAAGCAAACATAGAAGAGAAGTGGCTATTATGTCCTTGTGGCAGTTGCTTTCCTTCACTTACATAGTATAATGACTCTTCACAGAGTATGCTCTGAGTTGGAAATCCAGAGTCATCTGCAGGAGAGTATTGTAAAGGGGATACTGTCATTATAATGTATATTATAATATACAATCTTTTTTCCTGAAGATTTTAATTTTGAACTGGAGTATTTGTTGCCTTAGCAGTAGTATTTTGGCCACCTACTGTCACATTTGCAGTGGGAACTGTTTACTGAGGGTAGTTACATTATTACCATCTGATGATCAAAGAATTATGGATGAAAAATAAACCAGCAGGTACTTCATTAAAAATGTTGTGTACAACAGACAATTCTGACATTATCCTGAAAAAATTCACAACTGCTTAATGTTGTTACTGAGAGCAGCCCTGAATTAACAGGACTGCTCACGTGTGGTAAAGTGAAGCATACATGTTTGCAGGATTGAGGCTGTGTGATGGTTGGTTTGTCCAAAAGCATCTTGATACCTTGCTGCAGGATTCCATTTCAAAACTTTATTAGTACTTCCTTTTATTATGAACAGTTGTGTGTTTCCTCTTACAGGTTTCAGGTTTCCTGGACCTTTTGTGGCCATAAGGTTTGTGATCACTGTTGCCAAGCTGATAGTCACAAGTTGTCTTTTAATCTGAGAAGTTACGTTGTGATTAGAGAGATGTAGGAAGGAGGTTTTGGATGTGCCATATTGAGCCTGGAAGCACAGTATCTCTATTTGTGTGGTGGTGTACCTTTTAGCAGGGCCTAGGAGGTTAAATGTAATGTCATACGAATGCAGCTGCAGTGTTTTCAGGACCAAATTGGCTCACTGATTGTGGGCTACCAGGTGTGCCAGTTACCATAGCAGTAAATAGATAAAGTCCATGCCAGTGCTTGCAGTTAAATTAGCTAAAGTAAACTCTTGCTCACTTGAGCATGCTTCACAGAATTCCACATGGAAAGGGTTTGATAGCAGGTAGCAGTCTTGAGATGACAACCTGCTACAGTTCAGCTCTGCCAGGCTTCTTGGAGACAGGAGTAGCAGTTTTTTAGATCCCTATCTGTACTGGAGTGAACCATTTTCTTTGGATAATATCCATATCCTTTTTTTTCTTACACAGATTTGTTTTAACCTGTAGGTGATCTCAATGAACTGAATCTGATGCACTCGCTGCAGAAAGATGTAATGAATTTGAAGGAACACTTGGGGGAGACTTCATGTCTCATGTTTTATTTCCAGTTTTTGATTTGTTTGAAGTAACATCACTGTGAATTGAGATCTATTATTCTAAAACTCTTGAAAAATGAAACTTTTGTCCTTAACTTATTGTCTCATGCTATTTTTGGTTACAGAATAGTAACCTGACAGCTTCTTGAGATGGGGCGTATTTTTTGTTGGTGATGATATCTTACTAGTTTTCTTTAAAAAGGATATAATTGTAACTGACTGACTTCTCTACCTAGATATGAAAGCAATGATGAGTGATACAGGTGTGGGGAAGGGAAAAGAGGAGCATGTGATAGCAGGTGAACCAGATCGTTGCAGCACTTCATATATTAGTTATGAATGTTCACCACTATATTCAAGTTGCATGCCTATTTCTATTTTAATTCCTGATTTTCAGTATCTCAGTTTTATAAGGAATTTATCTTAAACTGAAACTTACCAAATTTGATCTCTGTAGTGTATGTTAATCAAGGCTTTGCATCAATATGTCTTTAAAAAACAAAAATGAAAGAACGTACATACAGCAAGAATTCACCTCTTCTAAACACAGGAGACATGCATTCCCACATACTAAAAAAAAAAAAACAACAACCCTACCCAACTACAGTGACATTTTAGTAGTTGAAACCGCTGGGATCAAAAAGCCGAGGTTTGTGAAGGAAATCAGTCTTCTGAGTATGTATGATGGTGTCTTCTGCTGCTGGCCATGGTGTAGACTTTCCCTGATCTAATCAGAAAATACTAGGATAGGTACTAGGAGAAAATAATAGCCATAATCAGTGTTTTCTTTTTCTGAAGGATCTAGTAAAGGAGGGAAATGAAATTGTCAGAGAACTTAGGTGAATAACTCCTAACTTTAATTATGAGCTTACCAATGAAGAATTTTAAATTAGCATATGGCAACTAACTAATTTTCTAAGTTGAGATATCACAAAAGAGTAGATTCTAATTGGGGGAGAGGGCTGACATTTAATCTTTTGAGACTTTTTAGCTCATATTAAACAAAACTTTACCAATGAATGTGTTTAGGTTGTCTCTAGAATAAAATCAATTTTTCTGCTGAACTATATTATCTGTAAAGTAAAATCATGTGGTAGTGTTGCTGTTTGCTACTTTTTTTTTTCTATTACAAGCAGAGTAAAACTACTGCATTGTCCAGGCTGAGTTTTGGAAAAATCTATTTAAATACTGTTAAGTATCCACTATTATAAAGAAGGATAGTGGAAAAGATAATTCTTTGTCATTGGAAGTCCATGCTTGCTAGAAGAAACTAGATTATTTGCTCTGTGACTGTGGTCTATTACAAAGGACTTGCTCCGTCATGCTAAAAGGGACCCTGCACAGTGAAACTTTCTGGCTGCTCTGCTGCATTTTAGCTTCTCTCCTGCTGTATGACTTGATGGCAAGGCTTCCTCTAGCTGGAAGGGTGCTCTACTTAGTTCAACCCTGGCTGTAGCAATGACCCAACAGACTGCATGTATCCCCGAAGTTTTACTACCAGGCTCTAATGCATCAGAACATAGGTGGTATTTCTAATTACTGAAGGGGGGGGGGGAAGCATTGTGGCTTGTGGCGTCTTAGTCAGATGAAAATACTCTTCAGATTACATCACTTAGACACACACAAGTCTATGGGGCTGGATGGGATCCACCCAAGGGTACTTCATTTAATGCTGATATACTGAGGAATAGAAATTTATGTGGGAAAATAAATATTTTGACAAGCTAAAATAACTCTGTTTAGAGAGAATGAGAAATCCTGGCCCACTAAAGCCTGTAGAAAATTGCAGTTGATTTCAGTGTCAGAATTTCAGTCAAGATGCTTCAAAATTTTTAAGGTGTAGTAATTGAAATTAATTAAATTCTTAGTACAAACATGAGAAAAGGGCAGCTTAGTTTAAAAGGCTAGGGTGGAGGCATACAGGTAAAAAAAAAAGTGTGAGGATAATAGATTTCATGACTGATTGGAATTAATACGGTTTTGCCTTTAAAAGTTTTGAATTATCTTGACTCTACGTCATGGCACAGGAGATTACACGCTCCTGAAATAAAACATTGCTCTCAGAGGCACGTTTGGCTGGCTGTGAGCATCCTTCAGATTACTGAGAGGTATTTTTTCTGTCTGCAGAACATTCATCTTTGGCTTTACACTATAAACTTCTGTTCTTCAGTCAAGTTCTGTTGAGGTGCTGTTTGTTAAAGATCAGTAAACATTGCCTAACTTACCAATGAGTGATAGGAAATTTCTGACCCTTAGCCCACTGACATGATTTTTTGCTTCCCCTTGAAAAGACTGTCACATGTAAATGTTTGACCCCATTCTCAGTTCTTCATAGAAAGTGTCAAATTTAAAAGGCTAGTAACCACTTCTTCCATGACCTTCTGTTTTGCTGACTACACACTTCATTTAAACTTTAGAAATTGAGACCTTAAGGTATGAAAGGGAAGACCTTTCCCTTGTGTCTGTCTGTGATAGCAGACATAGGAATGTTCTAGTCACCTTATCGGGACAAAGAAATGAGAAATTCCCATTTAAAGGTGTATTATTATTTTAAATCTAATTTCTAGGTATTTAAATCCAATGTAAAAATTAATAAACTCTTTTTCTATAGTGTCTCTATGCTCCTAGGTCACTGGGTGTAAAGATTCCAGATAAGCTTAGAATCTGCTGCTGTGCTCAGCATAAGAGAGGCAAGATTTTCTTATAAAGAGGTTTTACCTTTTCATTAGACCAACTGATATTTATTTGAAAAAATTAGACGTGTTTGCTTGTGCGGCCACCTTTCGGGTTTCGAGTATGTTGGTGTATTTGTTGTCCTTGCCTTGATTTGCACCAGGGGAGGTTTAGATTGGGTATTAGGAAAAATTTCTTCACCGAGAGGGTTGTCAAGCATTGGAGCAGGCTGCCCAGGGAAGTGGTGGAGTCACCATCCCTGGAGGTATTCAAAAGATGTGTAGATGTGGTGCTGAGGGACATGGTTTAGTGGTGAACTTGGCAGTGTTAGGTTAACAGTTGGACTCGATGATCTTAAAGGTCTTTTCCAACCTAAGTGATTCTATGATTCTATAAATTGTTTTAACTCCCTTACTATATGTATGTAACTGAAGGAGTTATACAGCTTATATCTTTGAGGCATTTTCATATGCAATACATACAATACTTCTTACAGCTCTGGGTATGAATTGGATAGCCTGCTACAGATGATTTGAATGGTAATTCAGATACTTGGCATACATTTAGATCATGATGGTGAGAGAGCTTACTATGTAGTATTTTCATTGACTGGTTTGTCCCTGCTTTGATTGTGATACATAACTCACAGTAACAATAACTGCAACAGATGGCACTGTAGGAAGAGGTAACCCTAGCAGAAAAAAGTTTTCCCTATAGTAGAATGTAAACTTGAAAGTTGGAATCATCTAGGTAGACTCAACTTCTGGTAGTTCCTAGCATCAGAATGCTTTGCTTTTCAAACTTGATGTTTTTATAGTACAGGGTTTTTTTTTTAAAATGGAATAAGGTCTCAAGATTTGTGTCACTTATGGTCAGCAACATGGGGATTCCTCTGTCCTGTATGATAATTATTCAGCAAGACAAAGGTCCTGGTTTTCACTAAGTCGCTGAAAGACAATTCTGCAGCCCAAAGACTGTAGCTAAGTTCAGAAAGTTTGTATTTATGCTGCAACTCAGAGCTTCAAAACTCAGGATCCTTCTAACCCTGCACGTAAATCAGTGAGCAGCTAGGCAGAACCTCATCAAATGTTCAGCCATGCGTAAGAGTGTTTCAGTTTTGAAAGTGGGCAATAGTTCCACACCTATGCTCAAGCTCATTCTGGAGCCAGAGATTAAATGTTTTCCTCTGTCTCCTTTCAGAGCTCGCAGAACATGGTGTTCTCAGAGCATGTTTATTGAAGACCTATCAGATGGGCTTTGCACAAAACAAACCAGAGCTACCCCTCCCACTCCTGAGTAATAGCTTAGTGGTTAGAGCATTCCCAAAGAGTGAGGACTCTAGGTTCAGCACCTTTTCTGCCTGAGGTGATTCAAAGTCATGCCTCTTACATGCCTAGGCTCCCAAGATGAGAGAATTGGACTAGCTTTTGCTCTCATTTCTGGGCCAGTGAACACCTTAAGGATTGCATGTAAAGCAGGACTAGTGCTGTTGGAAGTGCTGACAGTGTTGCCATCGTTAAATAGCTTAACTTTGTTTAGGGAGGAGAAGCTGATATCACCACAGGCTTATTAATAACTTGAACTTGGCCTCTATCTTGTTTAAGTGATCTAACCGCTGAGGTGAGAGAGCAAGTCTCTGGGTTTGAGATTGTGGTCTTGAATAAATGCAGGTGCCTTTCGGTGGTGGGCAGAAAGCTCTAGCACAGTGAGAGATGAGACTGAAGATGCGCTCCTGTCTTCGGTGCTCCCTGTTGGCTAATTTAGGTGGCTTCCCACCTGACTTGCAGATTTTTGTGAAAGCTAGTTAAGGTGCATTGCCCTCCTCAATTTTTGTATAACTATAATAAATATAACTTTTGTGTTCCTGAAGCGTGATCTTCGCTAAGAGATTCAGGCACTGAGGAAGTGGTGTTGTCTTGAATATCATTGGACTTGTCTCTAAAGAGTAAAATTTGACCTTCCACTAAGATACTTCTTCCTTTAAATACTGTTTAAAGGCTTCTACACTAAACTGCCTTTGTTGTGTTCCTGTGGTGAGAATAAACACGAAACTTCCAGCTCACAAGCATTTGAAAAGGCAGTTGAAAGCAGAGGTGTTTTGTCATTTGTTTCTTGCACCTGTTCATAGTACATAGTCTGTCCATAATGCATAAGGACATTTTTTTTCTCCATGGTACAAGTAAGCATGTTTTTCTTCACTGAGGGTCCTTTCTGAAGGCTTGAGAGCTTTTCTCTTCCCAGTAGATCTCCAGACTTCTTAACACTTCACATCCCCTCACACTTGAGGGCACTGTAGGTTCATTCTTCCTTTATACTTGAATGACTCTACAAGCTCTTAGCGGAGGTTTGAACCAGAACTGGGTGTCTCTTGAATATTTTTTGAGTTCTGTCTTTATTTATCTTTGGTTTCGGAGAAAAATGTTCTGATCTAGAAGTTTCCATAAAAGGAAAAGAAGAACAGTTCTTTAAAATACCAGTGTTGTTTATATAAGACTTCGTAGTACAGTTTGGCACCTGGAAAGGAAATAATTGGTTTCAGGTTGACTTGCAACTTGCTTTCAAAACCCAAGTGCAACAAGATGCGTGTAACCTGCACTACTGCAGCTAAGTGGCTGAAATAGGGTTACAGAACCAGCAGGACAGTCTGGAGGAAGAGCAAAACAGTGTCAACAAGTACTGTACGCTGTGCTGAGTTTAATACAGGGTGAAGCTTAACTTCTTCTTGAGGAAAAATGTGTACTCTTGTTGCTATTTAAGTTTTCCCATGCCAAGCTTTTTCACTTGACTGTACTGTACAGGAACTAGATCATTACCATTAAAAGAACCTGAAGTTCTTCCAAGTTTATATTCAGGCCAAATGAAGTAAGCCTCTAGCAAACATGCAACTAGATGACATAATAGCATACATTAAATGTGCAGAGGCCTTCTTGTTTCCCCATCCCCTAATTATATCAAACAATAGGAGATGAAATACATGCCTCTCTAGTGACACTGCTTCAACTCTGTTCAGTAGAACTTCATTCAAACACAGATCTGTGTGCAGTTGAATCTTGTTCATAGTGGATGGCCACAAGCATCCTGAGACACCAGAGGTTCTGTGAACAGTACTGTGCAAATCTGCAACCTGAAGAGCAGCCGAGTCTTTCTCTGTGTCTGAACTCACAGGGTATGCTGCAATGCTTCCCTTCATACTCAGGCTTTCTGATTTTAGGGTAACTTCACATGACTGCATGTGAACTAAATTACCATGAACTTCTGTTCTGAGTAGCTCATCTGTAAAAACTGGCTTGTCTGATTTGCTGTATAAAACATGTCAAGCAGGGAGTGTACTGTCAGTTGCTGTGGCTGAAGTGACAAGATTTAACTCACAAGACTGGTAAATTGATTGTTTGCAGTTGTGTAAACTTATTGTGGTAACAGCTCTTACTAACATTTACTTTGCCTTCTGTGTTAAAGCATGCCTGCATGCTAAGGCATATATTCCATCAACTTCAAAAATTTTTCTTAAAAGATTTTGGAAGGGAAGGAAATGTAGCAAATGCCAAACATCAAGTGATACTGTAGACAATTATTGGTTTAATCTATTGGTGTCAGATTAAAAAAGATGGCAGACAATGGCCACTTCTTTCCCTGTTTTCCCACGAGACTGGGCTAATAGTTCTCCCCCCCCCCTCAAGTGACATGAATTAGTTACACAATTCCTGGGGTGACTGTTTAGTGACCTCCTAGTTGTAAAAGCTTTTATAAATGTCAGAAGCCTAGAGTTATAAATATGGAACTTCAAAATGGTGTGGGGCTTTTTGTTTGTTTTTCTGTCTCTGGAATAGCTAGCATAAAACTGAAGGTTGGCTCGTTGTCAGGTTAGCAGGTTTCCTTCGCAGTGATTCCTTCCCTCTTCTGTGAAGTTTTAATCTTCAAAATATTAAATGGAGAAATAAGCAAGCAAAACAAAGGAAAACAAAAACAGTAGCTTTCCTTTTAAGATTAAGTTATCGGTGTCCTTGAAAGGAGGATGCCACTCAGTTCTTTATTGTGGATTATTACACCTAGCGCGTGGAACCAGGGAAAGCAGTAGTTTGTGCAAAGTGGAATCTAGTGAGACTGTGCTTGTGTAATGATCCACTGCTAGTGCTTGATTTCTCCCAGCTGGAATTCTGGGAACCTCCCCAGCCTAAACGATGTACGTATATTCAATTTATCTATCCCACAGTGGCTTGTTCCATTGTGGGCCTAAGATCTTACTCAGCTGGGCCTTCTGGGTTATTAGACCTAGTTGGTTGGGAAAGAGGTGATTTATAGAGGCTTGGGTGAGTTTAGTTAGACCTGTGCCTGGACCAAACAGAGTCCAGGAATAGCAGAGATTAGAGAAAGAGTAACAAGCTCTTTGGGCTCCTACAGTTTACATTGTCCAAGTGCTGGTTTGTAAGCTTTAACTTTTAGAAGAATTACGTTATAAGCTGAAGGGGAAAATGGACACTTAACTCTGGTATTAGGCTTTCATGGAAGGAGGAGATGGTCCAAGCTCTGACAATCCCATTGCTTCTAGTCATTTCTTGTCTTCCTTCTTAGGGTAGAAGAATTTGAGATGTGGTTTTCAGTTAATGACAGTCTATCAGTTTGCACCTCTGGCTCAAGATCCAGCCTCTTGGAGGACAGAGGCTTTTGGGCTCACTGCTTCAGGTGAGTTTGGAGCCTTGTCCAGTGGTGCTGGTGGAGCAGTGCTCAGAACTAAGCAGGGATTGTAATGCATGCAACTTGCTTTCTTCTGTGAAGACAGAGCTGAAGCAAGAGATGAAGTCTAGTTACCATTTCTGGCGTGGGAAAGAGAGGTACAGGTTGGTGAGGGGGATCAACACAGTAGCTTGTGAAGTTAGGAAGATTTTTCTCAAGCGTGTTATCTCCACTTCACTGGTACACTTAGGGAAGGGAAAATTCCATACTCCATAGAAGTTTGTGAGAACATAAAGCTTTGAGAACATATTCAAAACTAAGCAGTATTTTTCAGTAAGTTAGGGCTTTGTGTGAGTGTTTCATATGGGGCAGTAGGGAAGGTATGAGGAAAAAGAATAGCTAATAGTAGCACAATAAATGTTGCTTTAGAATTGAGGCACCTCTGGCTGATTGTTTGGTGTTCTCGTCCTTGAAAAGTGCACTGTGGAATATACAGATTTCTGTAGAAAAAGTTTTTGAAGCCTTTTTGCCTTTTAATAGTCTGATTACCAAATGGCAGGGAGAAAGAAGTTCATTCAGTGTTAGATTGTTGAGGCAACCAAGTAGTCAATCACAGTCCTAATGCCTATTTTTGTACTAACTGCCAAATAAAATCGTATTATTGGAATGAAGTAGCATATGTCCTGCTAAGGCACAAGAATACTTGGCAGTTAGCAATCGATCATTTCACTAAGCTCTATAGCCAGCGATCGTAAGGGTAGACTGGAACCTGCAAATGTTAGACTAGCAGAATCTGGAAATTAAAGCAACATGAATGGTAAAATCCATTCAATAAATGTCTTTATGCCTAGGCTACCTACAGATTTTTAACTGTAGCATTTTTGTGCAATTCTCTATGTCCATGTTAATTAAACTTGCAGTGTATTATTGTTGTAGCTTTTTTACACTTGTTCTACACCGTCGAACTCATCAATGTTTGCCCTATTAGTTTTCTTTGAGGTAGACCATCTCTCTTGTCTGATTTGCAGGTTCCATTTTCTGTCTCAGCTGTCTGTGCGTAGATCAAATTCAGGACTGCACTTGATGACTACCATAGTTAGCATATCCTAAACTGAACTCCTTTCAGCCTTTCCCTTCTCTAGTCTGTCATCAAGTCTTCTCATTGCTCTTGCTTACAACTTTGCCATCATCTTACTATTTTTTTACAGTATCTCATGCTGCCAACTGATGTGTCATGAAATCAACACATTGTTTCTTAAACATCTGTTCAGTTCCACTGGTACTTACTACATGAAGCTATTGATTTCTGTATTGACTGTACAGACAGGATCTGTCTAACTTTGTGTGCCTATAAAGCACATACCATACTGGGCCTGTATCAATAACAGTCCTTCCAGATTGCACATACTTGCATCATGCAGAATGCGGGGCTGCAGTAATGCATCCCTCTGACGCATGACAGCGTAATAGAAGGTACTGCTGAGGCAAGACGTGGTGGGGTGTGAGGAAATAAAGCAAACAATGTTTAACTGTCTGAAATCCCAAATGAAAGAAAAACTGTCAGCCTGTGGGAAGTCACAACTTAGTGTGGCAGCTCCTTGACAGAGTATGACAATTTAGTAGCATCTGCATAAATCTAAGATACAGCTCTAAGAGCTGAAAGCAGGTAAGTGTAGTAGTATGTATTTTTTTTTTTCCTTCTAGGTTACTTTGACATGTCTTTTTCAAGATGCTAGTGCAGAGGTTTTTTGCACTGTTTTTCCAGTGCTTGTGAACCAAAAGAAAACTGACTGAACTGTGTGTTGTGTTACCATTAGAATATTATTCAAAATTTCCAGTTTCGGTCTGTCTGAACACAGAAGATGACAATCCCTGTCCTGGAATTCTTCTTAAAGGTGCTAAATTTCTCTAACAATCTTAAAACTGATTTAAAGATTAAAATCTTCTCTAAAATGAAACTTATGAAGTAATATAAACTGTATAAACAGACAATTCTCTAATAAAATAATTTTGATTTCTTCCTGAGAGATTAACACCGAGATTGTGATTTTTGTTGTTCAGTCATCGTATTTGCAAAGTTTTACAGTGACTCTATGAACTTGTCAGCTTCAAATTCTGCTAATCAAAGCTATTGTAGGTAGCCTTTAAGATTGTATCTTAACTTCTGAAGCTTTTGTCAACTTGGTGTTACATTCGCATTCATGTGTCCTTCTGTTGAGAAGTACTTTATGTGTTGGTTTGTTGTAAGGAGGGGACGGAAATATAATCGAGACTTTGATCTCTCAAGGACTTGGCACGCGAGTGTTCTGTCTGACTTCTCAAGACTCCTTACTAAGAAATCTTCCTCTGGCATTTCTCCCAAAATGTACCTTCTGCTTCTTTAGTAATGTTGAAACGGCCGTAACAGTTCTGGGATTGGCCTGGGAGTACAGATGAGTTCTGTTCCTGGCCCTGCCACTCTTCGATTTGCTGTGTGATCTTGGATGAGTTATAGCCCCATTTCAGTTTGCTTATCTGTAAAATGGAAATACAGTCATAGAACTTTACAGTAATTTTAAGTTATGTGAAAAGCTGCTAGGATAAAGTTAGAGATGTGTTTAGTTGAAGTTGCAGTACTTCCAGTTAACTTTTATACACTACTGCACTTTAGAAAACTTCTATAGCATAACATATTAATATGAAGAAAATTATATATAGATGGAATAAGATAGAAATTATCTCACCTAAGAGATGTAATAAGTTCTTTTGATACTGTGAGCAGGCAACCTACAGTGCTGCTATTTGCCTTTTCATTTTATTTTATTGCCATTTCACTTTGCTTTTAATTTGCTTTAATTTAGAAGTGGCTAAACATGTTCAAACTTTCAAAGAAACTGAATTTAAGTTGCGGGAGAGAAATAGAGCATGAGTAATCGAAGGAGGTGAACGTAACTGTTTTACAGTCTTTGCATCCACAAGTGCTTGCATTTTCCGCCCTTAGAATCCTAAAACATTTGAATTTGGGCGTAGGGTAGATAATCTTACCAAGATACTAAGCTTTTTTTCCCTGGCCATTGAAATGTAGCTAGCTTTGAGAAGTGAGGAAGCTGTTTAGCAGAACGCAGCAGTGCTGCGCAGTATGTCAGGATACAAAGAACAACATACTGAAAGTATAAGGGAAAGCAGGATTTGGCCAAACTGGGATCTGGCCAGAAAGCTTGGGCTTAACTTAAGTCAAGAATGGTCTTTGAAAACAAAACAAAAAAAACCCCATTGCTTGTCTTGGTATGTTTGCCAATCTCTTCAGCTTAGAAATCGGTAATGAGCTTTTTTGTAAAGCATTCCTTTAAAATGGTGACCTTTGGAGCCAGGCTAGATTGGCATACCTTATGCTAGCACAATTGCAGGATAAGTAAGGCTTGCATGTTAGGCCTTTGTATATTTGAAGGGCATATTCTAATAAACATACTCTGCTTGCATATTACTTCTCCTGCCATCTTACAAGTCATATTGCAAAGTGGGGCTAGCAGCAGGAAGGTGGAGAATGCCATCATCTTAAAATCTGCTATGACTGCAAAGCTGACCTTCTAAAAGCTGTAAAATCAAGCTATGTTAGACCATACCTTTTCTGGAAGGTAGATACAAAACAATAGTAAATTTCCACAGCTGCTTGCAGAAGTTCCAGTGTTCAGTTTGAGAATGGGAGGACAAATCTAAGCCATGTTTTCACTTACATAAATGTTTTCTCTTATGAAATTCACATGTACTTAATGTAGGGTGCCAGGCTGATCACTGCAGCTGTTTAAAATAGAAAAGCAGATGGAACAAATAGATTTACCACACAGCTTGATCTCTTCCCCTGAAGCAGCCATTCATCATCAGCACTGCCGAGACAAACAGCAAAACAAGTTTCCCTTCGGAGCTGTGATTGGGCTTGGAGAGGTGGCAGAGCTGCACGACAGCCTCGGGATTGGCTGGGTGGGAACACACCTCTGGAATCTGTTTATTTCCTAAAAATAAGATACAATCTTTTACATTTCATCTAGAGATATTTTATCTTGCATTTAATATTCAAATAAACTCGAGCAAACACAGTTAACCTCTTTGGAAGGGCTGTAATACTTGAGCTAAATGAGTGGGATGAATTTAGGGGTTTGGGGAGGGGGGTTGTGTGTTTTGTTTTGTTTTTTTTCTCTCCTGAGTACAAAGAGGGCTGTGAGAGTTGTCTAGATCTGTTGTTTGTATTTTTCTGACTGGGTATATATGATATTGAAGAACTTTCTTGCATCTTAACTAGAGCTGAAAGCTGTTTTTCAGATTTTATAATGTACTGACTTATACTGAAAGCAGTTATTCTTTTGAAGCTGTTTTTATGTCTGCTCTGTAAAATTTTGTTTACACTTGCATTAATGTCTTTCATTGTTTTGTAAATATCAAGTTACTATTCCTGATCGTGTTTTAGTAAGTGATGGCTTCTTTTTTTTCATTTAAATCAATTTAAATAGATCTGGAATTTTCTTGGATTTTTTTTAAAGTTAAGGACTTAAAACGTTGTGAAGTCCTATGTAAAATAACTTCAGACCATAACTGAATGAGAGATTTGATCAGCTGCAGTGAACGTTCCTGAGTAAGTATCTGGCATAACTGAATGCATCAGAACTCATTAACCTACTTCTGCTCAAAAAAAAAAAAAAAATCAAGGGAAGAAAATTATATAGAAAATACATATGACTTTTGTTGTGGTTCAGATGAGATGCATACAGAACCAGAAGTTTGTGAAGCAGGACCTTGTGTGTGTTTCTATCAAGTAACAAGGGTTTGGACAAGCACTGAATACAGGAATATTGACTATAGGGGTTACTGCCTTCAGGAGGAAGAGGCAAAGATACATGGGAGAATGAGAAGGGAAATGGATCAGAGGGAAGATTAAAGGCAAGAGAAGCTGACTACCAGAAAGCTCTTTAAATGCTTGTTTTTGCTACTGGTATGTTTAAATATGGATAAAGTCAGTAGTTGGTAATACTTAAATTGCCAATCAGCTTTTGAATAAGCACCTATATTTTCCTTATCTATATAGATTTAACGTTTCAAGTTTTTCAAAAGACTAGCCTTGCTACATTTTTGGTGTTACTTAACCAACTTTAAATATTCCATTCTTAAATCTTTGCACCCTCAATGATGGTTTTATAAGCTTTCACAAGCTTTCACATTATCCCATTAAAATTTCTTGCTCTTTGGAGTGAAGTGATGAAGAAATAACACCTGCACTTATGGAGGAATTATCAGCAAAAGATATTTTATATTCTCTGATGCACAAGTATATTTTGTTTGTTTAAATTCTTAACCCAGAAAAGTGGCTGAGAAAAGCCTTCCTCAGAAGGTAAAAAAATAGGGGGAAAAAAAAAGTAATTCAACAGCTGCAAATGGGGGAGTGGAATGAGAATGGTACTGCTGATCTCTTAATTTTTTTTTTTTGTTAGTTATAAGCTATATAACAAGCAAAGGTGGCTTTTGCTGTAGAGAAAGCCTTTTTCCTGTTGGATAGGAATGGGAGAGGTAGCAACCTAATTTCTTTTATGTTCACTTCAATAATAGTGACTGGAATATTTTTAAATTAGTGTAATTAATAGTGTGAAGGAGGGAAGCTTGTTCACTGATGCAGAGGTTGCTGAAGAGCTGCTAAAGAAAAGGGCTTGTCTGTCTGCTTTCCCCACACCTATTTTTCTTTTGTAAGCTGTAGGAAGTCCTGAGTCCCGACTTTCTCCAAGGGGGGAAAAAAAGCTAGTGAGGAAATTCTCAGAGTTCTTACTTTGTTATCTTAAGTGACGCTCTCTTAACCTCCTAAAATACTTGTTGATACTAAGTTGGTTAGTAAAACTGGAAGCTGGTAGCAGAGAGCTTCAGAAAGTGTGATTGGATAGCAGATGGCATTCCGTACTGACAAGTGCAAGACATGCATGCAAGGGGAAGCAAATTCTTGTTTTACATACTGTGGTGGGCTGTGCTCTGTGTTTACTACTCAGAAACAGTGAAATTACAATAGATCTGTCCTATTCTTGGCCAAATAGGAGACAAAGAATGAAATAAAGAAACATCATAACAATTAATCCAAGATGTATTCTAGTTAAAAAAAAAAAGTATAGAATAACAAGAGCAGCAAATGGAGAAGTGGGGCAAGGATGACCAGAAGGGTGGAAAATATTTAAACTAAACAGACTGTCAGGTTGGAATAGAATTGTGAAGGAGTGGTATGACACAGTATTAAAATCAGTAGTGTAGAGAATGGGAACAGTATTTCTCTGTTTCCTCCTCATACGAAAGAATGAAGAGCTTTCAGTGTCATTACTGGGTGGTAGGTTGCAAGCAAAATGAGATGGCCTTTTTTTTTTTTCTTTAAATAAGGCACAGCTAAACTTTGAAACTTTATTTTTATAGGCTAGTATGGCTGCCAGTAGCTTATATTGGTTCTGGCAACTAGATACAAATTGGGAGAGGTTTTTGGAAGGGTATTAAATGCACTGCCCCACCTCTGGTTCAGTCTGAGTGGCAGATTGCTGGAGGCAAGCAAGGAGTGCGTTAGCAAGGCAAGTGGGCTGTGAAACTTCTACCTTATGCTGTTCTCTGGGCCTTTGGTATTGGTTGCTGTTCCTGACGGCACTAACTAAGGGATGACTGGGCCTTTATCCCAAACATAGGAGTAGCCCTCCCTCAAAAACACAGAAAAACTGTAGTGAGCCACACTGCTGGGAGAGGGGGAGGATTGCACTTGCAAGTAGAAAGAAAAAGGGCAAGGGTCAAAAATGTAAATGAGGGGACACTGAGTAAAGTGCCTGTTAACAGGATTTACCTTGTTGAAGGTGTCCCAAGGAGGGTTGTTAGTGGCCAAATGCTTTTTCTCAGTCCTCTGCTTACATATATGAAATGAGAAGTGGGGAACAAAAAGCAAACCACGTAGTTGCTGGGATGCCCATATAGCTGTGACTGTTCATCCGAACCATTTTCCGCAATGTTTTGGGTCCTCAGGTGGGGAGGGATGTAAATAAAGAGGAGGGGAGAAGTGCAACCCAAATCTCAAAGTGAGATTTTTCTCAGGGAGGCTGTCACCTCACATTTGACCTAAACAGTGTGACATCTGTCTCTTTTTAACAACAAAACTTCGTCACTTTTTTCTTTTTGATTTGTAGAGCAGTTCTGGATTTTGTCAGATCACCAAGTATTTCCAATACTTAAAAGATGCACAAGGCTTAGCATTGTAAAAGGAGTGCTTAGATTGCAAAAGGCTCAAAACCCAAGACCGTGATTGAAAACTGTATTCCTGAGGCATACAAGGGACTTGGGAAGCATAGAGTTATTCATTTTGCAGGTGAGTGTTTCTAGATTATGAATCAAATGCTCATCGGGAAACAAGTATGTTCAAGGACATTTCCACCTGTTCTTTTTACACTTACGGGGGAAAAAAAGAACACATCAAGCTTGCTTCTAATTTAAAAAATAAATCAAAAGTTACACGAGAAGAAAATATTACGCACACAGTCCTCTTCCTGGGAGAAGGGTTAGAGAGGAATATGGACTACTAGTCGCTAAATTTCATGACACTTTGCATACTGCTGTAAGGCACTGATGTGCTGGTAATGGCAAAAGAGGATCCTACACAAACCAGAACTGAAAGTCTGTGTAGAAATGGTTTAGCACCCTTGTTTGGGTCAGGTCAATCTGGATTTAACCATTGATATGAGTTTTATAGTTCCATTTGCCTGCACACCGTTCAACTAATAATAAAAATTTCCCAGGAAATACACTTCAGATTTTAGCCGTGTCCGTTAGATGCAAGGAAACCAGGAATTATTTAAATTTGTTTTACTGTAGTCTAAGAAAATTCTTTTAAGTCTTACATTTTAATGTAAATCAATATGATAAAAAGGTAGAGTGGTTTGGTTTTGAAGCTGTTGAGTCTGCTGTTGGGAAGGTTCTGTTCCTCAGTCTGATGCGTTGGTCCGTTCTTGGCTCCCAGCAACGTCCGGAAACAGTGAGACTTACAGAAATAAGTTGTAGGTTTTATTTACTGCCTTCTGGTTCTTAAGACTGTAGGATTCTGCGTGAGGGTAAGAAGGCTCTACAGAGGAAGCTGGACAGACTGGGTCAATGGGCTGAGGCCAACTGTATGAGATTCAACAAGGCCAAGTGCTGGGTCCTGCACTTTGGCCACAACAACCCCATGCAGCGCTACAGGCTTGGGGAAGAGGGGCTGGAAAGCTGCCTGGCGGAAAAGGACCTGGGGGTGCTGGTTGACAGCCGGCTGAACATGAGCCGGCAGTGTGCCCAGGCGGCCAAGAAGGCCAATGGCATCCTGGCCTGTATCAGAAATAGTGTGGCCAGCAGGAGTAGGGAAGTGATCGTGCCCCTGTACTCGGTACTGGTGAGGCCGCACCTTGAGTACTGTGTTCAGTTTTGGGTCCCTCACTGCAAGAAGGACGTTGAGGTGCTGGAGCGTGTCCAGAGAAGCGCAACGAGGCTGGTGAGGGGTCTGGAGAACGAGTCTTATGAGGAGCTGCTGAGGGAGCTGGGGTTGTTTAGCCTGGAGAAAAGGAGGCTGAGGGGAGACCTCATCGCTCTCTACAACTACCTGAAAGGAGGTTGTAGCGAGGTGGGCGTCGGTCTCTTCTCCCAAGTAACTAGTGATAGGACGAGAGGAAACGGCCTCAAGTTGCACCAGGGGAGGTTTAGATTGGGTATTAGGAAAGATTTCTTCACCGAAAGGGTAGTCAAGCATTGGCGCAGGCTGCCCAGGGAAGTGGTGGAATCACCATCCCTGGAGGTATTCAAAAGATGTGCAGATGTGGTGCTGAGGGACATGGTTTAGTGGTGAACTTGGCAGTGTTAGGTTAACAGTTGGACTCGATGATCTTAGAGGTCTTTTCCAACCTAAATGATTCTATGATTCATGTAGTACCGATTAGTTTTTATTTTTCATTTGATTCTTATATTTACACATTTTTATAACCTGGACAATACATATATGACTAAAATATGTCATGAATTGACAACATTGGGTACTGTAGCATCTCATCACGTTTACTTTATTAAATAAAATGGAAATGGCCAATTGGGTAACACTGCACACAGGCAAAACCAAGTAAATGTTTAACAATGGTTACAGTGGTTTGTAGGAATGCGTTCGCATTGCTTGTAAATGGCCTTGTCTCTCATCTGCTTTAGAGCAAATGTAGCATGTATTTTTTATGTGTGTATATATATACACACACTTGGACTCCTTGCTCTTGGCTTGTCTTTGCATTTGTCGTCTTATTTTTTTAATATATTAGTTTTAATCTTGGAAAAACTAACATGTATGAGTTACCCAGAATTAAACAAAAGAGATTTCTCTTTTTAAGTGGAGGAGATGAGCCTCTGCTTGTGTTTCATCTTATCACCTCAGTTTAGTGAAGGGGAAAAGGTGGAGTGATAGAAAAGACAGAAAGCATCCTCATTCAGGAAAGCACCAATGTATTGTCTAGTGAAACTGAAAAGGAAGTTGCAGCGATTGAGATGGTAAACGAACTCGTTAAGAACAGCAGATGGGGGAGGGCAAGTACAGATGTTTGGCTGGGAAAGTGGACAGTGGATTGGTTGGGTAGCTCAGAGAAGAACTGATTAATTCCTTATGCTGAGAGGATGCAGTAGTTTACAAATAATAAAGATAAATTTAAGAGGGGAAAAAAGTGCGAAGTTCTCTTGTGAGTAAGTTCTTTTAAATCTTCAAGGGAAAGGTGAAGTTTTAAAAAAAAGTTTGGATTTCTTTTAGAAGATAGAGGCCAAAATGTTATCCTTGGATGAGGGAAATGTTTAGCTTCAATTATGCTTGCTTGTCTGGGATCTTTCGCCATGCAGCCCAGGGAATAGGCAGAGGACAAATATTTAATGAATTATGGAATTTAATTACGTGTCTCCCGGAGGAAGTAGGAACATATCTGTTGTGTCAGCAACTAAAAACTAAATAAAGAAATAGATTTTATCGACTCTGTAGTGACTTCAAAGTTAATGTGAACTTAGTACCAATTTCAAAGCTCAACCAAAGTATTAGCTTCATCAGCTCGTGCTAACTGTTTCTTACAATGAAGAATCCTAATCTAGAAATGGAGGTGGAACCCATATAGGAGTTAATTTCTTCAGGCTAGTTTTTGGAACAACAGGTACACATGTGTTAGAAGGTGAGACCTGACAGAAGAAATCTGGTTTTAGTAACATGGTGTGGAGTGTTTGTGTGTGTGTGTGTATATGTATGTTTTTGTGTATACATATATATAAAACTGTCAGTTATCTCTGTAGGGATAGATGTAATTTGTTCATAATACTGTACAGCTAACTGGGGGGAATGGGGAGAGGACAGTAATTCCTGAATATACCAGCAGTCTGTACAATGCTGTGGCTAAACATGCCTTAACAGCACTTGCTTTGGTAGGAGAATATTCAGAGTTGGAACCCTGTCTTGGTGGTTATTAGAATTATATTCCCTGTACTGTGGGGCATTACACTTTCTGTGATATACTTTTTATCTTGTGCTTCTTGTTAAATTAAATCATAAGCCTGCTGTGATAAATGGCTGAGCAGGAAACACCTTGGTACCCTCAGTGCCTTAAAATAAGAGGTGAAAGAAATCCTTGCCAAAAGGAAGTTGATAAATAATTGCCTCCTACACAGAGGGATTGGACTGAGTTATACCATTCTGCTTCAAGTGGAAACTAAGGCAAAAATATGTAAACAGTTTGTTCAGTCACTGTAAAAGCTCCAGATACTGTAGCTTAAACCTCCTCCTCTCTGTCTTTACTTATGCAGACAGGTGGCTGTAACCTCTCTGTATTGAAAAACTGAAGGAAGAGAATAAAATCCTCCAAAGTAAATGTACTTAAGAGTAAAGAAAGACTTGAAACAAAAAGATAGATTACAAGTGACTAATCTAATGTTTGAGGTCACTAAATCAGAGCTGGAGAAAACACTGAATATGGTTTGATTTGGGAGGAAGAGGTTCATGATTCAATAATATGGGTTGGTTGGTTGGCTTGTAGATCAAATGGAACATGGAAATCACCATGCATCAAGATAAGTCTCGGTATTTTTGCACCTTCTAGGGCTTTTCTTTTTTTCTATTTTATAATGCTACTGCTCAGAAATGTTTCTGTCAGTCTAAAATTTCCACACTACAAATTCTTCTCCATTTTATCCACAGCTATAAACTGTAGCAATAGAAGCACTTTTGTCTTGTCATTACTATGTCTTCATTTGGGAGTTTTATAGCTATACCTGTATTTCTTTCTAAATTAGTATTGCTTTGTATTACTGAGGCAATATTATGTGCAAAACCTGCATAGGTATGCCCTAACTCTTCCTTGGAAAGGGTTGTTACGACCTTTTCTTGGAGAGAGTCTATCTGTTCTTTGCAGCAGATCTTTTGATATTTGGCAGGAGCTGTTAAACCACACAAGAGGCCTTTTCTTTTTTCCATGACTACCACTCAGATTTGTCAGGGATATAGGTATTAAAAAGAAGGATTTCCCTTTGTGCAGTTACATGCCTCTGAAAACTTTGCAGCAGTTTTGGGCAGTGCCTAGGAATAGGAGGGAGCTGTCGGATCAGTTGTGAGGGTGAAGGCGTAAGAGGGCAAAGCTGGGCTCTGTCCACAAATCTGCAGTCTAGTCACATAGACATGGTAGATTTTTGTTTCCCGTGGAGCTGAAATGGGGGAAGAACATTACAGTTGGAAAATGGGTATGCATGTTGCTGTTCACTAGAATTTCTGGAGTCTTAAGAGTCTGTGATGTGTAAAGAAACTTCTACATGTGAGTAAAGTTATCGCTGTACCCCGGGGCACCAGCAGAAGCATTGTGCTGCAGTGCCAGTTTCCAGGATTGAAGCTTAGTGCGAGTTTATGCAGGGTGCTGTTTGTGTTTGAAGTCGTTTATGCAACCTAAATTCTGTCCCCTTGAGTACTGACATTCTTTTCAATTACATAGTAAATGTGATCCTCACCGCAGTCACTGTTCGATTAAATTCTGAGAATATAAACTAAAATTTTAGTCTAGGGCAAGTTTAGCATTTTCCCATGTCCAACTTATATCTTCTAAACTTTTTGATGTAGGATATTATATGGATCAGTGACTATCAAGAGTTGAAAAGGAAAGTTCCTGTATTTGCGTATTTTGTCTCAGATCTCTGGTGGAGCTCTGTTTCATTGTTGTAGTCTATTTATGCCTTCCTGGCATTCTGGAAATGCTGAAACTGCAGAAAACAAGAATGTGGTTCTGAGCAACTGTACAGCAAGTTCTGTTTTAATCACTTTCATCAGCTTTATCCTACAGTGAAAGCTGTGTACTGCATCTTTTCATCATAGGGGGAGGAGGAGGAATTTAAGTTGTAATTAAGCCCTATTTTAATATGACTTACATATGAAAATCGTAAATATAAACATGTTACAACCTTTCCTAGGACTGTCAGAGCATTATGAATCAACAAATGGTAGGCTGAAAAGTTTTGCACCAGCAATTAAAATACAAGCCTATTGGTACTGCTTCTTTGTCTACGGATTCAGAATTAGGAAGAAAGATAGGAAATGTCAGTTTGTTTTGCAGAATAACAGCATCGCAACATGAATTTGATGTTAAGTAGAAAAGTCAAACCTGCTCTGGATTCTGGAGGACTGAGTATTTGATCTCCCAGGAGTTTTATATTGGCTGGTTGAGGTGGTTTGACTAGGAAACAGCTATGCACTGTCGATATTGGTACAGATACTGGGGTAAAAAATAAACCAATAGCCTGACTGTTTTGCAAATTTTAGAGTTGTTCTTCCTAGGCAGGTTGCATATGTTCTTAGTTTCCATGTGACAATTGAGTATTGACCGAAGCAGACCAACTCCTGGTTGGCCTTTTCAGCTGACAAATACTTTCCTGTAATATGGGTAAGTTCGAGCTCAGTAAGGAGGTATTGCTGCTAATGCATCCCTTGGGTAATAAATTTGCAAAAATTTTAAATTTCACTTTCAGCTTAACAAAAAAAAGATGTTTACAACATTTACTTGGAGCTCAGTAAATATGAGCGAATGTTAAATATCTACATTAAAAGCTATTCTCCAAAATACTTCAGAAAGCGATGTTTCTGTTTTAATGTCATTGGCTGTACTGTCACTCAGGCTTCTGCTTTAGTGATACCACATTGTTCCTCTGCATAGGAATCACTGTTTATAAGACATTTGAAGTTAAATAAAAATGTTACAAACATCTAAAATCAGGATTTTAGAGGTTTTGATAATCTTTGCAGTTTTAGAAGATCATGGTATTAAATTGCCAGTTGTTTAAGTGGCTGTAAAGTAACCAAAACATTGAAAAGAGGAGCAGAACCTACCTTACAACACTGAGAAAAATCCCCCATCTCCTAAACAAACACTTTGTTTCAGTATGCTTTGTGGAGCATTTTGTCTCTCAGAATGTTTCCCGTGTTTGTTAGATGGCTCAGCTCCAGAAGTGCTTTAACATAGTCAGCTTGTTCTTTTCTTGTATGCCTTGCTGATGACATTTTCCTTATCTTCGTTATTCAGGTCTGTAATGAGTGCCATATTATAATTTCTTCTTCTTCCCTGCACATCCCTTTTATTTTTATATTTTTTTTTTTATTTCCTCACGTATCTAAACTCTTCCACATTCTGTTGTTTCCATATCACATATAGAACAAGGTTTTATCTTTCTGTCCCATGAACTCAACATTTCATTCAGGCAGAAATGGGACTTCAGGATTGAGCTGCTCTAGGACTATTGTTTAAAGGGCACCTTTCCGTATCACCCTCTGTTCCATGGGTGCCTGGACATAGAGCACTCCTATAGAAACACATAGTAGATACACATAAGATTCCAAATCCTAATTATTTTATTACTGAGATTAATCTAAGAAAACCATAGGCCTGGCTGGTATTATGAAATCACATTTTCACTCTGAAGAAATTCAGGATCTCCTGTTATTTTCCTGCCCATGACTTCAGCCCCAAATCACAAAGTTCTTTCCATAGCCAGTTTCTTGTCTAACGTACCACACTTAACCCTGTCTGTGGCTGCTGTTCTCTGCGTGTCCCTACTGCATTCCCCTGCATCTCTTAGCAGTCTCCAAAAGCTTGACAACCCTGTAATATAACATCCTTTCATTCTTCTGTTTGGGGACTTTCCAATCCCTTAGGACTCCTTTCTGAGTGTTCCTGCCCAAGCTCCGGTATGCATCTAATCTAAATATAATCTAAGTATATATTTCTAATGTCATGTTTATTCAAGGCTATAGAGTATGAGTGTATTCTGTATCTCTTTTAACTTGACTTACTCTGACACATCTTCTAAAACAGCAGAAAAGTCCTAAGGTTCCCCCTGTTCTATTATGAGTAAATATCTTGTCTTGGCTACTCTGGAGTCATATGTGTGTTTGCAGCATAATAAATCTTTCTCGTTATTAGATTTTCAGGAATCCTTTCTAAAGTAACGTCTTAAGTTAAAAAACTAGTTATATTTAACTTGAGTTCTGTTTTCCAATCACTTATAATTTATTGTGACATACAAAATTTCATTATTACTAATTTTTTGTGACAACATTGTGACAGAAGTATTGAGACCTTAAGCCTGAGAGCTGTGAGTTATCAGCATGTCAGAGATGCTGTTTTGGTGTCACAGAAAAGATCCAGCTGTACTAGCAATCTTAAATTTTCTTTAGCAGACAGGTCGCATGAATTAGTTACATTGCTGAAGTCTTCTGCTGAGCATCCAGTAGCAGCCTTGACAGCGTTTTGGAGTACGACTTGATGCATTGCTGGCCAAAGGGAGAATTTGTTCTAGCAGTAGTTGTTAGGGTGGGCTGAAGGTTAAATTGTTATGACAATAACCACGCTTGGAAACATAATCTGTTATTGGAAAATTTTCTCCTGGTTGTTAGTATAGGGAAGGGAAAGGTCGTAAAGTGATTAAAATGTAAACACTTGACTATATGTAATGTACAGGGTAAGTTTAGACATGGATTAATCAGTACAGCAATAACAATAAAATGGATGCTTGTTTTTTGTGACATCCCTGAAAGCAAAGTGACTCGAACTGCTTTGTCAAGCAAGTCTGAGTCTATGGAGGGACAACAGAAAGCCTCAGGTACAATTAATGTGAAACATGTCAGGCAGCCTTTAGGGAAAGTGGAATGTCTTTTTTTTTTTAATTTTTTTTCTTCCCAGTCTTCAGGAGCAGATGAGTTTCATTTCTCTTTGCACATATTTCATGCCCAGAGCCTTTTCAAGAGGCAACTCACCATTTCTTCCCTGATGGATAGCAAGCATCTTCCTCCTGTTATATTCATTTTTCTCCTTGCATCTTTCCTCTCCCTATGGCCCTTCGAGTTTTCTACTTGCCAAGTCTTAAAGCTCCTTTCTTGCTTTGTGGAATTTAAGGAATGATTTTTATATGGCTATTGCTTTTGAGGTACCTGAAACAGTATTCTTTCTGCCTATTTCTGCACCAGGTGACTTTTGTATTCAGTCCCTCTGGCTCTCTTCTGCTGCAAAATGCATAGACTAGGAAGCATCTAATAGAATAGCTGAGGGAAAGAAGTGTTAGGCTGCTAGGCCAGGTTAGAGAATTGTGATAATCTGATTCGGTCTCTTGTATGTGTAGGTCATGGAGTTTTGTTTTTCTCCCAGAAGCTGAATATAGCTTTCTGAAACATCTCTAATCTTGAGTAAAAAATTGAAGCAGTGGTGTCCATTTCCTGACCATTTCCATTTCTCAGAGCTTTCAGGGTTTAATTGTTCTTGCTGCTAGGATATGGGATCTCTGCAAGATACATTTGTGTAATGTCAATTTCCATTCATTGTAGTTTTCTGTGAGTTAACTTATGAATCTGAAAAATCTTGATGTTGTTTTCAATCTTTTTCTCCTTTTCAGATGTCTGAGCAAGTCTTACGGGTGTGTATGCATATATGCAAAAAATCTCAACTTTCTCTTTGATAATTTGGCTAGACTGAAGTTTTTCAGCTGTGTACCAAGAGGCCCCTTTTCTTTATGAAATCAAACAGGAGCCATAAAAATCCTTCCCGTATTTCCAAATAATTTTTGACACCAGGAAAGTCATCGTATTCTTAAACAGTCAGATCAGCATAGTGTATACAGGAAAGGTGGTTGGTTGTTCTACCTGATATTCCTACTTTTATACGTTTTAGATCAAATTAGCCTTCTAGGCAGCTGAACCACACTATAAATGGACAGTGGAGCCTGATCTGCAGTTCCCAATGTTCTTTTTGGAGACAGTGCTTTCCAAATTATTTTCCCATGTGTACATGTTGATTATTTTCTTTGTCCTTATGTGTGCGATAGCTAGCTATATTAAAATGTGTTTTCGTAGAACTGCAGAATAGGGAAGGTAGGGAAGGACCTAAAGAGATCTATTAGATCTATCAAGATGTCCCAGGGAAGAACCAATTATTATATCTAGGCTGTGCATGAAAAATTTATCTGCCTGTTTTAAAGACTACTAACAGTCAAGACTCTACAGAATCTCCTTTCTCTTCTCAGTCTCCTCCTCCTCCTTAGGTCAAATGTCTTTGTGGTGTTTTGGCTTTACTACCTGTTCCCAATCTGTCTTTCTCAGTCATCTCTTCTAAGCATCTGATCACTTTTGTTGGTGAGAATTCAGAGGACAGCATTCAGTTCACATCTTTGATATTTG
>NW_008825052.1:491514-497624 GCF_000699105.1 Pygoscelis adeliae | reverse complement strand
AGAACAGAGAGGTTTGCTTCCTCTGTCTTGCAAGCTAAATTACTGTGTATGAATAACATTAAGGTTTTGTTGTTTTTTTTCATGTTGACCTCATGATGCCATAATCCGTTATAGCCTTAACTCTTTTCAAGCAGAGTGTCTCTAGCATTTTGTTTTCCTTTCCTGTCTTTGTATTGTTGATAACTTATATCGGAGAGTAATAATTTAAATCTCTTCCCTAAGAATTGTATTGCCTTTTTTAGGTGATCCTGGACCATTTCTCCAATTTGTCAAGAACTTTTACAAGTTCAAGTTTGTCCTCTCAGGTTCCCTCAGTCCTTACAAGCTTTGTATTTTCTGTAAGCATTCTCTTGATTCCATAATTCAGGTCACCATTCTGTGTAGAACAAGATTTAGGGGGCATTTGCTCTGGAATCCCATGTGCTATGTCTTTTCATGCTGGCAGTAAGCCACTGATGGCTGCTCTTTCAGCATAAGACAGTTTTGTGTTCCCATTGTTGCAGTCTCATCAAGAAGAAGTTTCCTTAGCTTAAAGTCATAATTGTAACATAGCGTCTTCCCTTCTTTAAACCTGCCATCCTGTTGTGGAAGGCAAGTTAGAAAGATTTGTTGAGGATCTGTGTCAAACTGATTTTTGGCTTTCACACAGTCGCATATTATTGTCTAGGCACTTAAAAACTCTTTTGCCGAATTTTTGGTGGTTTTTTTTTTGTTCTGTTCCAGTTTTTTCAGGAATTGAAATTCAGCTGGCTGAACTGGTTCCTTTTTATTTCCTTATTTAAATAAAAGCACTGTGTTTCTTGTTTCTCTGTTTTTTGATACTTTGCCCATCCTCCATAAATTCTTGAAAATAACACTAGCCATTTCAGTCAATTCTTTATATATTTAAGGTGAAATTAAAGAAGCTCAGCCAATTTAAAAAATAACTTAAAGTCTCTCTAGCCTGACTTTCTGTCTTCTAGTCTGACAGTTTGTGGGGTTGTTGAGCTCTGAGGGTTAAAAAAGGAAATTCAGATGGTTTTGTATGAGTAATGTTACCTTTTTGTTATTTTCTCTTCCACTTATCTCATCTCCAAATTTCAGAATTTTGGCTTTTAATTCCAGGTTAGGAGGACAATAGATGCTGAAATACTGGACCTTCTGAATTTCTGAGTTTTTGGCAGTCTTTTCACCTTTCAGGGCTATGTAAGTGTGTGTCCCATGATATAGCCATATGTCCATGTGTTGCCTATATCACAACATCTTGTTAGGTCCTAATTGCATATGTTATTGGAAATAGCAGCTGTAGCAAATAATTCAAGTTATTTTTGACCATTAACAATATAGACTAAAATACAATAAGCAAGCAAGGATAATGTTGTTTCTAACTGGAATATGGACAGAAGATCCAGACAAGGATTTTTATTAAGATAATATCAGCTTAGCTTGGCCTTGATACTTAACTCTTTAACTGAGTGTTAGATGGCTTGTACCTCTGTTTTCCTGGAGAAGTAGCAATCTGCACTCTTTTTTTATTTGCCTTGACTTATTATTTAGGTCTAATGAAAGAGCAGGATGTCAGCTATGGCTTTTGTAGCTGAGACCAGTTTCCTTGTAAGGTAAATGCTTTTATTTAAAAAATACATATTGTGTACACACATACTCACTCATTATATTATGGCTAACGCAAAAAGTTTAAAGCCAGATCTCTGAAATACAAGCGCTTTAGCCATTTTTATGAAAGAAGGTTTTCTCAGTTTATGAACAGCATTTAAACAGTGCAGTAGTCCCTATGTTTATCAAATAGCTGTGAATTGTTTACCAAAGTCTCAGTAATTTACAATCAGATTAATTATAGGAATCTTGAAAGATATTTAAAGATTTAGATTTTTTGGTTTATGCAGGCATATTTGAAAAGGTGAATCTTTGTTTCAGAATTTGAAAAAGTTAAATTTTCTTGGTAATAGACTTTGACAATTTTTGTCTGATTAAGTTGAAAATAAAAAAGAGAAATGCCCTGTTCAAAGTGAGTGTAAAAGTTCCCTTATAAAGGAATGGTTGCATCATGCTAATTTAAACTCTCACTAAAACTGTAAATACATTTAATTTTTTGAGATATAACTGTATATTTTGCCTCTAATCTTTGTAATATATTTCTATTTATTAAGTAAAGTAAAAAAGAAAATATTTTTTCTTAACAGAAGATGAGTGCAGCCTACCAATGATTCTTTCCTCCTTCATTTTCTGTAAATACCCTTTCATCCAGAATGAAATCCTTTTGTAGCCACTCTTTATTGCAATTTTCTCCTTGTGCTTACCCAGATGAGTATTATTCTCTAGCAGTCAAGTCATGTGGCCTAAGACTGGACCAGAGGACCAAAGAGTCTGGAGGAAAGTGCCTTGTCAACAAGGCTGCCGATTAAACCGGAGATGCTCGTGCTTGTATGCCTATGTCATGGCTGGACGGAGCTGGTCTTGGGAGGCAGGACCTGTGCTAGAGCTTGCGCTTCCCTCATTGAAAACAAAAGCCTGAAACTCTACTTGTAAACCATTAGGCAGGTGTGCAAAAAAGATGGTATTCCTGGAAACTGGCTGATTGGCAGGGCCTTTTAGATATTAAAACACAGTTGCAAAATGAAAGAGTCGTGCCAAGCTTGGCTATACACACTGTAATTTATGACCAGAGTTTTACTTGCTTAAGATTGCGATGTAGCTGTACTAGTTCTCTAGTGGTTCAGGTAGACAAGACCTGAATTTCCAGGCTTAGCAAATAAAACTTCCTTTATCTCTCCCATTTTTTTTGAAGGGGGAAGAAGAGCGTATCACACAGACTTTCTCGACTACTTTATAGACTGTTGCAGATCCACTTAAACTTTTGTGCTAGTCTCATTTGAGCAAAGCAGCATACGTTTTTGGAGTAATATAACCAATGTCTGTTTTCCAATTTGTGTTTTGAAAAATTATATGGATTAAAGTATTTATATTACACAAGTGTTTATCATAGACAGCATTTCCAAAGATTAATTACAGAACATACCAAAATTTACTGTATCATTTTGAGCTGTTATCACACAGGCTATACAGCAAGCAGGTTTCTCTGTTTTTGAGGCTTATGATTTGTCAGTTCTAGAACTTCCTCATTGTACCTGAAGACACACAGCGGAGAGAGCTATTTCCCCTTCATGCTTTGTTTATGCATCTCTCTGAAACCATATTATTACAGTTCAGGTAATGTGTTTTTTGTTTTAGAGGGTGTATTACCATATTTGAGAAATAAGGGAGGCTGTTTCTTCAGCATACAAACTTTGTGATGGCTGAGTGAGTGATTCTTGAGTTTCTTTTCTGTCCTTCACCATTTATACTCGTATGAAATTAGCATTTCAACAATAAATTGATATCAGTAATCCAGCAGAATTATTCGAATGCAGTTACAGAGAACTGTGTGCTAATTCTGAACTACAAGTGAACAACATGCAGATATTTGGATTATGCATATTTAAATTTGCTAATTTGGAAGCTAAGCTTTTCATAAATATCTTGTCTGAAGCTGAAAAGGGCCAAAGTTTGGAATCTTGCTTTGTTCATCCAGTATTGGTTAGGCAGTGTCAAGTTCAAATACTTAGGCTTCAAACTTGGCACTTTTCATGTTTAAAGCCCAGAATTACTTGCACGTATGTCACACAGAGCTTTTGTTATCCTAGTGAATTTATTAGGATAAAGAATTGAAACTGAATTTCTGTCTGTATTACAGTATACTCCTACAGTGTCTCTTATCAGATCTTAAAGTGCTTACACTTTCACAAGGAAACCACAGCAGTAGCTGTTCCCAGGCTGACTTGACAGTACTGCAAGAACAACAGCATAGGTTTATGTAGTTTTGTCAGTAGTCTGTTTTCCGAATGTTGTTCCATACGTAACGTAGCTCATCAGTAAAATATAAGCTGTTTTGAGTCCTGATGTAAATAAATGTACACTGGCTTCTTATTGATTTGGTTTTATCTCTTTCTTGTTAAAGCCATTTGTAAACAGTGTTTAAAAAGGTACACATATAGTTTGTGACAGTTTAACCAAACCCATTTTAAATAACGGGTAGCAGTTTAACTACAAATACTGCATATAGCTAAGGCTGTAAAAGACTGCTTTCTCAACGGATCTTGTCTCCTTTCACAATATCTGCTGAGCATAGCAACTTGTATGAATGCTCACTGCTTTTGACTCTTGTTAGTTTGGTGAACTCTCTAGTAGAGTAAGAATGAATCCAGTGGTGGTCCAGGATTGAGCAGCATCGACAAAGCCGTTTTAGCTGCTTGAAATCCGATACCATTTCTAGTTTTGTGTGGTTGTTAATGATCTGAACAGAGTGATATTGCAGGTTATGTATCTGGGATGTAACTTGACTTTCCGTGTGGTTGGGTCTCTTCCAGGAGGCATAGACCTGTTTCTCACATTAAGAGGCAGGGTTTATTAGCTCTGAAATGGTGACAACAGTGTCACGGTTACAGTTTTTGCACTGAAGCTGGCTTGTGTTCAGGTACCTTCTTGCACTGGCACAGTAAGTGTAGGACTGCACTCTGTAGGCGTGCACTTTAGACTTTTGGACCCAGATGAATTTGCAAGCCCAGCTGTACAACTATATAAAACTTCTTTTAAAAAGCTTTTGTTTATGGGCTAAGTGTATTTCATATGGAATCACTGAGATATAGTGCAAGGGCAACCAAATAATGCTGCTTGAACACAACTACATTTTAAAGCAGATGTAAAAGAACTCTTTCAGACATAAACTGTGGAAAAAGAATTGCCTCTTGATGATAGTTAGCTTTCAGTTTCAGATAATTATAGTGCTTGGATAAATAAGATCAACATATTTAAAGAGGACAATAATAATAATAATAAATCTCTATCAGATATTTGTAGAGTGAGATTTCACATTGAATTTGATTACGTATGTAGGCTTTTTTCCTTCATGGATTAATATACTAATTCATATTATAATTTGACAAACAACAGATTTCAGTCTTTTTCCCTAGATATTCATTTATTGTTATTATGTTACAGCAGCTCCTAGAAGTTGTAGTCATTGACTGGGTTCCCACTGTGGTAACTGCACTAGCATGATGTAAAAAAGCATGCAAAAGGTGTCTTTCTAAGACTGTCTGCATGGGAAATTATTCCATGTAGATTGAAGTGCCTGATCATTGCCTCAAACTGAGCCATAATGATGAATAAGCAGCCAGTTTAACAGAGGAAAAAAAACCTAGCACTGATTGACAAATAAAGGTGGAAATAGGGCTTATGTGCATGACTACAGCAGTGCAGGCACAATGTTTTTATTTAAGTAGTTCTTGAAAGGAGGCAGGGAGTCCCAAGTTACTTGTAGGATGAGAGGAAAGGGCTAGTAACATCGGGTGTTAAGAGATCTCCAGTTTTCCAACAGTCTTCTTTCCCCATCTTTACTGTGCCATTGTACACATGTCCTCCCTCTGGCACAAATGTTCACAAATTAGTCCAAAGTTCCAGTGGAGGGAAAGGTACTCATCTCAGCTACACCACTGTCTGTCAGAGCTGCACTCAGCATTGTTTCCTTCTTTTTTGTGCTACGGGATTGATTTTTGTTGTCACGTACATTCGAAGGCGAGCAACCAGTAGCATCCTTGAGTTGCCATAGGCAGGTGGAGAGCATGCAAGGTGTAGCTGTTCTATGGCTCGACATGCTGAATGGTATCCTACTTGGCTTTCCTAAGACAGCCACAGCATTTTGGAAGATCCATGTAAATGAGCATACCCACTGTGGTATGTATCAAGTTTCTGCCAATCTGTATTCCTTCCTTGGGAACAGACTGGAGGTAACAGCTAAAACAAATGGAACTTATCATGGGACATTTAAAAAGGTCTTTCCTTAATGTCATAGCAGAATGTTCTGCAGAGCCACGTGTTGAAACAAACTGCAGGAAAGAGAGCTAGTGGCCTTTCTGGGAACTTGTTGTGCACCTCTTATTTTCCTTTGGATCAGACTGTGCCTGAGTTGGTTCTTTCTAAGGCAGCACTGGCTGTCTTGATTGACAAGAAGTGCTGCTTCTGTCGCATTGAATCACCTCCAGTTTCCTTCCCTTAGCTGGCTGTCTTGTCTCTTT
>NW_008825052.1:479779-491479 GCF_000699105.1 Pygoscelis adeliae | reverse complement strand
TTGGAATATTTTATAGATGCTTATAACTAACCACCTGGCTCAGCTCTAACTAGAGACCTTTTTTCCTTCCCCATCTCATCCTCCTCTTTCTGTCTTTTAATCTAGAAGGTGGTTGGGATCCTCTTCACTTTCTTATCCATTCAAGTTTGATGGAAGCGCTTTCGCTTCTACTGTGCATATCCTTGGTAATAGAGTTAGTTAGAAATAACCTTTCACGTTGTAAGACTCCTGCAAAAACCTACTGTTATCCGTCCATCACTGACATCTCACCCTAGCTGGGGTCTGTACTTCCACACTTCTGTTTCACCTCTACTCATGAAAACTTGAAAAGAGTTTCCATGTATTCCTTCCCTCAATCAAGTGTGACAAGTTTTTTTGAAATCTGAACATCATGCACTTGGGTGAAGTCTTGCTTGGAGACTCATTGGTCCTGCTTTTGTGTGAATTTTCACAAGTACATTGAGGCTCCTCAACAAGACTTTCATTAAACAGCTATGTATTTTTGTTTCCCTTTGTGTGTGCATTGAGAGGCTTGCTGATAATCATCTCTATTCTTTGATGCAATGACAGGGCTACTAATATTGTGTGGGGGAAAAAAAAAAATACATGGGCCTTCCAGGATATAGGACAGGATTGCTTTCTGTTTGCAGAGTTGGTGTGAGCTGGGAATAGGGATATAATTGTAGTAAATTGCCAGCGAAAGAAACAATGGAAGAGACCATAGGTGAGAAGTTCCTTCTGAACTTCAGGTACTGTTAAGGAAGCACAGCGATGGACATCTCACTAGGCTTTTCTTACTGCTGCTCTTCAGTGTGGAAAGGTCTAGTCTCTGGCTTGAGAATGGAGAATAAGAGATGAAATGTGAGGAGCTGATTCTCCAGTAGATAACTTGTGGATTTGTTGGATCAGCTAGAACTGGACATATAGAAAAATTACTTGGGGAAGACTTTCTGCCTCCAGTGATGCCAGGGTGAGGGGAATATAATTCCTCCCTCTTAAAGAGTGTTCACTGCAGCAGTAGTTTTCAGCAGTACATTAGCCACTACTTGTTCTCTTCTTTGGTAGCAGAGGGTTGCGCAGAATAAGTAGAACATTTTGTCCCCATCTTCTGAGGCAAAGATGAAGTAACTAACTTGCTGTCCGAGGCCATTACCTATCTGTCTCTGAAGAAGTAACCTCTCTCCCTGTTAGAGTAACTAATAGTGGGACTGCTGGCAAAGAACAAGAAATGCTCAAAAACTAGCAAGAGCTGGTGCTAAAGTGGGAGTGAATAGAGATGGCATCTGAGCCTTTTGAAGCATCCTTCCCATTGGTGTACTGCAACTGATTTTATCAGGGAGTAGGAAGAGCACTCTCTTAATTTTTTTTCCCCTTCCCCCCTTCTCCTCTGCAAAGCATTGTTCTCAGAAGCAGTAAGATTGTGTGCTGCTGCTTTTCCTAGTAGTTTCATTGCCCTGCTCTGAAAAGTTTAGCACAAAGCCATTGTTCTTTAGAAATTTTAAATCGCCCTTTAAAATCACCTTTTAAATCATCCTTGTCCCCCTGCTTCCCTGTCACAAATCCACTGTGGCCATAAAAGAATTGAGAACAATAATGCTTTGAGCCACGCGTGAGTTGAAATACTGCTGTCAGCTGTACTCTGTCATGCATTATATTTGATGCTGTTTGCTCCTAGACTTGCATTTGTTTCACTTTATATCTGGATGAAGAGACAGTTGTAGACACACAGCAACAGCATAACAAAAGTCTTTCTTAGCAATATATTCTGTGAGAACTGGTGGTATGTTAAATTCTTCAGCAGTTAGAAAAAGTAGACAAATTTTTTTGTATAACACTGAAGAGTCATTCTGTGTTCACAGATTAATTCAGATAATGGTACCAGGTAAAATTTAGATCTTAATAATAAGGATACTTGAGCACTCTTCACCTTGGGAGTCATGGCACATCTGTCATTAGAGGCCATCGAACAGGTTAGGCAAACATCTGTCAGGATGACAAAGCTGTAGTTGATTCTATGTACACTGGAGGTTAGTCTTGAATAGACTCTTGAATAGAGTCCCATCTGTCCTTTTTCTACAGCTGGGACAATTTTGTAATTTCCTTGTGACTGTTTCCCAAATATTCTGCAGGGTGTGTTGTACAAATTTCTTTCAGATGTATTTCTCTTAGTGGCCATGTACATTAAATCATTGAAGAATATGTAATAATTCTCTGTCACTTTCCATTAGACCTTTCTGTACCCATCAGGTAAGCCAGGCAGAGTTCAATAACTATATATTGAAACTAAGCAGCCACTCACTTTACAAAGTTACCTCAAAAATAGCAAAGCTGTTGGCTAAACCTCTCTATTGCTTGGCTAGCACAGAGTTTTTCTCTGAAATCCCACTTAATCCAGAGCATGTATCTCTAAAATAAGTTGTCTTACCAGTATTTCTTCTCCTGCTCTGGTATTTGTAGCAGTGGACCCTTTGAGGAAAGAATTAATTGCTATTTTGATGGGGAGAAAAAACAACTAAAAACTCTTAGCAAATGTTCTAAGCTTACTCTTTTTTTTTTGAATAAAAATAGTGCTGTAGCTGTGATGACAGCAAATCAGACTTGTGGGGAGAGGTAGTGGCTTTTCTGAGACGAGCTCATACAATTGATAAAAGTAGATAAGCTTTTAAGCCTGATCTGAAGTAGAGCTTGCCCCCTGTGGTTTTCCAACTGCATTAGTTGATCTAATGAAATGCATTATTTAAAAATAAACTTTATTTTCTTACAGGATTCTTTAGTAACTATTTTGCAAACCAGAAATTTCATATTCAGTGATCTTCCTATTTACTCCTATGGGATTTCTGGTCTATAACACTGCTCCACATGAAATAGAGTTCTGCTCCAAGTATTATTAGTGGAAGACATAGTATAGGGGAGACTAAATGCAGGTGAATAGGATTTACCCTTCTAACTTGGGCAGAACTGGGGTTTAGCTGTTTCTCTGTGAGACCACTAGACAGTTGAATCTACCCGTTCTTGGTTTTTAGTGACTTTCTGGTAGACCTTGTGAATAACCAAAGGCTTAATTTTCCTGTCAGTTTGACAACAATAAGTAACATCTATTGGTTCAAGAAAGAAGGTACACAAATATTAATAACTTCTTTCAAAGGGTTTGAACTTTTTTTCTTTCAGAATTTAAATTCAGTTTCACTCTCATGTTCAGGGAGCTTTAAATAGTACTTCTCTAAAATGCATTCATGGGGAGAATGTGTCCTGTTCCAGCAGTGTACATTTGTTCAAACAGGGCACTCTGAAGTGCCATCAGTTCTTGCCTATAGCAGCAGAATACTTCCTAATGGAAATGGGTACTCAGAAAGGAAGATTGCTGGGTTTGGAAATACTGTTTAGAAAAGTTATTCTTCAGAGTATGGTACGCTAAATTACCACAATAGCAAACCCCTTCTTTGAAGGAATCCTTGTTCTTTCCATAAATTTTCTCTATGGAAAATTTGGTGGGGGAGAAAACCCTAAAAGCCCTGTTTATGTGTTTTCAGGGAACGCAGTAAATATTCTTCATAGAATAACCTTAAGTACGCTCAGAAGCTTGTCATATTTATGTGGCTGTGCTGTGTTTACACAAGCTGTCTAGGTGAGATCACTTGCTTTGCAGTGTGATTGGTACATGCCATGCTATTAGCAGCTCTGCTGCATGGAGATCTGGCTATTCATAAATGCCCAAATAACATCATGAGGTTACAGTGAGGAAGCCAAACTGCACTTTTTTAGATCATAATCCTCTAACTACGTGCACTGAAGCAGGGGACCTGTGACTAATACTCTTAAGGAGTTTCAATGAGGCAGCTGCCCAAGTGCATTCAGATGCAAGGTGGTCTTTCAGTTTTTAAGGTTCACCTCATCTTTCATAGCCCTTATAGAATGGCAGGCCAGTCCTTTTTGTTGTCATATAAACAGGTAAGGGCACTAATAAATAGGGAAACCCAGCTATCTTATGTATGCTGACTTTGCAGCCCAAACAGAACTGAGTACCAATAAACCCTTGTTCTTTCAGCAGTAGGAACTGCATAAAAGAGTGACAAGCTTTAAGGAGGGATAGTTTTTGCTACGTTTATTTCCATCTCCTGGATGTGGATTCCCTGGGTATGTCATCCAGGGTAAGGACTGGACCATGAACACGTTGCTGCAAAATGAAGTCATGAACGTGATTTGAATGACAATATCAGTCTTACTCTGCAGGATATAAAACTATACTTACAAAATGCATGGAGTAATACTCATAAATACAGAGAGTATACAGTAACCAGATAACAACTGTATGATGAAATCTGTTGAAGCAGGCATTCATCAAACAGTATTTGTACGAGGGCTTTAGCTTCCTCACCTACATGAAGGTAAGGGAGAGTAAGAAGGTTGCTGCTGTCAGGGTAGTTTTCATGCTCTAGCAGACCAGTGGAAATGGGGTTGTGCTGACTTATAGTAAAACTGCATTTAAAAGATTAACTTTGCAGCCATCAGAGTTAGGAAAGTATATCTCCTACAGAATGTGTGTTTTGTGTGGTTTACATGAATACAGCAAGTAAGCTGATTAGCTGTTTGAATCTCTCTAGGGCTATTGTATATTGATGTTCTTCGTTTCTGCCCTAAATTTGCATAGAGGCAATGTACTCCCAAATATCTGTGGCTTGTTCGTTTCTTAAATATAACTCCATTTCCCAGTGGAATAGCCGTCTCCTTCTGCAAGTAATATTCTGGTTATGTTTATGTAATGGTTTGTGCAATCCCTTGGAAAAAGCATAGGCTGATAAACATCACAGGTAAGTAATTGGAATATGTTTACAACATGTTTTGTGGTGCTGTGCTGGATGCACCTGAACTAGCTCTGACAGGCTGGTACAGTGAGGTGAAGGACTGCACCAAGAGATAACCTCAGGTCCCAGAAGCCTTCCAGCTTTGCTGCCTAGCACTGTGCTACTGTTAGAGCCCTGCATTGAAATGGCAATACTGCTTCCAGAGCTGACTTGTTGAGCAGTTCTCTTTGGTGCTGTGTCATGGCTAAACAGTCCTTGTTCAAATCAGTGGCCCAGATTCTTACAGAGCTTTTTTATAAAGCTTTTATTGTATCCTGGACAAGACCAAGGGAAGCAAATCAAATGTTAGGCTATGTTACAGGCTAGGGAAACCAAGACAAGATGTGGTATTGTACATTTTCACCTTGAATGCTCTTTAGCTTTGGCCGTCTTACAAAAGGCACATCAGAAATAGGCAACTTAGGTTACCAGAATAGGCTGGATTTTGAATGAGATGGGAAGATGAGAAAGGATAGGGGAGGGATTAATGAATGAAAAGAGCTAGTTGTGTGTTCTTGTCTGTCGTCTTATTCTAAGACATGATACATAAATTAAAAGCCATAATAACTTTTGTGTGAAGCAGAATGTTACAGGATACTTTGGAGGCAAGAGGAAAAAAACCTTGAAGCCTACTTCTCATCTCCCACCCATTCCTCCTCCTCCCAGAAATCCCCACTTGCCTCCCCAGTGTCAATATTTAACTAGTTATATTGAAGGTGTACAGTTATAAAAGTCTAACAGAGAATAGCAAGATCATCAGTTACATAAAGGAGGGAAAACACCTAATCCAGCATGCCTGGACAGACTCTTGCAATTTATGTCTCTCTTTGGTATCTGCTAGCTGTACCTGGTGGGGATGGTAAATGATGATTTTTAGTGTACAGCTCTAAAAGAGGGAGAGGGAGGAGTGAGGGGACAATATAGCTCAAAGCACTGTACAAGTATTAAATAGCCCAAACACGGAGCCCACCTCACCAGCTATGAATAAGGCAGCCTGTTTTACCCCCACTGTGTGCCAGGAGACTGAAACAGAGATAAGGTTAAACAGTATGTACAGAATTCAAGGGCACAGTTTCTTTTTGCTTTCTTATCTGTACAGATTTTTCAATTGACTTTTAATCCTTCTTACACAGGTTGTTTAAATCCCATCAACAGTAAATGGAGATTTTTTTTTTAATAACTCAGCCTTACCCAAGCAGACAGTTTCAAATTGCTGCTGAATACTGCTGTATTCATTAAATCTCTTAGTGTTGCCAGCTGTCCACTATTTCTTGCCTACTGAAAGGCTTTGGGTCCCTCTTTACTTTGGGACTTAACACAATTTAACAAAAACGGTTAACAGATACTTCTACATCTTTTGTCACTGGCTTGTAGTGTTAATTGCAAAGTTGATGATATCTCGATGTCTCTGAAAATCTGTGATAATTAGATGCTCTTTGTAACTGACTTACTGTATTTGTTCTGAAGAGGAGAAATAAAGGCATCTGGATTTTCTTTCTCAGATGCTATAGATTTAATAACGTATAAGGTTGTCTCTAAAAAATGCTGCTGATTTTAGAAGGAAACTATAATAAAGTCCATAGAGTTACACTGAAGACTAGCTTTTGTATTTAACCACTGTTGTACGAACCGCTGACATAACCAGCTGGAATTGTCCCAAGCTTGGGTGAGTGTTTGTCCAAGGAGAGAAAACAAACAGTAGCTGCAGTGGAAGGAATAGATAGGCTACCATTTTATTTTCACATCAGATTTGTGTGTTTCTGTTTGCTAGCAGCTCTGCTTAATAATAAAAGTAGAAAGTTCGGTTCGAAGAATTGAATCCATCTGCAGAGGTTACACAGCGAAGCTCTCAGACCATTGGGAAGGATTAGTTGCAGTTTGGTCACAGACTCGGGTAAACCCATGGTTTTGGTGAACTGCCTGCCCTATCTTAAACTTTCACTGTTTGAAACTTCAGTGAAGTTGAATCACATACCAAGCCTCATCCCCCGAAAACTGCTTTTAATCTGAGAGCTGTGGTTTCTACTCATTGCTGATGTACTACACAGCAATTTATGAAGCTGCTGTCCTGGGTGAGTCCCTATACGAAGAGGGCCTGTCCCTAAGCCAGACAGGTAGAGGGATGTTTTTCCCTAGGAGTCCTTGGCCCCAGATGCTCTTTCTTACTCTCCCTACCTAAGCCTCTAGTTGCCATCCTTCATTTCTAGAAACTGCTTTTTCTGGCTTTGCACTCCCCTGTCCTTAATGACCAGTGGGTCCAGCTGTCAGGCACTGGGGAGGAGTGCAGCCTGTTTCTTCTCCTTTTACAGGTGTATGATATACAGGGAGAATTTTCAACCTCTACTTCAGAGTTCTTCTGAGGTAGAAGGAAGTTGTGGTATGATACTAGCTGAAACTCAGCCTGCATTTAGTGAACTCGTGCAAGTTTTGGGTTCATAAAAACAAGCTCAAGCCCAGATAAATTCTGCCAGACTTTGTGTTTCCTGGGGCAGTTCAGACATTTTCAGTCTGAGTGGCTTTGATAATGAGCCATCGGCAAAGTAATAACCTGCTTTTGCAGAGCTAGAGGTCTTTTGGAAATAGCAACCTGTAGCATAGCAGAAATAAGACTCTTGCGTACCTTGAAAGTAAGTCTTTGCAGGTGAAGGTTTAGAGGAGTACTGGGGGCTTGCTTTGCCTGCGGAGCGTTGTCCTGAAGCTTTAGTACATCACTGTAACCCCTTTCACAGTTCTAGTTCTCATGTTATGGAAGAACTGAGCTGTCCTAGTTTGGGAAGCAGTGTGGGCAAGAGCGACTGAAAACAGTAGAACAGTAGAAAAATGTTATGCTGATTTCTGCTTGTATGACCTGGTTTTGTATGACCAAGTGACCAGTATGTGGCACATACTGGCACATGTCTGCTTACTGGAACCAGCACATGCTCTGAAGGGAGAACATCCTCTCTTCTGCACATGGCACCACTTAGTAATAACTGCTGCTTACAGTAGTAGTGTCTGGAGTCAGGCAAGCAGGTGTACAATTCAGTTAATTACAGCCCAACCAGGGTAACAGTAAGCAGTTCAAGACAGGGTAGCAAGAAAAGGAAAATCAGATTTGTTCTACAGTAGTTTCTGATTCTTTGAAGTTAAGTAGAGAAGTAATGGCGAGGAAGGTGGGAAATGGACCCAGGCTAAGAAGAGGGAAGTCAGCTTGTAACTGAACTGTGATTAGTGTGCACTGATCTAAATCTTAAAGACCAGCTGTTCTGTAGATTCTCATCTCTTTTAGGTATCTTCTTCAGTAACTGACTTCCGTGTTCTGAATTTTGTGACTGTATTTGCTTGAAGGGGCTTCCTACCAGGGAAGAACTTGGTGTACAAGCCTTGCTGGTACATGTGTATTAAGGGATACACATGTAGGGTCGATACCATCTAAATGTAAAGAGTTCTGGTATCTACATTTGATTCATATTTAAGCAGATTTCCATTACATAAGATATGTCATGGACCCAGGGTCTTGCTTTCAGTGTGCACTCTTCTGAGTCTCCTATCTGCATTTGGCTGTACTGGTCAGTTTGCAAAAATAGTGGCCAAAGGAAAAAGCTGGAAAATAATTTTACAATACGGAACAGATGTGCTGATTCTTAGAAGAATTGTCACTTAAAAGTTAATTGAAAACCTTGGAAGCTTGCTTTCTGGGTCTTTCCCCACCCGCTTTTCACATAACTGCAACACTGCTTTAATAAGTTTTCAAGTTGGTTTAAGGGCACCTAAGATGGGATCCTCTGCTTGATGTAAACTGTTGTTTGTAAGCAGTAAGCCATGGAGAGTAAGTGCCATTCCACCACAGGAACTGTATGCTTTCCAGGGTAATGTACACAATACACTTGTGTAATGTTCAAGTTTGTTACCAGACTAAAAATATGTGCTGTTTCTCCAGGCAGTTTGCTTAAATCTTCAAATCTCATTTGTTGACTCTAATTCCCTTCATGTTCCTTTCACAATGTACTGTTAGTTACAAACTTTCTGAGCAGCTGCCCATTCCCTTTGCCCCCTGAGACAACTGGGAACATAGGCTAAAGGTTGTAGATGGTCTGATCAGGAAGTTCATGTTAGTGTCAAATGCAGTTGCATAGCTTCTTCAACAGTTGGTGGAAGTTTTGTGTGAGGAGAGGAGGAAAACATATTTAGGGAGAGACTTGTATAAAACATACGGGAAAAATGCACACAGCTGTATTCCTTCAAATCTGATGGTGATCAAAGTGCAGGATAAATGCCATTAACATTTAGTTGATACTTTGCTAGTTGACAGAGAAAACATGAAATAAATTTGCTTTTAGAGGTTTTATTTACAGTTGGAAAACTAAAGTGTTGCTCTATTCTGTCAACAAACTGTTCATAAAAAACCAACCCAGTTATCATTACATTCTTGTATTTTATTAAAAAAAAGTCACAACCATGCATAGCTCAGTTCAGAATTTAGTAGGATACTCAGATGCAAAATTCAATTACTTTAAAATAGACAACTTCCATCAAGAAAGTTTGTTCTAAAAAGGAGTAGAAAAGGTATTTACTTGCTAAGTTCAGACTTCTGTTTCTACTGCAGCTCTTGATGATATCCCTGACTAGGCTGCAGTCCTTTCCAAGCTCTAGGTGCTTGGGATTTGAGCATGTTTTCAGCTACTGTTGACTGAGAATTGTTAGCCAGTAACTCTCAATGTGAAGCTGATTGCTTTAAGACTGGCTTGGACAACTCTGTGTCTAATGTTCCTTAGTGTTGTACTTTTAGAAAAAAGTTTTGCATAGTGACTTGTTTGTGGTTGTTCTCTCTCTTTTAATAGCCACATAAATGTCAACAAGCTAGCACGCAAGGCAGCATAGCAGGGTTGTAGGATAGCTGCAGCCAGTGCCTTTCTGTCATTCCTGTATGCAAATGCCTTCTTAACTTACCCTCTCTCTTGGAGAGTATTTTTGTGATTCCTCTATACTCAGCCCTGGATTTGTGCCATCTATCCCATACATCCTGGCTGCTTATTACCTGGCAGGCCTGTCAGTGCTGGAGGATGTAGTGTCCCTCTCTTGGGGAAACTTGTGGCCGGTAAGGCTTTCTTAAAACAAAGGATCATTTGTTGATACGTAGAGCAACAATTCAGAGGCAAGAGTATTGAGCCAAAAATCTAAATGTATGTTTTGGTTTATGTGCATGTCTGTCTCGTTATGAGGCAGAGCAGGCAGTTGTGTTGGTTTTTTGCATCAGTGAGTACCCATGCAGAGAGTTAGTCTGTTTTTAGGACCCCATAAATAGTGCTGTCATCACCCACACACATTCCTGTCCCTTCCACCCTGGCTCTGCCCTGCCCTCCCCTCCCCTCCTGGAAGATTGTATAGACAAGGGAAAAAAGCAATTTGGTCATTTGGGGCTTCTGGTACTTGGTTACATATTCTCTGTAAAGTGACTGCTGTGTGCATACACCCATGTGTCTGATGTGTTTGGGGCACGTTTAGACCTACTATACATGTGATAGGTCACAGGCAAGTGCCCAGTGAGCTAGATGTGCTCTGGATGCACTGCAGTTACTTTTCATGTTTTTTTCTGTTTTCAAAATTTGTTGATTTAACATCATGTATGCTGGTCACCTGGGCCGTGCCCAGATTCCCATCCAGAAATGTGGAACCCCTGTCCAGTGAGTTCTTTTATTGAGCCTCTTCCTGCGAGCCAGCTCCCAGCTTGCCCCAGCTGCTTTCTTCTTCCCTCTGCCCCTCGGAGAAGCTATGTTTAAGAAAGGTTCAGAGCCGTTAGGAGAACTTGTCCAATTACTCTATCATGTGAAACAGGGCAAAGTCCTCCACTCCTAACATATTTGCTGTGCAAGTTTATATGGGGGTTATCTTTCTTTCCTGTTCAGGTCAGCTTAGGTGTGGTCAGATGATGAATTTTGATTGCTTGTACAAGACCATTTCTCTCAGCCAGGGCAACGTGCTGCCAGAAACAACCTGAAGTCTCAAGTGGCCCTAGTATAAAACATTCCCTCCCAGCAATGTCTTGATTGTATTTCAACAAAAGAATTAATGCAGGACAGCTATTAAGAAAGTGCTTGCCTGTGTGTGTAATGCTGCATTAATCTTCTGTAGCCCTGGGAATGAATTTACTGTAGAAAATGTGGCGCTTGCATGTGAAAGAAAGAATATAGATGATATTGCAATATGAATTCAGGGACGCAGGGTTTTATTTATTCTTACAGAGCAGAGAATCAGCCTCTTGGAAGCAAGAGGGGTGCAGGGACCCCTCTCACTTGCCACAGCTGAACCTCCCTTTCTGGGTCCTGGTTAGTGCAAGCTCCAAACTTCACCTGCTGGCTGTGGACATGCAAACACCTTGCCTTAGCAAAATGACTCCCACCAGGCTTAAATTTAAATCTAGACGGATGATCCTCAGGAGTCGAGACCAGTGCCGGAATTCTCCCCTGCCAGTCTTCTCTGGCTCAAATCCTAATGCAGATCCTGGCTCTGGTTTCTGTGTGAGCCCCAGGTCTGAGCTCACCAAAATTATTTCTCCTGGACTCATCCCAGTCTTGTTTGTTTTAGCCATCATGCAGTGATCCTTGACAACTCCAGACCTGTGCTTTGCTAAGTAATTCCTTATTTGCTACAGCTCTAGGAGTTGGTCTCTGGCCCTTGTTGGCTACAATCCAAACTTGGTTTAGCATCAACCCTACCAGCTTCAGAAGAGTGTGATGATGCATGCACATTTCTATCAAGTCATATTTCACATTAAGTTATAAATAATTTACTCTTATAAAATTTATCTTTACATTTACAAAAATCATAGAATCATAGAATAGTTTGGGTTGGAAGGGACCTCTAAAGGTCATCTAGTCCA
>NW_008825052.1:471836-478776 GCF_000699105.1 Pygoscelis adeliae | reverse complement strand
AGGGGGTGGCCTGACCCAGATGCAGGGCCTTGCACTTGGCCTTGTTAAACCTCATGAGGTTCACATGGGCCCGCTTCTTGAGCTTGTCTAGGTCCCTCTGGATGGCATCCCGTCCCTCTGGTGTGTCGACTGCACCACTCAGCTTGGTGTCATCTGCAAACTTGCTGAGGGTGCACTCGATCCTACTGTCTATGTCATTGATGAAGATATTAAACAGTACCGGTCCCAATACGGACCCCCTGTGGGACACCACTCGTCACCAATCTCCATCTGGACATTTGGCTGTTGACCACTACTCTCTGGATGTGACCATTGAACCAATTCCTCACCCACTGGACAGCCCACCCATCAAATCCATATCTCTCCAGTTTAGAGAGAAGGCTGTTGTGGGGGACTGTGTCAAAAGCCTTACAGAAGTCCAAAATAATAGCATGAATGATTTTTGTGGTAGTCTCTCCCAAGAGGAGGACTTCTCGGGAAGATGACAAACACACCCTGATAAAGAGAAATCATTCTCTCTGTTGTTGTTGGTAATATAGGCATGTCAGCAAATGAACCAGAATTTTTTGCTAGTAGTTTAGTTTACAGGCTTCAGTCATCATTGTTGCATCTTCATCGGTAGTGAAAATGTGGTCCAGTTCTGCCCAAGTTTTCATTTGCTGCATTGTTTTGCTGACTTGGAATTCCTGCTTTTTTTTTATCTGCAATTAACACGCTGGTGAGAAACAGAGGGACAGGTACAGGTTTGTAGCTTTACTGACAAAATGAGGAGGTGTTTGAATGCTATAGCTTCGTATCCAGTAAAACAGATTTATAAGTTCAAATGTCAACTGTAAACACCAAACCCCTTATTTAAGGACATTATCCCTGTTTTAATACTGTCTTAGTAAAATTTGTATGTGTTTAGTATGGTATGTGTGCATTTTTATTCATTTACTTGTACTTTATTTACTTTACATTTGAAAACTGCTATAAATCAGGCTTTAATGCTAACTTGATTGCAAAATATTGATTCTGCTATGGAAATCTGAGAACATTGTGTCTTCTGCAGCAGGTCTGCTGTGTGTATTTTGTGTGTGGTTTTAGCGCGTCTGAATCTGAGGGGCTACACATACAGTGCTCGCCTTTCCCAGGGCTTTTGAAGTATCACGTTTAAAATGCTGTACAGTAAGTAGTCAGGGTGGTCCAACAATGGTAGGTGGCCTTTCCTCTCTCACAATAGCAAGTGGTTGATTTAAAATTATGATTGTTAACAAACAGTGGCTTTAAGGCTAAGTTCCAATATGGTGGTTAACTCTTTTAAAAAAACAAATAAAGACACTGTCGTGGTTTAACCTCAGTCGGCAACTAAGCACCACGCAGCTGCTCGCTCACCCTCCCTGCCCCCAGTGGGAGTATTTGAACAGAAGTGCTAGAATTGGTTTCAAGCCTGTTTTGACTTAGTTCCCCTAGAAAATATGCATTTGAGAAGGTAAGTGGGGCAAGGTATTAACAGTTCCACTGTTTGGATGTCATCATTGCAGACAGCAGCACTGCAAAGCCCAGAAAAGTTTGTGTGTTTTATTGAGATCCCAAGCAGCTCGGTTACAGAAATCTCCCTGTGATTTTACAGTTATCCTGCAGGGACCAAAAGCCTCTGTGGCCAGTGGAAAAGCGCCAAGGTGGCAGGGGTAAGGACATGGTCCTGCAGGCAGCTTGGTGGCAGGCCAGCTTGTCCCATGGGCCTTGAGGGGGCTCTCCAAGCTCCAGAGAAATCCAGGATTTAGGAGGATGCAGAAGTTGTGCTGTGTTAAACAGGGGCATGTGTACAATGTCCTTGAAGCACGTGTTGGTAGTGGCATTGCAGCTTGCTGTGCCCGCTCTGGGGCTTGTCAGAGCGGGTGTTGGCTGTCACTGACGCTGGTCACAGGGCAGGGGTGGTCCCTGATGGGCCTGGGGGCTTCTGCTTCCTGCTGTACCCCCTGGGCGGGTGTCAGTGTCCTTTTAACTTACAATAAGAGAAAGAAACGGCATATTAATGCACGTGTCAAAATAGTAAAACCCACTGTAGGAAACAGTCTTGATTGCTGAGTAGGAGACAGACCAGATCTTTTAGGATTTCTAGCAGGAAAGCAGTGCTTTTTCAGTTCTGTTTTAGAAAGCAAAGGCCAATAAACTGATTTGGGTCAAAATGTCTTAGCCATGTCATCTTCTCAAATAGGGAAGAATGAAGAATACAGTGCTGTCTGAATTTAAACAGAACACCAATAATAACTGCCAAAAATGGCAAGAAATACATGATTCATTTGGGTGGTTGGTTTTTTTTCATTATTCTCCTCAAGCAGAGGTCTTCATGGGTTTGTCTTTGAGTATAAAAGAAACAGACTTGATATGAAAATGGCAGATCTGGTATTATCTCCTTAACTTACAACAATAAGGTGTTGAATAGTACCTAGAGGATGATCTGTTTTCTTAACTGCTATCATTAAATCAATGATGTGGGTTACTCTTCTAGGATGATGTTATTTACTTTTGTACTTAACTTTTTGCCAAGATAATGTTCTAAAGGAGCTGATAAATCTTATAATATTATTGTACTTGCCTCTATGTATTAAACAAATATGGAGAGAGATTCAGTCTCGAGGAACTTGCAACCTTACCATCAGGATAGGTCATTACAGAAAATGCAAGGGGAATACAGCTTTGTAGGTATTTGGATTTTTTCCTTAATAAATTTTGATGGTTTTCCAAAACTCACAAACTCAGATAAATAACATATATTATTTGGGTCACAGCTAGACTGTGAAAACTGAAAATAAAAGAACTGATTTTTCTTTTTTTTTTTCCTGTCTGCTGCTCTGAGGCACGCTGAGCATGTGCCTGAAAGTGACAAGTGTAAGAAGAAAGCCACAAAACAGTTCCCCAAACTGCAGTTACTGATATAAGGGTGCCTGAATCTCTAGCGGTACTTCCCATGTTTGTTTAGTACTGTTTCACTTGATTTTATCTCATTGTAACAATCAAGCTATATAAAAATAGCTGAGAGTCTTCTTGAAGTGTGTTAAATGACATGACATGCTTTTGTTGCATTCCATTCTTCTTACTTGTCTTTCCATGGGGAAAACATTGAATTTATTTAAAAAAAAAAAATCAGTTAGCTTTGGGCTGTAGTGTGGATATATGTGAGATTAAGGGTTGGCGTGAAGAAGCCTAACGAAGCATTTCATAAATTGCTAGTTTGTTCCTTGGTGAAGGCTCTGCAGAAATAAGCTTTTTGTTTGTTGTACCTGCAAAATCAAGTCAGGCATGAGCCTCAAGTCAGAGTTTCAAGCAATTTTCTAGAAGTATACCTGAGCCCCTAAGGGTGAAGATGACAAAAAGCTTCTTGTGAGAAGAGCTTCTGGGTTGCATGTCTGTATGTACCAGAGTATGAAAGTAGCTTTTAGTTGCAACTTCTTCACAGGACACTTGCACAGCATTTCCTGCATACTCACTGTAACCTCACAGCAATGCAGCTTTGGGTCACTTGCTGTCATGGTATCACACAATTCCAGAAAGCCAGGTGTAACACTTCAGTACTCCTAAAGGCATTTTTTTTCCCCATGTGCTTGCTGTTGTGTTTGATTTCTGTCAGAAGCTAATAATAAGATGCATTTCATTGCTTTTTCTTCTCTTTTCATATAAAGACTATTTCTGAGGTCAAATGCCATTTAAAAAACCCAGAAGCCTTAAACTCACACAGAGATGATTCAGCTGGCCTTCCCTTTCTTTGAAGGCACACGTTTGCATTGTGTAAAAGATTTTGTTTGCAGTGGATTGCCCAGAGTGATAAGGCAACCTCCATCCGTGTAGGACAGGCCTTCCAACAGCATCATTACACCATAGTGGTGAAGCACAGTCAGACAGCATTCCAGGTAGCATAGCAAGTAAGGTACTGCATTTGTCTCATTGCTCTTAACTGAATCAATTATGAGGACTAGGAGTTGCAGGAAGCTCCCAAGGGTGAATTTTCACTCAACTGAGAAAGGATATTTGTCCCTTTTCAGTATTCATCTTGGGGAGAGAGGGCCTGAGAAAAAGATAGTAAAATGGATCCCAGCTCCAATGAGCTGTGCAAAATGTCTTGGGCATTGGTGTGACCCGGCAGCTTGCTAACTGAAGGGAAGAGGGGAGACCTCTTTAGGCCAAACCAGTTCTAGACAGCTATGAGCTATGTTAAATTTATTTTTCTTGATTGAACTCCAAATACACTCTTTTATTAAGGTTAAACTAGGTTTTTTTAACCTTAATGTTTATTTAGTACTGAGAGAGACTGCAGAGTAGGTGGCAGCCTGCAGATGTTCCATTCCCCAGAGAGTGGCAATCTGCAGCTGGACAACGGATCCCTTCCCCATACACCCTCTAGCCACCAAAAGATCAGAAGTTACCTGTGAGTTACCAAGGTCAGTTCTGAAACTAGTTAACATGGACTTTCTAACACAGAGCTGGGTCTGGGGGGAGTTGTTAACCAGAGTATTCTTGCGTAGTGCATGAGCCTGGAGCCACCTCAGAACAGTACCTGAAGAACCCACTTCTCTAATGCTGGATATTCACAGCAAGCCAGACAAACAACTTTTATAGTTCAGCTGCTGTTTATCAGCCTAGGAGGAGCTGTGTACCCTAGTAAAAGGGGGGAAGAATAATCTGGTAAGACATTCCTTCAATCTACTAATGCATCTTTAATCTACCTATTTGTAGTAGTCATAGAAACCGTAAGTCTGTTTTTGTGTCCTTGCCAAAGCATGAATAATCTCAAGATCTCAACTTCTTATAGCTCCCGAAGTTAAACTTTGTACTTCTGCTACCTAATAACTGCAGAAGGGAATGTTAATTTTGGACAAGCTTTGGGGAGAGAAAAAAAAAACCCACTTGTGGTTTAGAGGTGGGGGAGAGCTGTAGAAATCTTAAAGGCAGAAATTACCAGAAGAATGACTGTTTTGGGGGCATAAGAGTCCTGAGTGATGAACCAAATAGTTCAGGTAACAGATAAAGCCACTGGAGTTCTTGGAGCTTGGTGAGTTAAAGTCAGTCAACTGTGAGAACAGCTCAGGTGTAACAACTGAGTCTCACAGCCTCTTGCAGCTCTGAGAGAAAAGATGCTGGGTCTTTCAGTGGGGATACAGTGGGCTAGGAATTACTTGATTTGTAATTACTCACAAGCCCCCTTGATTATTTGCAAGTCATTTGCCCATTAAAGCTGAAGATGTGGCCATTAAGAAAGCAGCATGTAAGAAAGAGCTAGAAATAGAAAAATAGCATTTCAAGGATGGATAAAGTTCAAAGAACAGACAATAAATGTAATCTCTGAATATTGTAAAATGTTCAGTCTTAGCCAGCCTTGCAATCCTAAAGACTACAAAGGGAAAGCTTCTATATATTGGTCTAAACTTATTTCCTGATGTGACCAATTGTCAGCCCTCTGTTCTCCTAAACAACTTGTTTTTGTTATTATTATAAAGGTATCAGGTGCAATGCCATTCCTAAGGGATGATCCTTTTTGACACATACAGCAAGAATTTAGATTGTACAAAGAATAGTTTATCTTCCTCCCTAGAATTATGTACTAATTCTAATAATAGAGTGAGTTTTTTGAAGACTGACAAATCAGATTGTTAAGGTTAAATCAGGAAGAATGCTTTGAAATACTGACCATTTTTTCTTCACTCGCATGCTAGGATGATATATTCTTCTATTTAAATTAAATACTTTCATCACTGTAATGAATGGTTTGACTGTTGTGCCTCCAATATTGTTATCATGATAAAGATTTTTGCTATTTTAGAAATAACAAATGTATAATAAAGGGATAGCAGATGTTAGGAGATACATCTGAAATTTGTTATGAAAAGGGTAGTGGCTGTGGACAGCGAGGAACGAGAGGAATCCACAGGGAAATGTTCAGAGCGGCTGGTGTGGAGCTGTTTAGTCATTGCTGAAACACCTGGTGACTTCATTAAGGCACCAGATTAGGTGGAGCTGGTTGAAGAGGTACTTGCCCCCCATGCTTTTATTGCTGCTTCTTCCCTAGGAGTTACATCTCCTGAGATCTGGTCATTCAGTAATGCCTAACCTCTATCAGTCAAAATGAGCTAAAACAATTAAAAAAAAAAAATAATCACACACCACCACCCCCCTCAGCCCCAAAATAGTTCTCCAGTTGCTTACTTTGACTGTATGCAGTTCTGAGTGCTGTTTGCAGCAGCTGGGTGGGCAGGTCTTAGGAGAGAGACCCGTCCCCCCCCCGGGTGGGCAGTGACATCCAGGTTAGTGCAGTAACCTCTTTAGCTGGCGTAGCTGCAGATGGGAGACACCATGCTGTTAGCCGTCTCAGGGGGTTCAAAGGCACTCGGATGTGAATGCTGGTATTTACATCCATTCTGCTAAGCTTGCTACATCTTGCTAAAGCTGGCGCTACCTTACAAAACCACAAAAGAGAGAAATCAGTCCTAAAAATTAATACAAATCATTTAGTTCTTCGGGGCTCTGAGCTATCTATCTTTACTTGTAAATGTTCCTGGAAAGGAATTGTCTGATTACCCTCCAAGATACTAATTTGACGTCCAGGGCATTGCAGTAACAGGCATTTTGAGTGCTTCTGCTTAGATAGCTTTTCTATGGAAAGAATTTAAGATCTTGGTTTGCCAGTTCTTTGGAGTCATCTGTTTGTGCTGAACTTGACTCGGAAGAGTCACCGTCTTGGACTGAAATGGAACTATTCCAAGTTACAGCGGCTAAGTACACACATGTATGTGTTTGCAGGATCAGGCTTTTCACATTGTAACTGGGTGGTCTCCTTTTAGCTTCACCAGGACATTTCTTTAACTGTAGCAATAAGGAAGAATTGCATTTCTGATGACTTAACCTAGAGAGCAAAGATGTTAAATACTATCCTTTTATGCAAGCAACTTTTATGGAAGTGCTT
>NW_008825052.1:469405-471753 GCF_000699105.1 Pygoscelis adeliae | reverse complement strand
TCGGTATCTATCTATCGATATTTTCATGTTAAATTGTTGTTGTTTTTTCCCTTATGAGCATTTCACACAATCTTTGTTTACTTGCATTGATACATGATCAAACGTACTGTTGTGTTTCCCCAGGGGAATGCTCAAGTTATGCAAACTGTACCATAGGTCTGTCCCCGTGTCCTCCGGCTGCACTGGGTTCTGCGCTCGTTAGTACCCACATGAGCTTTGTGCTAGTCTCAAACCATATTCCCTCATGAAATTGCTCATGTAGTTTGTCTTACTAGCCCCCAAATAGAAATAATTCCAGTCTACAATTGCGTACTGATCTATAGATGAGCATGTGGCTCAGTTTTGTTTGTTCTTTGGTTTGGAGGAGTTGCAGTTTGGAAATACTTGTGTGAGGGCTGGGGTGGAGAAAGCGCTTGCAGCAGACTGGGATGATGAGATTCTGCTAAGGCAGAGGCATACCTGGGGCCTGAGCAGAGCTTGTATACTCAGGCCATATGGGAGAGCTTTTAAGACCATTATTATTTGTTTGCTACGGCTGTGCAACTTCCTCTTCCCCTTTGTGCGTGCTTTTTCTGACATGCTGCCGCTGCCTTCATCTATCCTGATACAGAAAGCGAAGAGTATGGTATAATTCCCTACCTTCTGTTATTGAGTTGGTTGTTTAACGAGAGAGAATTTCCCTTGGACGATGTCAGAGGAAAAATCTGTATCTGCCAAGGTTCTTTGTATAGGAACAAATGTTAACATAAACAGGCTTCCTCACAAATAGCCAGGCAAGGGCGATCAACCACAGTGGCAGAAAAATACTTCCAGGGAACTGAGGGAGTGCTGCCTTCCCCCACCCCCTTCCTCCCAAGGGTGTTAACAAATTCATTGAAGGGGATGACCTTTCACCTGACATCCAGGAAGACTTCTTATGGTGAGGCATCTTCTTGCATTTCAGCTTTCAGGTAATTACTCTCTTTTTCAACAGTTTTTCTGAGTACAAGCCAGTTCTTTGCCTGTGTTGCAAGAGGAGCCCATTCCTTCTCTTTTTGTTATGTTTTGGCCTGAAGTAAGGAAGTAGCCTGTGGGAATTAAACAGTGTTCTTCATTAGTTTATTTTATTAGCTCACAAAATGCAACCTTCCTTGCCAGTATTGCATTCTTTTTCTTTTTCCATGCTTCTGTTGAGCATTTTATGAAGTGCAAGTAGGTACAAAGCACACTTCTTCTGGAGAAACTTACCACCTTAAAGCCAAGGCCCCAGGTAAGGAGCTGTGGTACCTGGGCATCTCTGGGTAATTTAATGGTGTAACTGCTGCTAAGCCTTCAGAAGCAGAGTATCCCTTGGCTCTCCGGAGTTAATCGCATAGCCCAGAGAGGTTGTGGCATTTGGACAGTGGAGAGGAAAGGAAGCCTTTAAAGCTTTAGCATTAGACACGAGCAGAACTGCTGCCTTGAGCCACGTTGCCACGTTCCCCTTGCAGCACTGTCCTCAGTGTTTTCTGCATTTCTCTGCAAGATTCGTACAGCCAAAACAGGAACAGCCTGTGAATAATTTTTGCAGTGTTCGGTTTACATTTAACAGAAGTGTAAAGTTCAGTGTCATGGAATTTCCCTGTCTGGTTGTTAGATAGCTTGGCAGGACTCAAAACCGAGCAGCCTGAATTGTAGGCAGAAGCCTTCCCTCCCAAATGAGTATGTTCGGGCATTCAGAGCTGTCCTGGCCTTCTCCCATCAAAACTGCAATAGAACAACTTCTCTTGGGATCTGCATGTTTTATTTTAATTCAAAATGTTTGAAGGAAAATGATCTAACAGAGTTTAGCTTTATAAATCTTAGATTACTGTGGAAGAAAAAAAAAAAAATCATGTGAGCCAGCTCAGGGACTTGCTTCTTTTGAAATAATTGATGCCATAAAAATCCTAAACCGAAAGAGGTGGGAGATGCAAGGCATCTGGCTGAGTTTACAGCCCTAGGGGGTCGACGAGAGAAGTACAGCCTGCTGCAAACAAAGGCTGAGTGTTTTGCTGATGTGATTGCAAAACATATGTTTGCCCAGGACTGTTGTGATCTTGGGAATAGGCAGGAGGCCAAATTTCTGCAGCAGCATACTTAGTCACACAAATATCTGCAAAATGCTAACCTCCTGCGATTTCTCAGTTTAAAAGCCGTAATTACTTTGTTGCTTAAAGAGGAGGTAGAAACTCTTGCATAAGGAACAGGGGAGAGGGGAGGAAAAAAAAGTGTTGCCCAAAGAGCTTCTCCGGAGCAGAGGAGACCGGGGCTCAGGGGGAGAGGGGCCCTTGCGCCTCAGCCGTGCTCTCCAGCCGGGTCAGGGGCAGCGCGGAGGAACGGGGCGGGGT
>NW_008825052.1:467774-468852 GCF_000699105.1 Pygoscelis adeliae | reverse complement strand
CCGCTGCGGCGAGCGAGTCCCGGCTCAGCTGCGGGCCGGGGAGGCAGGAGCAGGGCTTCCTTTCGGGCTCCTCGCTCGAACCGTAAAGACGTCCTTCCGAGCTACTGGAGGGTAACTTTGGGGGATTTGCAGGTCCTTTCTAGCTCCCTTCTACGGGATATCCCGGTACTGCCTGCAGCGACAATGCAGATACTGTCGTTAGCCTCCCCATTGCCACCTGGTCCCAGAAGGGCTGTGTACCGCTTGTGTGTGTGGTGGTGGGGTGTCTCTGCTGGGTGTTTAGGCTCATCCAAGTAGTTTTTGCCTCTGAATTGCCCGGTATTTAATTTCGTTCTTGCACAGACTTGGATTATCCTTTTGAAACAGTGAGGCTGGTCCTGTGTTTCTCATAGAGAAGAGCTTGCTCTAAGTGTAAACAAATGCAAGTAAATAGCATTATTTTAGATGGGAATTAAAATGCTGCTTTGGATCTCTTTTGTAAGTTTCTTAGTGTCACCACGTTAGTATTGTTGTTTTAAAGGAAATTTTTAAATCCTCAAACTGCTGCAGGTTGCCACAGAAACTATTTTGTAAATTTCTGGTTTGTACAGATCTAGTACCACTCGGATACAAATTGCTTTGCTTTGACATAATCCAGCAGTAGAGTCTACATAATGCAAGCGGTAACTGTCACGTTTAAACTTGTTTCCTTCTGTGTCACTGATTTATTGGTATCTAAACAGTGTTTTACAGCATGGAAATTGCAGATGTTCCTTCCAGATCCTTTGCCCTTTAATACTTTTTGTTTCATCGTACACATTACAGAACTGGCATATAGAAAACCTAGGCACTAATCACTGAAATTCAGCCTCTTGGTTTCAGTGAGCTCATATCAAAAGTAAATTGTGTTGTGGTCTCTAGGCAGTTGTGTCACAAAACCACTTCAGGAAGAGCTATTACTGCTGAGGAGGAACAGGTACCACTTAGGTGCCTTGAGACTACTCCAGTTGGACCTGCTCTTACTGCTGGGTCCTAGAAGGTGACCAGGGAAGAGGTGTTAAGAGCTTGAGGCTGAGGAGTCTGGGCTTTGCTTTTATTC
>NW_008825052.1:452081-467763 GCF_000699105.1 Pygoscelis adeliae | reverse complement strand
TGTGACCTTGGGCACACGCTCGCTTGTCTTGATTTCTATCTTGATTCAAGTCACAGAAACTAGTTGGGGATGTTTTTAAAATCTGATATTTCAAAGGACTTTGAGACATTCAGAGAAAATACACTTACTGATATTTACATTAAAATAAAGTAATTTAAGTATTTAAATTTGTATAAGAATAATGTATTCCCTGTGAAATAGAAACAGTTCAATGTTTGCTGTGCTCTAATTTTTTTAAGAGCGGTAGGTCTGTGGAACAAAGTGCTTTGTAGCAGAGGGGAAGTACTTGTTCTCAGTTCTTTAAATCCATGCAAGTGCAGACATGTCTAGTGCTTCAGTTGAATGACAGTCTGAGATATCCAGAAAATGGAACCAGTGCAAAAATTTAGAGTACATGAGCATTTTGGGGATCGTTTTTCTCTCATTTTAACATGAATCGTGGTTTGTTTGAGAAAGCCACAACAATTGCAGCTACTTCTGGATTAGGTAAATTAATAGGAAAAACGGCCAGTTCTGCTTAGCCCCGCATTTAGAAAAGGTGTAGGATTTGTGGGATTTTTTTTTTTAGTGTTTGTAGGAAAAGAATCATATTTAATCGCTACTCTTTGTTTCTTAATCCCTTCATTTCCAAAAGCTACCCATCTGATAAGAAAACTAGAGTAGCTACTGCATTTAGCAGAACTGAAAATACAGCTTTTAAGCTGAGTATGTGTCAGCTTGGTGATAAATAACTTGTCCTGGGAGGCCAGTTGTGCCAGTCATTGTCGTTAAGATCCTAAACAAGGAAACTCCAAATTTGTAGCCTGTCAGTGTCACCACCAGTGAGGTTTTGCTGTCGGTGACCTTTAAAGGGGAAGTAGGAACCAGACACGGTGAGTGAAGCAGCAGCACGAGGCCTCTTAGACTGGTAAGTGCCAAAGTCTCCCTTGGAAATGCAGCATGAGCTTCTTGGACACTTAGATGCTTCGGGGCATTTTATCCTCTATGTATATAAAGCTCTAAATGGATATTTTTAATGTCAGCTTCAGGTGCATACCACAGTATACTAAGCTGAATTTTCAGCACTGGCACATTGTGTGGTGGGGGGGCCGGGGTTGATTCTACTAGGAGATTGGGTTGAAGAGTTTTTAACCCACAGCTCAGTGTGTCTTTCTTAACCCTAAGCTTGGGTAGGAATGCATTTAGATTATGCAAAATGATCACTGGTTGTCTAGGAAAATGTTACCTCCAAAAAAGGTCACCTCAAACTCATTTCCCTTCTCTGATTCCTTCCTTTAGATTGTTTTATATTGCATTACAGTGTGTGATTTTTATATAATTTTGTTTGAATCTAGCAATATTTAGTGCTTAATCAGGACACAGATGATTCAGATGAAGATGTTAATCCAAATGTGGTTTAGTGAAGTAAATCGATAATTATATTTTCACTTTGCCTGTGGCTTGTCTATGATAAAATGTTGTTTTTGCCATTTAGAGGAGGCTTAAGTAAGCATGTAAGTAAGTCTGTCTGGGAGATACATTTGATATTAGTACTGACTGTACTTGAGGGGAGCAAAATGACTCACTGTGCTAACACCAGGGAAGCGGTCTGAAGATTGAGGTTCATAGCTAGTGCTCAGCTCATGAATCCTGAATGACTGAAAATTAACAGTTTGGTAACAGTCCCCATACTCATCTGACAAAACTATAATTGAGTTTTGGGAGAGGTTTTGTGATAAGAGGCAGAGCTCTAGCTGCCAGGAGCCAGTAGTGGGGGAGGAACAGGGATCTGAAAAAGCATTTTAGGCGTACTATGGAGCAAGAGCTGTTGCTAAGGTTAGGTAGCTCTTCCTGTTCTAGAGGCCCTGGGTCTCGGCTTGTAACTGAACTCTGCTTCAGTGTTTCTGGGTGGAATTTCTGATACTGGATGTCTGTTTAGAAGTGACTCTTTGTTTTCTTCACTTATCTTTTAAAGAGGTTCAGAACCAAAGCAGATGATGTTCTATTACTAGCAGAGGTGATGCGTGTTGTACTTTTAAGTATTTCAAAATCTCTTCTAAGCATTTGCAGTTCAATGTTCCATCTCAAGCTTTTACTTAAATTTGATAGGAATGCTGTTCCTGTCAAGATACTTAAAAAAGTTCCCTACAAGTGGGCTTGATTGACAGAGTCTTAAGATACAGAAAAGCCGTAAGTAGAGTGAGTTTATACGTGTTTGTGGTTTTCGAGTGGTCTTCTCTGAGCATGTATGCGCATGCAGTACAGATTTTTGGTCTGGTGGTTATTGTGGAGTTGGATGTACTAAGTGGGCCAGACTGGTGAGAGAGAATGGTAACTGGGAAGTATATAAAATTAAGTTTGCAGACTTGTCTCATTAACTCTTCTGTCTCAGCTCTGAAGAGCTGTTTCTTGGTGTAAATTTGCATAAAACATACTTCTTGGCTGAGAAGTCTCTGAAAAGGTGCACAGCCTAATGGTTAGGGCATTAGCCCGTGACTTGAGAGATCTCAGCTCAAGCCGCCAGTCTTCTGTAGCAGCCTCTGTTAGACATGTAGTTTTTCTGTTTCTCAGGTTTTTTTCTAAATGGGAGATAATACACTTGCCCTACCTCACAGGAATGTTGCATGAATTAAATACATCAGATGAGATGCTCAGATATGGTAGTGATGAGGGATGTGTAGATTCAGAAATGGTAGGTGTCTGGTGAACGTAGTTCCCATGGAAATAACAACAGTGGCTGTACAGAAATACAAGTTACATTACATAAGGGGTAAGAGGAGGCTTTTCTGGGATTTCTGAGGTTGTCTCCACCAGCATAGCGATACAGCATTTATGTGGCTAAAGTCTTGCTTCTCTGTCAAGGTACATCTGGAAGGTGAGCAGTGGAGTGGATTGCCACCTGGTGAGGCCCACCTCCCTCCATTAGCTGTGAGCTTCTGGGTGCTGAAGGTGAAATCTGTTCCACCCTTGCTGCTCAGCTTCGCAGCCATCTGAGTTTTATGTTCTGGCTTTGAAGATGGAGTGCCTCTGATGCATTATTATTATTATTATGTATTATTTGCACTTAAAGCCTCAGTTGTGGTTGGCTTTCTGCTGAGCTTGGAGCTGTATTCATCTGCAGAGTTTCTAGACTGAATGGAAGTGGTGTGGCAAGGTTAACAAACAGGAGGAAAGAAGCCAGGAGAAGTTTGATGCAGAAAACACAGCACTAAGTAGGTCACTTTGGTGTGCAATTCGGTGGTCTGGAATCGCATGAAAGTTGCTTATACTTTTGTAATAACCAAAATAAATATCTGTTGTTTGCAACTGCTGCTTGTCCTAGCCCCGGCTGCTTCGCCGAATGCTTGTTGGTGCTCCAGGTGAGGTGCTTCTTTAAGAGGAAGGTGCAGGAGAGAGATGTGGCAGTGTGGCTGGTCAGGATGCAGGTCTTGCCTTTGAGAGGGAAGGCTGGAGAGCAGTGCTCCTTGAGTGTATTTGGAAGATGGAGGCTTAGTGAAGGGCATCATGGAGCATAGAAATATGTTCAAAATGAAGGGAAGATACTCTAGGACTGTTTTGAGAATTATTACTGCATTGTCTATATAGTATTTGAAATGTTGGGATACTGGGAGCACACGGAGATGCCTGCTATTTCTCAAGTACTAGGAGAACTTGATTTTAATCAAGTGCTGCTTCTGAAAGAGGGGAAAACTGTTTTTAAAAGGTCTGCCATGGCTTGTAACTGAAGAATAACAATTTTCAGAAGATTTCTGATGGGTCAGAATTTATACAAATCTCATGACTGTGGTAACCATGCACCTTATGACAACAAGCTTATTTCTGTTCTCAGCACCCTCTGGAAGAAACATATTTACCCCCATTTTGCAGATGGGAAACTGAGGCTCGTCTTCACAAATCCTTTGCAACGTCTCTGTCAGAACAGAGACTTCAACCCAGGCTTCTCAAGTACTAGGCTGATGCCATGATTTCAGGGGGATGCTTTCTCTCCTGAGGGAAAACAAAGCAACTTATTCAATCCTCCAAAAAAAACCTAAGTCACTCTGCAGAGAGGGTTTGGTTACTTAAGTAATGTAACCTGTTATATGCAGTGTAATCATAGTAGCTTGACCTCTGCATGCTTTAAAAGAAAGGTGAAGTGTATTGATACTGATGTATTTTAGATTGTGAGGCAAAATATGTTAGCAACCTGCTGATCTCAGGTTCTTAAATCTTGGGGTTTTTTCTTCCTGTAACTGTTCTGGGAAAAGGAAAGACTGAAACATAGTTGTTCAAGAATTAAACTTCAAGGTATTTCTCTTGGAGTGCTTGAGTTGGCAGACAACTGCAGACATCTGCTAAGTTAAATGATGCGTATAGACTTTTTTTCCCTTGCTGTCATTTGGATGCAAGATGTTTCTCTGATTTGCTAGTATAGTTGTAGCCGAGATAAGAAGCTATGCTAGAGCTTTGAGGAGAGAGGGTGTTTTTAAGCTATAAATTCCATCCTACAAGTGGTATTGCTAGAGACTTAGCTGGCAGGCAAAATTTGTTTGTGAACGTTGGGACCCTCAGCAGGGAAAAGCTACATTGCAAACTTTACTGTCCCAGGGAAAATGTGAAAAGCCTAGTAGTAAGAGCTGCCCTTCGATCTTACTTTATTCAAGTAAGACTTGAGAAATGAAGGCATCTGACTTAGGATTTAAGGAGACTGTCAGAGTCTGATGGGCTTTGGTAGTTCCGACTTAGTCCTGCGCTGATTCTTTCCGGCTCTCTGAAGCTGGTTTTTAATCTTAGGGGAAAGTTCAGGGAACGGTAACTGATTAATAAAATTGCTTCTAGTACAATGAACTCTAGCAAATAGAAACCTCAGCTAAAGACATAAAAAGTGCAATAGTGAGTGCAACCAGTACTGCTTGTTTATAACAGCCTGTATCTATGTGAGGAAAATGTAGCAAAGTTAAAAACTGCATTTGGCAGGCAGCTTTTAGGGGCTTCATTTGCCTTTGAGGCCTAGAACAGCTGAGGGTGCCCCTCTGCTCTATGTGGCCTGAACTGGCTCAATACATGGTATTTATTCATCTAAACCCAGTTGAGAACCTGGATGGGGTTGGTATCATCAGAAAATGAGTGGTTTGGGCTACGGAACGGAGGCAACGGATGTGTGTTAAAAGATGACCGGGGAGAGGGAACAGATAAGGAGCCCAAACCATTAGTTTATAGATAGCCTAGTGTTTAGCACTCATCTCCAGCTTTAATCCCAGGTCTCCCTCCATCTGTAAGAGCACCGTGCCATCAGCTGCCTTGTTGGGAGCTGCTTTGGGTGGCAGGGCTCCCATCTTTCCTGGGGAAGCCATGCCGCTGGCTGGGGAGTAAGCCCCTCAGGAGAGCTGGTTTGCAGCGAGTGCTGCGCACATGAAGGAGTGAGCCTCTGTAGCGATGGGGAGGTGGGCACGTGTGAACGTGCGAGGTGAGGCCATGTCCTGCTTTGGTACATGCCCCGTGGACCCTGCTGTGCCTTCCCTGAGGGCTGCTCCATGCCAAACGCAGAAGCTGCCCTTGAACCCGTGGCTCCCACCCTTCCAAAGGGAACGGTTTAACAGGCAGGACACATATGCACCCAAGTCCTTTATGCAATTTGCTCTTTGGCTGCACGAAGGGCCCAGGGTGCCGTAGGCCTGGCAGAAAGCTTCATCTAGCTGAGGGAGAGGGCAAGTAGTGAACTGCTGGAGGGGTATCCAGCCTCCCTCTCACCTGCAAGGCAACATGTCCACAGAAGTGAGTGCAAGGATGTGGCTGCTGCTGTTCTGATTGAGCAAAATCCCCTCCCTCCCTCCCAATGTGAATAGCTTTTTGTCCTATCTTGAAAAGAAAGCAGATGCAAATGTAGATCAGGTACTCTCAGCAATTTAAGAGCTCTTTGATGTTGGGAAAAAGAAATCTGATTAGGGTTACAGCTGTTTCATTTCCTGACAGATGCACAGAGTGTTATGTGCTGGTGTACTGCGGATGTACACACACACATCAGTCTCGTTTTGTGTCAGTGGCATAACCACACAGCAGCCGGCTATGTACTGAACTTCTTGTCCTGGACACCCTGCCAAAATATGCTTTATGCAGAATTTTCTGTGAACCAGGTTGCAGCGTGTGTGTGCACATAAATTTGTGTGTGTTTTCTTCAGTTGGCAGGGCCTTTGTTGTTGAATTTTTTTGTTGCTGGAGTGGGGCAGTACACTGTAAACAAGTGTGGCTAATTATAAAGCACTTGTATAAAAAATTATTTGCATTTGTACAAATGGTACTAGTAAAGGTACCTGTGTAAGAGTACCACGAGTACCCAAATAAGCCCAGCTCTGAATGGAGAACTCTTTTCTTTCTTGCAACCACAGCTATAAAGCTGTTTATCACTAAATGCTGAGATGGTGTAACTTTCTTTTCTAGGAACTCGGAATAAGAATTCCTAGACCACTGGGACACGGACCAAGCAGATTCATCCCCGAGAAGGAGGTGTGGTAGTGTTTTCAAGTACACAGTGAACTTTATGCTTTTAAGGAACACCCTTTTAGTAGTAACCCACATTTGGTTTCAGGACAGCTGCTGAGCTGCGAAACATTTTCAGTCGCGATCACATTCAGTCCTGGTGAGACTTTGGCCACAGTTCTAGTGTACAGAAGCAGTGAGAGCCCTGGGGAGCTTTGGAATAGTTATGACCCCTCCTGTGCTGCTATCTAGCATAAGAGAAACCCAATATTGTTTTCTCTAAGAGCGTCTGTTGCCTTGTGAACATCCGGATGTAATTTCTTACTGGTCCACAAGGCACCTGCCCCCCTGCTCTGGGGTTGCTTTTTCTTGAGCTGCCTCTACTATTCTGAATAATCTGAGAAGTTTCAGAGTGCTGTGGCTGAGCATTTCTGGTGCTTCTCTCCGGATCGTCTGGTAAGAGAATTTGGAGCAGAAGAAAAGTTAGTAATATGCCTGTGGCTTTCTAGGAATTTTAGAGCCTTAAGTTTCAATTTCCGTTTATTTCTCTCTCTTGTCATCTTAGCTAGCTTTTTACTTCTTTCTCTCCTTGTCCCTTAGTAAAAATGATTAATCAATTAGCTTTTTGTTGTTATGATAAAGTAAGTCAGATCAGTTTGGGGCACTGAAGAAAGTGAAGGTGAGATAGTTAAAAATGAGAAGTCAGTGTTGTACAAGAGAAAGTGTAAAGCCAAAAATCTCCTTTTGCTGCTATAAGCACTTGTGATTTCCTAAATGGGAGGTATTAAAGGGATTTTATGTGCCTTGCCTTATGTGCACTGATTTAATGCCATTAATAGACTTATAATTCCTTTCACTGGGGCCATGGGGTGCTGTGGTAATATATTTATTTACTATTTTATTGGTGGTACTTAGGCAATATTGCTCATTGCTCTTTCTGCTCAATCAGACGATTCAAGTGGGAAACGAAGACGCCATGATGCACACGCTGTTTGCAGATTCTTTTGCTACGCTGGGCCGATTGGACAACGTTACCTTGGTGATGGTTTTCCACCCACAGTATCTTGAAAGCTTTCTGAAAACTCAGCACTATCTACTGCAAATGGATGGTCCACTCCCACTTCATTACCGACACTACATCGGGATAATGGTATGCTGGAACATAAAGCAGCAAGCAGAAACAGCCACTTTGGCAACAATCTCTGGTCTTGTTGAATAGCAGTTATTACAGTGTTTTGCACTTTCTAGTTGGAAAGGCATTTCATCAGGAGCTAAGGGGAAAAGCAGAGTAGGCTTGTGTCTGGTTTACAAATTGTTTCATAAGACCAGTACTTTATGTTCATAGTTTCGGTAGGACTGTGGGAAAGAGGGGGAAAAAATCTGTTACAAAAATAGGACAATTGTTTAGTTTTGGTTTCCGTAGTATTTCAGAAACTGTTTTTCAGGAGAGGTTGTTTGTATGTGTGTCCTGTCGAATACACCTCCCTCTAACTCAATAGTCAGTCCCATCGTCCATTTCTGAACCTGTAAATTCTAAGCAAATTTTCTGCCAGAAGTGGTTGACTTTGTAATTTCCAATCTGCCAGTGCAGTGATCTTTGCTTGCTGAAGTTGAATTAAAGTTTTGGGCTGTGTCTTAATTTGATGGGGAAAGTATGACTGTTTCAATAAATGATACTGGGTCTGTTCTTTGCTGAAAAGCTGCCCTTAGTCTCTCTTGCTATATGTGTTCTAAAACCTGCTTTTGGTTTAGCTGGTAAAGATTCACCTAGAGGCAGCCTTGCTTCTTCCCTGCTGGAGAGTACTATGCAGTATGGCATACTTGCTTCAGGATGTACAATAAATCTATGCCTGTGCTTCTCCCTGAATATAGGCATGTTGCACCTGTAGCCAGCATAGTTATAATGTATATGAATGAGGAATATTTACGTTGTGAGAACAATAACCAAAAAAGGCTGATGTGTTAATCCTAATTTTTTTTACTTCAGCCTTTGATCACTGCAAGTCTTATTCAAGAATATTTTGAGGAAATCATGACTTATGGTATTTGTCGTAAAGCCCTAACTTATTCCAATTGCTTTCTGTATCACAATTGCGTTTTCTTTTCTAGGCTGCAGCACGACATCAGTGCTCTTACCTTGTTAACCTCCATGTGAATGACTTCCTTCATGTCGGTGGAGACCCTAAATGGTTGAATGGTCTGGAAAATGCACCTCAAAAACTGCAAAATTTAGGAGAACTGAACAAAATGTTGGCTCACCGACCCTGGCTTATCACCAAAGAACATATCGAGGTAAATCTTTCATGGATTAATGTGAACGTACCCTTATTTTTCAGTAAATGCAATCACAGATTCTTAGGCTTAAGAGTCAGACGGGGTGAGAGATGTTCTGTGTTACTGACTTTCATTTCAGCGTTATGCCACTGTGATACTGCACGATACAATATCACTTGTGCCCTTGTAAAACTAACATGATCATAACTGGTCTTAAATGACTAACATTTAATTTACAACACACTGACATTTCAGAGTGGTGTCAGAATTCTGTTGGTGCGATGACGATGTGCTCAGATGTGCACTTCCTTAAGTCGTGTGCTTTCAGTAGCCAGAACCCCCTGGACATTTCTGAGATGCTGCCAGAGGTTAGGCAGAACACCGATCACCGCATTTTTGTCTCAATTGCTGCTGGTTCAAATGCTTAGTTTTCAGGCTGGGTTGGAGGGAGGAGGCTGGCAGAACAGCCCAGGGGAGCAGTGGTGGTACAAGCCAGCCTGGACTGCAGCACCAACAAGCCACCAAGCGGCTGCTTCTGCTGCCCCCTCCTCTGAGGGCTACCTGGATCAGCCAGCTTTGAGGGTGTGCGCAGCAAAGGCAGCTCTCACGGCAGGGCCATGCCTGCCCCGGGCCTGGCCGTGGTTACTGAAGCAACTCCTCCTCCTCCTCCTCTGCTCTTCTCTTTACCCTTAGGAAGGAGGAAGTGGGTGCTGGGACTTTCTCGGCACTGTCTGCCAGGTGGAGAGGCGGTGGCAGGGCCTGCTGGGAGGCAGGACGCTGGGCTGTGGGGGAGAGCGTGCGATCTGCCAGAAGGCCCCAAACCTCCCACACTTTCCTGCCTGAAGGGGAAGTTGGGGTTTAAAGCTTCTTGTCAAATGTAGAGCATTCCACCCACAGGGACAAGATGGAGGGAGCCTGGCCCCGATGCCAGGTTTTTTCACAGCTGATCTGCAAGGAGTTGCCAGGGTTTTCTGAGACTGTAAAGACCAGTTGAAGAAACGTGCGACTGTTATGGTTGCATCTTCATCAGAGGTGTGAAATTTCAATGCAACTTGGTCTGGCCTCAATACAAACCATACGGCGCAAAACAGAAACCCCAACTGATTCAGTAGTTGAGGGCCAGAGAGGGGAGAGAACTCATCGCCTGTGTGGCTTAACCACGAGTCTGTGGCTGGCAGGTAACCTGGTAACAGGACGCTGAGCACGCTAATGGCGGCAGAGAGTTAGGAAGCAATTACAGACTTATACAATTATTTTCCCACTGGTAAAGAAACGTGCTGATAAACTGCATTAAGGTGGGATCATTTGAATGACTTCAAAATTAATACTTTTGTCTTGCATTATTTTTAAAGCAACTTTTGAAGACTGAAGAGAACAGCTGGTCCCTGGCAGAACTGATCCACGCGGTCGTTCTCCTTACACAGTACCACTCCCTTGCTTCCTTCACGTTTGGTTGTGGAATCAGCCCGGAGATCGACTGTGAAGGTGGTCACACCTTCAGGCCCCCTTCCGTCAGTAACTATTGCATATGCGATATTACAAACGGTTACCACGGGGCGGATGAAATTCATGCCAGCCCAACTGGAAGTATTCCAGTAAGTATCTGTCTGAACAAACAAGCTCTTTCAAGAGTAGTAGCTTCTTTGTAAACTTAATACACGGAGGATGCCCGTCTCTTCGTTCAGTGAGAGTGGGATTGATTAGCCTAATCCCGATGAGGGCTAACCAGTTGAAAAGATCCATTTAGGAGAAGCTGAAATGACACTGGTAAGCTGGGGGAGGTTCCTGAAGGGAGAGACAAAGATACAATCTCTGTCTATTTTTTTGGTCTCTTGTCATTCATATAGGCAAACCGAGATGACTGCTGGCCTCGCTAGTTCATGATATATGTACTGAGCAGCAGTGGCCAGGAATGCTTTTTTTCATGGGTGCAGTGGAAAGCTGCCTCTTCCTTTGATTCCAGTCTTTGACTTTGTTGCCTTGAGGTGTTTGCGATACATCACACGACAGATCATTCACAATTTTCTGACTCTCTCTCCAGAACAGTATTTCCTGCCTGTGGCAGTTGGGCTCACTGATCTGTGCTTGCTTCCCCTTAGTGAAAAGCATGATGTGAACTAGGCGTTGGTTTAAGAACAGTGATAACGGGGTATTCTCAATGCGGGTTCCTTGCCTGTGAGACTTTACTGCAATGGTGCGGGTGGCATTTAAATTTTGTTTGATGGAGCTTGCTGGTTCTCTGAAGGAGCAAACTGCAAAAGGCAGAGAGGAAAGGGGCAGAACTGTATAAATTGAAGATAACTTTATTTTGCTTTGCGCTGATGGATTTTTACAAGACCAGACATTGAATTCATAGTGTGCTGTGGTGTTAAAACAGCTCTTGTGAAAGAAGATTATCTTGCACTAGCTTTCCTTTGAGGCTTCATTAAATCTGCATTTACACTCACTCTTCCTTTTTCCTTCAATATGTTTCTTCTCTGTGAGCAGAGAAGGGGAAAAATACAGTTGGGTGGTAAATTGTGGTTACTTCCTCTATCAGAATTTCTGTTACAGCTCCTTGTTTTTCAGTTGTTAAACATCTAGATTAAGTAAGAGAAATTTAATTTTAGTGTGAGAACCGCTTGTTCCGAAAAGCTGTGATTCTTAAAATATGCTAAAAATACCAGGGATCTAACTGAGAAAAGATGATGACTAAAAGTGAACTGTTGGGTCAGTACAGATTTCTTTCAAGAGCTGTTTTCCTCAAAAAATCAGTACTTAAAGATGTAAATGAAGGACATAGCTTGCGTTTAAACTTTCTGGCTTGACGATTTCTGCCATCGTTGTCAGTTCTTGTTACATGGAAATTCAATGGGTTTTTTTCTCCTTTTCAAGTCTACAGAGTCTGTCTGTGAAGTTGAAGCTCTTATGGAGAAAATGAAGCAGCTACAGGAGTGCAGAGATGAAGAGGAAGCCAGCCAAGAAGAGATGGCTACACGTTTTGAAAGAGAGAAGAGAGAAAGCATGTTCGTTCTCTCTTCAGGTAGAACAGATGTAGTCTGTGTGTGTGTGTGTGTGTGTATATATATTTATTTATACTTCTCCAAATCACTTGAAGAAATACTTAGTACCGCAAAAGGAAAAAAACCCTGTTATTAGATGTCTCAGAAACGTTACCATTTCTTTGAAGGGATCAAGATCAGGGGTGCCGTGTTTTCTTCCAGGAACACTTAAAAGCAAAGTAGTGCCAAGATTTGTGGCTTCTCTCAAATACACCATAACACTCACTGACCAATATTATGGTTAATAGAAATTTCCAACAGAAATGGAATCTCTCTCTTGAGAGATTTAGAAGTTTCACAAGAGATTTAAGCACCTCACAGGACATTGTACAAAGAAGTCCTTTACACACTTAGCTATTTAAGTGTATGACTCTGAGATAACAGTTAATCTGTTACAAGCTTAGGGTTGTTGTGGGCTCTTCAACAGAGTTTCCTCTAAAATAAACTTGGCGTGGAAGTCTTAGAGGTCTCTTTTAATAAGCGCTCTGTTCCAAAGCAGATTTTCCCTTGACGTTTTTACAGACCCCTGAAGTTAGGAGCACAGTGTCCTCTAGACTTAGGAGATAGAGTGAGGACTGGTACATAAAAGAATGGAGAAAAAGATGTTTGTAAGAAAGAATCTGAGTGTTTTTCATGGAATTGCCTGTAAAAACCATAGTTGCAGTCACACTGTGCTGTACCAAAGAATTTTAATACTGGTAGCCCAGTGAAACTGTGTGTTTATTTAAAAAGCACAAAGACTCCCATTCTTCTGTAAGAGTTCCGCTAGCAGACTTCCAGTTTGTTCTTACTGAAGTTGTGTGAAATTCTGTTTGAAATTAACAGAAGACGAAGAATCGGCACCAACAAGAGATGTGTCTCGTCACTTCGAGGATACCAGCTATGGTTACAAAGACTTCTCCAGACATGGAATGCACGTGCCCACCTTTCGCGTTCAGGTAACAAGGATGGGGGCTGCTATCGGGAGCCTTAGTGTGCGATCTGTTTGTTGTGCCAAATACCAAACCTGGAAATTGCTGTGCTGTAACTTACTGCCCCATGGACGAGAAGGCTTAAAGCAAGCAAATGAACAACCCCCCAAGGCCGTCTGTCCGTCCCCCCCCGCCTCCTGGATTATCTGCCCTGACATAAATGACATTAAATCACTAGGTTTTCACAAGTTCGTTTCTGAAATGCTCCGTTCTGCATTTTTACTTATTCTAAGGATTATTCCTGGGAAGACCATGGCTATTCCTTGGTTAATCGTCTTTACCCAGATGTGGGACAACTACTTGATGAGAAGTTTCATATTGCTTATAATCTGACTTACAACACAATGGCCATGCACAAAGATGTGGATACCTCAATGCTAAGACGAGCTATTTGGAACTATATTCATTGTATGTTTGGAATAAGGTCAGTTGCATTACTTTCGCCCGATACACATCAGACTTGTTAGCGTTGGCTTTTTTTTCTTTCTCAGACTGAAGCAAAGCTATTTATTAAGCAAACATGCATGCATTTTTAAACGTATTTTTAATTACGGGGAAGGGTCAGTAGTGCTGCGAATTACACAGTAATTTGTTTTGCCATAGGAACTGACAAACAATGCAAGCGAAATAACTGGTTCTTGAGAATGAAGTTTTTCTTTCAATTCCGAACAGATATGATGATTATGACTATGGTGAAATTAATCAGTTGTTGGACCGCAGCTTTAAAGTTTATATCAAGACTGTGGTTTGCACTCCTGAAAAGACCACGAAAAGAATGTATGATAGCTTCTGGAGGCAGTTTGAACACTCTGAGAAGGTACAGTTTGCATGCGTGCTGAGGGACGCGGGCGGTAGATCCGTTTGCCACGCTAACAGCCACAGCTACCCAGCTAGCATTTAAGCTTTAGCCGATGTTACCGGGATTCTGCTCGCGTTCAGTAAATACCTTGGGAGGTGTAGTACTTCCCAGGCTGAAATAATTCTTCTTTTCCTACTGCATGTTTGCTAGCTAACAGCTGACATGGACTGTGCAAGCTCTGAACCGTATGGGGAGGTTAGACGTGTGAACGGGACAGCTTCACCCCGACTGCAGCTTTCTCCTCCGCTGTCAGCTGGTACTGCCGGTGTCCCAGAGAGGCAGGGAAGAGATGCGAGGTCCATCCCTTGGCCTCGGGCCCAGAGCAGCTTGCTTGCTGGCCCGAGGTCTTTGCAGTCCTACGGTCATTTTTAGTGTGAATGGTCCGAAAGCAATTACTTCGTGTTAAAGCCTGAAGTCCTGCTGCTGGGTTACAGTCTGAATTGCACCTCCCAGTAATATTTCTTGCTGTTAACTCTCGGCTGGCTGCTCCATCCAGTTCACGTCCTCCAGTTTTTCTTTGGAAAAATATTTCTAGGCCCCACTTAAAATGAATGCTGATACAGTGCTGAAATGTAAATGTGCCTTAATCCGTGTTTGTATCATCAGAGGCTCTGTTTCCTGGCAAACTCCTTGTGAAAATAGTTCAGATACCCCCAGTTATAACAGGGGTACTGTAACTACAATGATGTAAGGTTGTTCAAGTCAAATACTACATATGTTTGTTTTGGTTAGACTAACTGATAGAGGCGAGCTTTTCAAACACACAAATCCTTTAAAGCCCAAAACTTTGCATCTCCATAGCCATCAAAATCCAAGGATCGTACACGTACGTGCCACTGAATGCAATCACCATCCATCCTCGTGGAAATCACGCAAATGAAACCACACACAGCCGTTATGTGCCAGAACAAACTCACAGCCAACCTGCTGTCAGTGAGAGAATACTTTCACCCCCTCCCCCCCCCGGTTTCTGATCTCATCCTCAAAGAAACACGGTAAAGACATGGAGGAGATGAGATGAGTTGGGGAACGAAAGTTCTTACCTCTGGTAGCTACTGAACACCTCTGTCTCAATGAAGATAATAGTTTTATGGCACGTTACAATTTTTCTTGTGCTTCACCTCGGCTAACCGCTCCATGTTGTTCAGGTGATAATGACCTGTGTGTTTCTCTCTCTGTCCCACAGGGGCAAACGACCTTATCACCTCTTCCTTTGCTAACAACCCCCTCTGCTCCGCAGGTACCAACCACCCTTTTGCCTTTAATTGACTAACTTAATTCAGCTAAATTTGAACAATTATTTTCAAGCTGTGCCTAGTCTGCTGCTGAAGAAGGGCTCGTGTGCTTGAAAGCTTGTCTGTTTTTTCCAGCTAAACCAGTTGGTCTACTAAAGGATGACTACCTCCTCTTATGAACTTGGCCCTGCTCAAGCGTACCTGTGACCCGTTGCGGCACTGTGCTGCAATACTGCGTACGGCGCTCGTTCGGTCTTTCCTCCCTCAGCAAGCTTTACGGATAGAACTAATTATCTGGGTAGCTGAAAGGCAAAGCGCTCCCCCGCTGCTGCTGCAAACACTAACACGAAACCCACAGCCCCACAGACTTCCTTTCACTGGAGTACGTTATTGTAAGCACGCCGTTAAAGCGTAACTTCTTTTCTTTCCTGAAGGTCCATGTAAATTTGCTTCTGGTAGAAGCTCGGATGCAAGCCGAACTACTTTATGCTCTGAGAGCTATTACTCGCTATATGACCTGATGTCTCCGGCTGCCTGTTGACGTTCGAATGTTCTGCAGCTGCAGTATGGCAGAGGAAGATACGAAGCCTCAGGACCAACGGTAGCTATAAGTTAAGATGCCCATTGTGCCATAACTCCTTTAGTTTCAGCTATTTCCGTGTTTGGAACATCACTGCTGCCGCTCGGCAGTGAACGCTTGGCAGTTGACAGGGTTGTGCAGAAGTGCTGCCTGCTCATGGTATTTTGGCTTTAGACAGCACGGGACACTCTATGAACTTGTGGCAATATAGCAAATGATAGATATATAGATCTTGTGTTAAGGCAAATACTACGGGAGTTGGAGCGTGAAAAGAAGCGGGACTTGAT
>NW_008825052.1:430380-452044 GCF_000699105.1 Pygoscelis adeliae | reverse complement strand
TTTTAGAAAATCTTGATGCTGCTATTTGTGCTGGTGGAGTGAACAGACGCGGGCTGTTCCAGTTAAGCTAAAAGTGAAAGTGAGCACTGCTATTGTCTGAGCCTTTATTGTGTGTGGTTTCAAAAAAGCCTTGTTATTTAGATTTCTTCTTTAATCGGAACTAAACCTCTTCTGTCCACACTGATAATTTGAAAGATAGCAGTCAATTTTCTCAAATAGTTTAGCCTTAAAATGCTACAGGACGCTTGTTCAGCATTATTTGGTGAGCTCCAAAGTGCAATGGTCTTCCTATGGAAAGAAGAGGACTCGAGTCCTCAGAGCTTCTGAGAGATCCAACTACGCGAAGGGTCGAGTGGCTCCTTGTCCTGTTTTTCAAGGATGAACCGATACCTGTTGAGGAGCTAGGACAAGGTGTGGGAATGTTGTTCTAGGCTGCCCAACAGTCCTACTGTATTACATGCCCAACGCTGGTCTTACTGATTTTTGCAGTTGCTTAAATAACTAGGCTAAAACCCATCTATTTTTAGTAAATCAAAACATGATTAAAATGCTGACGTTTAATATACAGTGGTTTTGGAGAACACATGAATACTTTTGTATGAGTGTGAATTGCTTTTTAAATTTGTCAGTATTATTGGTATTTTTTAAATAAAGGTAACAACTTTTTCCCTCGGCGTTTTTGTGTGGTTTAACTTCACGCTTCTGTTCTTTGAACGGGTAAGTAAACCAGGAAGACCATTTTAAAATGTTTGAAACGGTACCTGAGCAAACATACTTAAACTGACAAAGCATGACTCTTTCAACTGAGTCTAAAACGATGGGAGAAAACAACGTTTGAAAAACAGATTTAGATCTTCACTAAAACTGCAGTAGGAACGCCTCTCATCTACTCCTGATGTTTTCATCCTTCCCGTGGTCGTCCCCTATATAGTATAGTGTACCTCTTCCGGTATACTCTGTCGTATAGGGTTTCTCCTTCCTCACAGGTAATGGCTGCGATACGATTGGAGATTCCAACTGTATGTTTATATAATCGCTTATTGTCAATAACGAGGTCTAAATGTTATTTTGAGAGCTAAACTGATTTTAAAATCCTTCAGTAGTGAACTTTCAGTTCCCGATGAGGCTGCTGATTTCCAGAGGCTAGTGCCAACAGGGGTATCTGGCATGAGAAGGACGGTCAGGTCTGCGCAGTCAGACTGCGGAATGTATGGCAAGAGGCACCGGGAGGGGGGTTTATTACAAGGGAGTGACAAACTCTTTTGGACACACTCCTACAGCTGGCTTGTACGCTCAAGTGTACAAACTCCTACCTGCTTACAGGAAGGTAGGAGCCTTAGTTGTAAGGCAGGAAAGAAATGGATTTTCCCAAGCCCACAGGTAGAATTAAATTCGGATTTCTGTCCCCTGGCCTGGTTCTCAGTTAGCTCAGACTGGTTTCTCTTACTACAGAACATTCCGAGAACAGTTTTAAGCTTGCAGTCTAAGAAGGTAAAATATCTAAGACCTACGGGAGACAGATTAATAAACTGTCAAAAATTGTGACTAACAGGAAGCATCTGCTGTTTCCTCTTAACTAAAAATACAGGATTTTTAATGTTCCAAAAACAGAGCAAAACTTTCCTGTCTAAGGGCATGTCATAAAGCTAAGCTAGGCCTAATAAGGACACAGAAGAAGTGTCTTCCCAGTCTGTAAATGGAGTTTCTGCAGCACCTGATTCTCCTGCTGCTTTTTTGGGGGGGTCAAAGGTAGACATGAAGTTTTCTGAGAAGCCTAAACTGGCCCTTTCCATCCTGCGCTCTCCAGACACAGGCAGGTACCTGCAGGCACTCGCTCCCTTTTCAAGCAGGACACGCTGCAGTGTGTGTGTGTGTGTGTGTCAGCAGCTTCATACGGTCCCGTTTTCAAACGGAGCACTAACCACAACATGCAGATGATCCTGACTACACACAAGGCTACTTAACTTGCTTTGGGGAAAGGGCCTGAAAACATTTGGGGATTTTCCATTAAAAAGGCTGAGGTGTTTGTGGTCCTAAGTAGAAGAGAACAAGCAAGGCTGGTTGTTCAGCACAGTGGCAACCAAAGATGATGTTGGTGGGGTTAGTCTTTAAAAACAAGAAAATGGTTAAGTTGCCAGATGCTCCATGGAAGTGGTGATGGCTGCACAGAGCAGCAGCTGTGCGTGATGCCAGGGGATGAGGAACAAGCCAGGGGCAGGTGTGAGCTGCAGGCTGTGAGCCCTGACGGCTCCTGCAGAGCCTCAGCCTGTGGCTGCAAAGTGCAGCAGCTCATGTGTGCGCAGCAGCAACCTCTCATGCACCTCAAACGTTGCAAGCGCTAGTAGTATTGGCAACTCACCCCAAAAGACCGTGCAGGTGGGGGATCCTGCCCAAAAGGCCAGGCAATGCGTGGACAGAGGAGGTGTGCGCCAGTACGAGTGAAGGGACCTAAATGGCTGGTGGCTGTGTGGGCCCAGGCAGGACACTGTTTAAAAAAAAAAAAAAAAAAAAACAAAACCAAAACCACACAGGATTTTCTTCTGAGTCTGTGCTTAGAGGAGTGTGGCAAAGCCATCTGCCCCACGAGCCGCAATTAACAGCCCTCCCCAGCAGCCCTTGCCTTTCCATCTTCTTTGTAGGTTCAGTTCAAAACTTTGTGCACGTGTGTGTGCACATGCCCCACCCCAGATAAAAAAGAGCAGCGTGACAGAGGACAAGGACTTGGTCGCTAAACAGGACCAGGCTCCTGAAGTCAGAAGAGAGCTTCTGCATTGAGGTTTGTGGCAAAGACGCCCAAATGGCAGAAGAAGCTGTAAGAATACAGCAGAAATTCAGCATTTTGGGGCTCATTCCTGTTACCCGCAAGTTTCGTTCAGAGAAAGACGTGGGCCCGTGCAGCTCCACGGGAGCCACTGCTGGGTGTTGCTCTTAGGTGCTCTGAGGCCTCTGCTGCCCTCTCTGCTCTACCCAGCACCTCTGAATGCACCTCTTCCTGGAGCAGTCGCAGGCCAAACTCTGAACGCAAGGCCAGAGCTCACACACAGCGGCTGCCCCAGCTTTGCGCTCCACTGCGGGATACCCACATTTGCCCTGTGCTACAGGACACGCTACACAGCGCTCCAGGCCCTTGTTTACAGTTTGATCGGTAATGACTGACATAACTAGCATTTTCTCTGAACAAATCTTGATGGCCTACAGAGCCACCTTGACTTGAGCAAACCGTCGGTTTCAGGCTGCCTTCTGACAGATACTCGGCCCTTGTCAAGTCTGACTAGACCTGCTGACAGGACTTGGCCACAAGGCCTTTTCCACTGCATCCCCACCCTGCACTGCACAGCCTGGTGTTTGCCGGCCGTTTGCCTCGACGCGAATGCCAAGAACAAATGCCTCTAGCTCCCTCCCCACAGAGGAGTACTTACCCATCGTCCTGCCTTTCATACCACCCAAAAGCAAATCTGTTCTTTTTTCCAAGAAACAAATGGGGCGTTGAAGCCATTTATCTTCCCCCTTAACTTCAGCTGCAATTAAAATGGCAAAAGAAGGAACGATAATTGAGATCTTTCTGAGCTCAGCAGAGCTATTGTTGGAGCCAAACTATAAACTGCTGAGCAGTTCTCTCCGGCGGATTGCAGCGATGGAGGCTGCCACGTGCGCTCCCCAAGTGATTCACTGCAGGGCTGAGCCTTGCTGGTCACAAGAAATACCCGAGCTGCTGGGACAAAAGGAACGTTGCAAATTTCATTACCTTCACTGAAGTTCCCTCCTCACCAGGACCATGAAATCTCCCCTCCCTGCCCCATCAACAGTAAAGAAGTCCCCAAGAATGTAGAAGCAGGGACCTAAACTAGGAAAAAACATTCCCTGCCCTTCTTCCTCCGCTCTACTTCCCAGCCTCCTCGCTTCGTCTCCTCACCTGGAAGCAGAGGTCCGGACACTGCCAAAGGTACAGCGGTGCCACTCGGGGAGCCCTGAATGGCTGCCTCAGAAAAACACATTCCTCCAGCCTCTCTGCAGGGATTGCCAGGCTGGAGGCTTGCTCTCCTGGCGCACACAGCACAGGGCGAGGCTGCTGACCCTCGGGATGGGAGCTGGGAGCCCGGCAGCCCCTGCACAGCGGTTTATTCTTAGTAATCCAAGGCCAGAAAAGAGACAAATGGGTCAGGTCCGTAAAGCTTTCCGTAGCTAATTGGACTGTTAATGCTTGAGGCCAGTGATGCACCTGCTGAGCTAATCCATGGGCTAAAAGCAGGGACTTCTGCCCGCTGAAAGGATGAAAACTGAGCAATAAACAAGCCAGCAGCAGTCGGAAGGAACATGAAGGATGTAGAGCCCTTTTTTGCCCCGTGGATGGAGACATAAGCCTAGGGGAGACGGCTGGTCTGAGAAGTACAGGCACACAGGCGGCCCCTGGGAATGTGGGAACAACTGAAAGAAGAACCCACCAGCCTAGCTCAGATCTTCTCTTCCATCCAGGGATATGGGTGTTTTGCCTTAAGGTGTGAAGTCCCAATTCAGAAAAGCCTCTTTCCAGCACAGCTGGACCTACGTCCCACAAGGACCAAGGCAGGAGCTGGGATACCCTAGGCCACACAGTATCAGGTAAAGAAGGGGGGGGTCTCCAAAGGCAAGGGGAGCGCCTTTCCCCCAACCATTGACAGCATTCAATCTGAAGAGCGAAGCTTATGATACAACACAGCAGAATGCCCCAGTAGCATTTGGGTTACTCTGACACGCTTCTACTTTATATGAAATTCCACAACAAAGTCTGTAGGTAAAATGCGCCTCCTGCCATGTAACATCATTCTTTTGTAGTGCACAGCATTTTTGGTACCGCAGAGGTCTGGGTAATCAGTGGTAATTTACCTTTTAAAAATTAAAAGTGCAGCAAATAGTTTTGTTTCATTTTCCCAGCCAAGAAATTATGCAATTAATAGACAAATCACACTCAACAGCTGCTTGATCAGCTCAAATATATTGTAAAAAGTAATTACACATGCAAAAATATCATACATGTGTCTCGAAAGATAGTATCCAGTATATAAACGCCAGGCTTTACTCACTTTTTTAAAAATAACTTCCCGTGCTCTCTGACATGCTTACCAATGGCAATGTACAGGGATATTAGATACATAAAGCTGTACGATCTACACCACAAAATAAACAAAAAAAGATTGATTAAAATGGCGTAATAGTCACAGTTGGAAGAAAGGAGTGATGGCTTTGAATTCTGTCAAGAAGTTTTTCTGCCACAGGTTTGAACTCTCTTTCCCAATATAGTTTGTTGTAGTCCCGCAGATCTCTGTCGAGGCTGTAATCCAACGCTAGCTCTTCATCTACAATCAAGGAAAATACCATCATCAGTTCTGAATAAAAATATACCACGTATTTTTTGAGCACAGCACATACATACAACTTATCAGTGGTGGATGTTGATGGCTTAAAAACAACTCCATGTTTAACTAAGCGTCACTGTCTGAGGGACGTAGCTTTAATGGAAAATAAAGAACGTTAAGGTCAGTAAAACAGTAAAAAGGGTACTGCAGGCTCTATTATTCTTACACCTCACAGGTGTAGCTAAACTGCGTCTCCAAGATCAAGCATTTACTGTGACTGTCAGCCTGGAAACTACTCAGGTTGTAACATTACTCACAGCAGGTTTGCTAACGTAAGTAATCGTATTCATCCAACTACAACTGTTTTTCCTGTCACAAATTGCTTTGCTAATCCAGTTCATGAAGACTCTTTCAAACTGTATCTACTCTCATAGGTAAAGAACATGAACCACACTGGTTACTGTGTTACTGATGCCCTCCCGTCCTTCCAAACTTCATAAATAATAGGACGCTCTTAAGCAATGTTAGGAATGAAAGGAAGTCGTCGCTCGTTATTCCCCCTCCATTTTGCCTGGCATTGGATGTGGCAAAGAAACAAACCCTTAACAGAAAAAAGCAATCGGTCTGCAACCAGAGGCGCGCTCCTGAATCGGGAATCTAGAAACGCAACTGATGATAATGCTGAACAAATGTTTTCATACAGTTTAACAGAAGGATATTTGACAGCCTTTAGGCTGCAAACGGACCTAAAACGAAGATGCAATCCTGCACCCAATGATGGGCAGCGTGACTTATCTTTGTCCTAGACTATGGAAGAGCACAGATTCACAATCTGTTAAATAACTAACTCACTCTGTAAGGGAGCTGAGCTTACTGCACATTCACAGCAGGTGAAAGACAACTTGGAGCTGAAGAGAAACTCCAGTTAGTTACCCACATTTTGAGTCAAACTTTGTGTAGAAAAGAGACGCTCAAACAGCAACTATTCCCATTTAAAAGAATGCCAAGGTGCCTATGCAGAGCATATGGCCTGAGCTGCAACAGCTATAAAGGAAGAGACGACATCGTTACTCTTGCATGGAGACGGGCTCCAGTTCATAGAAGGTTACCAGTAACTGCCAACAATACTTGACTTCTATGTCACTGCAGTGTTTCTAAATTCCCAAAATTAAAGAGACGCTGATTGTGAGGTAGATTCCGAAAGGGGTTCTGCATAAAGACAAAATAACGCTTAGAGGCTTTCTGTAATAAAATCAAGAGAAGAAAACACGTTCTTTCAAGAAGGAAGGCATGCCTCATCTCTGCAGGAAGAAACCCTGTAATCAGAGAGAAGATCCAGCCTCAGACATCAGATCTATATTTGATGGTATCACAGGATAATTTAGGTTGGACGGGACCTCTGGAGCAGAGCCACCGTAGATCAGGTTGCTCTGGTCCCTGTACTGTTGCGTGCTGAACATCTCCGAGGATGGAGATTCCACAGCCTTTCTGGGCAGCCTGTTCCAGTGCCTGACCCCTGCCATGGTGGGAACTTCTTTTCCTAATACTTGATTGGAATTTCTCTTACTGCAACTTGTGCCCATTAGCTCTTGTCCTATCAATCAATGGCACGGTAGCCCAACACATGTAAAATGAATCTCAGCAGCAGAGAAGTGAGAGACCCTGAAGAGAGAGAGAAGGGATTGTGGTTTTTGTGTTCAGGCAGAATTGCTTTGCCTACTCCTGAAATGATTTTTCTACCCAAATTAACTATCTTCTGAGACACAGCAAGAGACGTTTCTCCCTTTTAGTAGACAGCTGTGCCCCCCAGAAGTTGACTGAATGTTTATAGAATCCCTGAGGTCGGGAATTCCAGCCTACAAGAACAAGGGTCAGAACCAGTTCAAAAGCTGAAGTGAGGAACCAAAACAGTAAATTTCCCAAAGCAGAATGTGAGTAACACTGGGGATCAGCGTCCCACATGCAAGCTGTGCATCCTCAGATAATTTAATTTTCCCACGACTCTCCTCAAAACTAGCAAAACTGGGTACTGGCCAGAGAGCATATGAACTGGCTGCAAGCCCAGGAACAAGACAAGCACGCTGGGTCTGCATGCTGTGGGAGAAGCTGAGAACTAGAGTACAGACTCCAGTCTGCAAGGGCTACCCATCCCTATAACTCCGACAAGACGGGGGGCCAGGAGCCCTGGACGTTAGTCTCATGCCATGTAAGAGTTCACATGTACTGAGATTCCGAAATAATAACAACCTCCTGGAATTGATAGTGGAAGTAAAGGTGAGCAGAAGAAAAGTCTGGAAGAGAGGGAGAGAGGAGATTTCACTGAATGACCGAACAGAAGAATGTTCTCAAGACAGAGGCTCATCTCCGCTGCCGGCTCCCGAGGGGCTGGGGCAAGGCAGAGCTGCTGCCAGGGGCCTGGAAGCACCAGCCTCCAGGAGCTCTGAGCCAGTAAAGTGACATGAGACTCAAGAGCAGCTGAAAGAAGGCAAATGCCAATGCCGTTGGAAAGCAGTGCCTCTGCGTCTCAGGCTGCTGGGATCAGGCAGGGAAAAAGAAAAACAAATGGCGCCTTTTGTCCAGCCTTTCTCGGGCCCAACATCTTCCCAGGCTATTTCCACTCCCTTTTGGCTCCCTCGTACCTTCTGTCATCTTGTGCCAGGTAGGGGAAAGAAAAATAAAGGGGAGGAGGCCAAGCACAGCAGGTGAAGTGAGGTGTCTGCTGTGCCGTGCTCCACTTCTTCCGCTTCCTGAGGGCGTGCTGATGCTTAAGTACAGTCCACTGACTGTCAGCAGTTGCCTCCTGCTTCCTGAATGATAGAATCAGAGCAGTGCCGGTTCAAGGCTGCTACTGGCTGCAATGGGAGGAGGAAGATGTAGGACAATATTAACCAGCTGCTATTACTAAAATTTGTTTGCTCTTCACACACAGAGAAACCAGATCCAATGAATAGGATGCGCTTTTTCTACAGCTGCTGACTACAGTGTGAAGAAAGACTAGCTTTCTGATTTAATTCTGACCTATTTTTAATTAATTGTCATTACAGTTGCATAACAATTGCAATTGTAACTACAATTGCAATTGTACGTGAACTTCCAGTTCACGAAAGCTGCACTAGTTAATGAGAGTTCCAATTACTACCCAGCCTGGACTCTGCAGTCAAATTAATTGCTGGAATAAGCAGTGTTAACGCAGAGGAAAAAATAAGTAAGAATGTTCCAAAACAAAGATATATGTTCCTTGCTGCATGCCAGAAAATTCAAGCATGATTGTGGCTGTAAAGTTTGCAGTTCTGTTGCAGAATGTTAAAAAGTGCATTAATGATCTTGAAACACTGAGTATTTTCAGATAAATAGATGGAATTGCTGCCCACATTAAGATATGCTCTATCATAGCAAGGAATGTAATGCAAGGAATGATTACAACAATGAATAACTAATTCTGCTGTAACCGGAAAAAAATCCTCACAAATCCACCCATTTTTCTGATTGTCTAAAAACAAAAGAGACCACGGGGATCTCACTTTCTATCTGGGTCTGACTAACATGCAGCCTTCTCCACAGCAAGCATACATCTTTAGTAAATTTCCAATTAAAACCAAATCAAAATTAGTTAAAGTTTGCTTCAGTTTCATTTACATTTTAAAGATTTTTTTTAAAAGATAATTGCAAATGACCTACCCGAAATGAAATCATAACCAAAGCAGTGCTCATAAAATAAAGGAGGAGAATTAAATACAGTGACTATAGGACTATTCCATAGCATTAAACTCTGTAAGATTTGAAGCAAACATAAGTGTGCAGATGAGAAGATCCAACTGGGTAAGTGAATCAGGGTCTTAACATTCACTTGTCAACACCTTCCAGCCTGCATTTGTGGAGGAGCACACCCTCCCCTAGCTTTAGGGAGCAGATGAGAAATTGTCCGGCTGTTGTCCTTGCCCACAAGGAGATCGTGCTGAGAAAAGAAGGGCAGCCAAGGGACTCTTGTCACAAGCAGCAAGCTCAGCCTGGTGCACCACAGAGCCCCCCGACTAAGGGGAAAAGCCATATTCCCCAGACTGCCCGGTGTGTGCTGAGCAGTAACCAGGTGCATCACAGCTGAGCCCCCGCTTCTGTCAATGCCTGCAACGACCTTTGAGGCCAGAAGGGCCCACATCCAGTGAAAAGTATGTTTTGCGCTGAAGGTCTACAGGATAGTTGGCTCAAGCAGACAGAAAGGCAGCTGGTGAAAAGCATTAGTGGCATGCTAACTAGGCAAACTGGAGTGGGGAGCGACAGCGGCCAATTCCACCTTGGCAACCTGTAAGATCTGAGGGAGTGTGCTGAATGGCAACGGACCACCGTGTTGCCGGATAGTCTATACCGGCCAACCGCTTAAAGTGGCACGACAGACTTCCCACCCCAATACTGCTTTGATTTTGCTCCTTCTGTTTCTCTTATTACGGAAAAGAGAACAAGATTACGAATCTCACCCAAGAGTGATGTGAGCAGCACCAGCAACGTGTCGGTATCTTCTCCAAAGCACGAGGCCGCGCTTGTGATGTTTTCACTGTAGTTCCACAGGGTTTTGCATATCAAACAAGCCAGCTGCCAGTCAGCCGGCCCAAAGTCTCGTAAACAGTCAACTAACCTGTCAGTATCAAACAAAAACGGTGTTTTGCTCCATGGAGTTTTCTCCTGAGCCCTTCAAAATCTAGGCAGTCTAGAAATGTATGCAGACTCCATGAAAGTTTGCAGGAAAATGCTACATTAATGAACTTAAGATGCTACTTCCTTCCTCAGTAACTTCCCCCTTTTCATTCAGTTTAGTTCCCTAAGGATGTGAACATGCCTTTTGCCTACACATCTGTGCGTATGCCTGCCTGCATCTGTCCATCCCCTGTAACTTTTTAACCCAACTGACCAATTTCAATCACATATGTCACAAATGTGACCATCCCAAAGCCACCAAAATTCCAACAAATTTCATGACAATCTGTGACTGTCCCAAATCTGTGGCTACCACTAGAGCGGAGATTGCAATGCGAGCCAAACCTTATCAGGCACCACAAATTCATCTGGAAAAGATGGTATGAATGCAGAAAACGCTTCAGTCAGAACGTCCAGCTTACTGCACATCAGAGGATCTGACCAGAAGACAAATCCAAAGGAATTTGCTATTTCCATGGCTCACAGAATTACCTCTTACGTTCAGTGAAGTCCGACTGTTTTGCAGATCTCGCCCCTTCTTGTATTTCCTCAGCCCGCACTCTCACTGGACTCCTCTCAGAAATGCCGGTTTTATTAAGGACCATTAGGCTCTTGACCTTTCTTCTAATCTCACTTCCTTGCAGATACCAAATGCAGGCTAGATCAAAAGCAGGACTCCGAAATTAAGCTATAACTTTTCTGCCTGCACCAGCTTACGTACAGGCGCTATCCAGAGTTCCGAACAGCACTGTTCACAAGTCCCGGGCCAGCAGAAGTAAACATTGTTCTTCACCTGCTGTCCCTAGTGACCTCTCTAATAGTAATCCTTCTCTGCTGTTCTCTTCCCCAACCCTGCGACCCCCTCTCTCCCTCGCTTCTCTGCTTCACTGTGAGATTTATAATCTGGTGGTTAGGAAAGGGAACACGGGCTAAGTGTTACATTCAGGTATGGCTGAAAATAGCAGAAACTGAAAAGCAACCAAAGAGCTTTGCTTTTTCTCTCCTCTCTGAAGGCAGTCATTGTGGAAGACCGGGAGGCATCTAATGAAAAGCCAAAAGAACTTGCCCTAATTTTTTGAAGTTTAACTCTCTGATGGGACTAATTCCATGTTTTATTAGGGCCACTATATATTGGTACAATAACCTCATTTCCAAAAATCCACAGAGCTGGTTTGGCACAGTCAGGATGACCTCCTTAACAATCACTTCCAAATTCTCTAGCTTTATTCCATACCGTTACTGTTTTTCCTTCCTTCTTCACAGATTTTCAGAGAGAGTATAGAAAATTCTATAGTCTATATGATTCTGTATTTTACAGAATATTCTATCTTCGATATAACAGAAATTCTATATAATAGAAATTTCTCACATCTATTACTCAATTTGCCTGTAACTTATTTTTATTCTTCTTTTTCAGCTTTATATTTCGTAAGTTAACTAGAACATGGGAAGGAAGGATAAGCAGACTATGCATTGTTTAAAAAAGTAATTATATGATGTATGAACAGGAAAGCATTTCAAAGGTAGGCATATTGTTTCATAAATGTGGGTTGTATCAACTGCTTTACAAGCATAGGAACATGATCTTTCATGTTGCTCCAATTAAGCTGGATCCGCTATTATCTGAACATCAAAGCCACAAGTGTTGCATCCACAGTGGTTTTTCAAGATCTAATACCACTTACAGTGTAAGTGCCTTAAACTTGAACTCTTCGGAGAGAAGAGTCTCGGGAGCTATTTATTCTCTGCCGGGCACAGCTACATCAGATAGTTCTCCCTGCAGTACTACGTGGTTACAAAAATTGCAAGAGACCATGTGGGGTATCACAGTTCTTGAAGTAGTCTTCACACTTAAAACAGATACACGTTAATGGTGCCTGTTAACTGGAGCCCACGTAGGATCCAGTTAAGTCAAGCATAAGCAGCTAGTGCGAAGCCGTGCCTTAGTCGCTTTGTTGTACGGGACTCTCATCTGCTGTGGGTATCAGGAGGATCTTTGGGAAATTATTCTATGGTTCTTGGCTCTGCAGTAGGCTAAACCACTGTAATGCTTTTGCAAAAAACACAGGAAAGAATTTGAAAGGCTTTTTCTTGAAGAACATTAGATGCTGAATATCTATTAAGTATGTATCCTTAAGACAAGTTATTGGCTCCAATAAAAAAGAACCTGATTGAATGAAAGGCTTTTTCTTGAAGAACATTAGATGCTGAATACCTATTAAGTATGTATCCTTAAGTTATTGGCTCCAATAAAAAAGAATCTGATTGAAACTCTTTGGCCAAACTACTGGAACTTGCCTTTTTCGTAACCATAATCAGGAACTTACTTTCCAATTCCTCCTTCTTCCATCAGAAGAGCTCGTTTGTTCTTATCTACTGTGAGGTTGAGCAGAACTCCACAGGCAGAAAAACAGACATCTTGGTTCTTGGCATCAAGTAAAGCAATCATGAACTTGTATACTGGATTGCAAAGGAAACAATATTACTGGGAAGACGGACTTATCATACAAGTGGCACTACAACACACTTATTAAACATGTACACTCAGAAAGCAGTCAAATGCAGGATACCCTACCCAAAAATTTAACTTTGTAGCATATTACTGTGACATTTGTAGAATAGGCGTGTGAGCCAGAGTAACAGCTGTTATTACATCACGCTGAACACCAGCTTTCTTCAAAGCAACACGTACAAAATTCTAGCTATAAAAATACACCAAAGTAATGTGAAAATCCAATCAGAAGAGGTTAAGTTTACTGAACTGAATTACAGCTTATTTATTAAAAGTATCACCCTCCTTTCAATCGCACGGTCAGCAGAAACTGCTAGGATTTGGCGTTTGGCACTCAGAGAGGGAAGTTCTTACCCCTGTGAGTGGCAGGGTTGCCCTAGACTGCACCAAGTCCAGCTGGGATTGCTGCAGCGTGGGGCTCCTGCGGGAGACGGGCAAGAAGCAGACACTGGATGTGCAGCATCTTGCAGCACTTGCTGACGCTGAACTCGGTAGGGAGTGGAAGGCAACCCCAGCGAGGGAGTCAGTCTTGCCTAATGGAGAGGCAGCCTCTCAGCTCCTCCTGAGCTCGGCGCGCTGACACCACAGTCTCTCTACGGTGGAAAATTCAGTTCTTTGCCTGAGACAGCTCATCAGCAACCAGGTACTAAGGGTCAGTTCTCCCTCTGCAGAGACCTGCTCCTCCAAAAGCGGTGATATGTCCACTCTTGAAAGAAGGGTGTGTACTGTGGCATATCACCCCACTTTGAGCACTGACAGGTAGATACAAAAAATTTATGGTGAACTGGAGTTTAATTAAACCTATGACACACCTTCTGTGGATAGCAAGGAGTTGCCATTTTTCCTAAAGCTCTTTAGACACCCACAGCAAAAGGACTTGAGAAGACTTGTATTCTACTTCACCCAGAGGCAAACAGGAGGTCTCTTTGTTGAGGTAGTCAAACATCTTAAATGCATGTTACAAAGCGCTAACAAGCTGTCGAACATGGGAATCAAAACCTTGTGATTATGAACTAAACGAGAACTAAGTTGGATTTTCATTTTATATCATATCATATATCATATCACTACCAACCTGTAGGACTTGAGAAATTGAAGGAGTGAAGGGAAATTTCAAAATTATAATCTTTAGGAAAAACAGAGTTTTTGTAGTATTTCCTTTGTGAAGGCACACCATGGCACATTTTTCCTACTGCAATACTTCCATTTTAATGAAACTGAATTAAAATGGTGTTTATAATGACTACTGTCGGGTTCTAACATTTGCCCAATTTGCAAAACATCAGAGAAGATTGCTTCTACCCTTTAACTGAGACAGCTTATTAACAGTCTTTCCTTTTTAGAACGATGGACATTTAAAAACAGGACTCCTACAAATGCAAAACTCACTCACTCTTTTTCTGTATGATGAAGTCACAGATCTCATGATACTGGGAAAGATTGCCAAAGACTCTGACAGCCTCCACAACTCCATCCATATTGTTGCTCATTAACAGCTTTAAAAGTACTATTGGTTTGCAGAGAAATGAAATAAAAACAGTTACTTGTATATCACAAACATGTGCTTGGCTTTTTATCAATAAATATCAGAATGCAAGCAGCAACAGCAATAAATGTAATAAATGGGAACAGTTATCTATCTGTCTGGTTGCAGTGAAGGGGGTGAGCTGATGGTAGAACTAAATTGTGTAGAGCTTTGAAAATGAGACGAAGAGCTCCAATATGGGGCTAAATGCAAAGGAACAAATGAAGAGTTACGAAGATAGCCTAAGCACAGTTGTAATAACGGGAACCAGTTTTGCTATACAGTTTTGAGTGGGCTCATGTGAAAATCCAGGAAGACAAAGAAGAAAAAAATGTTGTAATATATAACAGAATTGATTTAGATCCTGAACAGATGGTCTTATGGTGGGATGCCTCCTAAAACTCAAATTACTTTCTGACATTAGCTCTATTTCCTCTCAGTGCTCCTATAACAAGCAAACACGTTTTCTCTGAACAGCTACTTAATATTGCCCCTGGTCTGAAGCATTTACTTGCTTGCTGCTTTCCTGCTTAGCAGCTTCACATACGATTAGTGTGTAACTTCAGCAGATAGAATGAGACCTTCAGCATTTCCTAGGAAGAGCTACCATCATGTAGGTTTTCGGTGCACGGCCAAGGAGCGATGTTACGGAAGTTACATTTACCACTCTTCCGTGAGTACGAAGTGAACCACTGAAATCAGTCCATCATATAAAGGACTCAAATCAGTCAACCCTTAACCCTTCTGCCACAGAAAAGTGAGAGAAAAAAATACAGAAAAGAGATTGGCTTCATTCCTGTTACTTCCGTCTTTGAATGTTGCAATACTGAACATGCCTTGAACTTGTCTTAAAGAGACATCTGAAATGATTATTTTTTGTCTTTGAGATCCACCACTTGTATCAAACAGCAAGTATTCTCAAAATGTCTCCTGGAGGAGGAAGCCTGCTGGTCTTCCATCAAAATGTTTTCTCTCTCCTCAGTTCAGGCAGAGGAAAGGTGATGGGACCGGTTCCACACACTAACAATAAAAACAGGAGAGGGAGAGCGAATGGGACAGGCAGAGAAGTCATTTATTTCCACATTTCTCCGACGAGCAATAAGAGACAGCTGGCTTATGGGTGATAAAATGACTCGTGACAGAACAGGAGAACTGTTACCTAGAGAGAACATGATGTCTACCAGTCAGGGCACTAGGTTGACAGCCAGACTATTTTTTCCTACTCCTCATTCTACCTGTTGTGCGAACTTCAGGCTCCGTCTCTCCCCCATGTCTTGTCTATTTAGAGAGAAAGGCATGCAAGACGTAAACTCTCTACCTTTTGTATAACATTAACACAATGAGTCCCGGAACTCAGATGCAGTTCCTACACATCACTAAAGTATGACTATTGTCCATACTGTGAGAGGGGAGAGAATCACACAACTCCTATACTGCCAATGGATTTATAAGCCAGAAACGGACATAAATCCGACTTTGCAGGTCTAGAAGGTACTAAGAAGAAAAAAAACTTTCTTACCATACTCTGATTAGAAGTAAAAAGCAACATGATTATTTTGGCTCAGGCATATGGATTTTGAACAAGTCTAGCAAAAATCGCTAAACGGAAAACAATATGGCAAATTCCTTTTGGGAGGAAAAGAAGGGGTTTTGTCAACAACCTAACTATTTTCACACAAGTCACAGAATTATGTTCCAAAAGAATGAGAAATCATTATGGGAAGAATTTAGCCCTATGAACCTTATATTCCTGCAATATGATACCACAAAACACTATCAGTGTCTTCATTTTCTGTAGTGTCAAATCAAAATATAGCATGAGTAACTTCCACTTTCAAAAAGCTATACAAAAAGTACTAGTTTAAAAGTCCTTACTTTCAGCAATGTGTAGCTTCTTGTCTTGAACAGCAGAACTCTTCACTTTGTAGTAGGATAAATTGTTGATTGCTGTTGCAGCACTGATGACCAACTCCTCAGAGTCATCAACTGACTTGTATTCTGATAGTAAAAAAAAAACCCAAAACATATGCATATGTAGATACACACATACATGAGTCTAACTTAGCAGTGCATCATATCTCAGAAGCAAACTGAATCATCGTTTACATGCCCACTATTACAAACTATTCTGTTTTTCAGAAACATGGCAGAAGCTAACAGGAACAGCTGATCCAAAAATGGCAATGCAAAGTCCCTCTTTCCAACTCTTCATCTACAGAAATCATTGTGACTAAGGCAACGTGGTTTAAAACCTACTTAGTTAAGACATTTTACAGATCCTGTTTGCTGTTTTAAGATGGAACTGGGGAGAATCCACACGCAGAAATAGGCCTGTGTGATAGACACAGAGAAATACCAAGGACTTATACCAAAATGTCAGGTACCATGAAAAACTGAGGGGGGGGGAGACTTCTTTAACAATATTTGAAAGATTCTCTCTCTTAGAGTTCCTGACAGAATGTTAACCAGTGTAAAATTACACCAGCAAGCCTGAAAGTATGTCCATTTATCTGAGGTTTCTGGCCTCAGAAACCAAGAGTGAAGGAAATAAAAGAGGGGTAAGTTCATAGGGAGAGAGAACATTTTGTAGTAAACTAACTGATACAGTGCTCAAGAAGAGGGGAGGATGGCAGAGAGAATCTTTGAGGCTTAAAAGTGCTTACACAATGATTAAGACAGTTCCAACCCAGGAAGCTCCTACAGGGCTTTAAGACAGAATGGATGAAGTTGTGAGTCTGCCTTCTCTAATCCCCATGGCTGGTGGGTAACACTGGTAAACTAGCATATAATCAGACTGATTGTCTTTCCATAATATTTAATGTTCTCATCACACACTAAAATATACTGAGTTCTTTGAGATGTATCTCGTCGCTGCTAAACTCTGTTACGGGGAGAACAGACTGCCCAGTCCTAGCCTGTAACTAGATTTACAAAGGCATCAGTAAGTGGTAAAGGAACTGCAGTCCTAAGCCTCCATTTGGAGGGAAAGGGATGCTCTCTTCCACCTGAAAGAGATAAAGGTTGGACATCTGAAAAAGAAGAACAAATAAGAGGAAATTTTTCGAGGAGGCTGAAAGTTATGAGTGCAGGGAACAAAAAGAATACTTAATCCAGAACAGTCACAAAACCTGCAAACCTTAAAAAAACCCACCACTAAACACATCTATGTAGCACCTGGTAAGAACAGACTTCCCTTCTATATGAACTCTCCGTGAGATGTATTTAAAATAAAATTTGTTTCCTTATCCTTAATGATCATATCTGCCAGTCTGATGACTGAATTAAACACTTCTACAACATCTTTCCCCAGACACTGAAAAGTCAGTACCAAAGCAGCAATGCTTCCACTGTCTCAAACAGGCTTTCTACATAAAACAGTTTATGAATATCAGCTGATTGACTTTGTTATTTTAGCAATGGAACCGATTTAGTTATGGCTCAACCTAGATAATAAGGTCAAGTAGAAAAATCCTAAACTCTCCTTACAGACTGAACAAAGATAACAAACACAACATTGATTTTATTACCTAGTACTGTAACAAGTAATTCTACAACACGATGGGCAGCTGCCAGAGCTGCTCCTACGCCGGGATGAATGGAGAGATTGGCCAGCACTCTTATCAGTTTTATCAGAACATCTTCTGCTTCTGAAGGATGCTTTGGGCGTTTTTTTCCTTCCCCTTCTCTTTCATGGTACCATTTCTGTGCATTCAAATCCAGTTCACGGTAGGTTTGGAATAATGATATCAAGGTGTCAACACTTCCTTTTTCTTTAAAAAATTGCTCACGGGCCTGGTTATTCTTTGCTGTTAAATTACCAAGAATGAAGATGATACGGATAACCAAATCCTGCAATAAGATAAATAAACCATATTACACGGAAAACATCAGAAGCTATTAGCTGCTTAAAAAGAAGATAATACTTAATTTACTTCACAATTCAGTTAATAGCAAGTCCAGAACAACTGAAGGAATGCCAAATACAGCGAGTAGGAATAATTTTTTATGCTACTATTTTTCATAACCCGGTTTACAGAAGAAATCAAAACCATCTGACAGAACTAGTATAGCATTGGGGTAATTACTAATGGGATATACTTGGTATAGGTCATCTATTTCTACCAAGCCCACAGTAATCTCAAAACATCTTAAAACAGCACTTTATATAACTAGAATAATCATATGGGCCAGAGCTTACTAATCTTTCAGGTAAGCAAGCGTCAGTTGTGATGGCCAAAGACCACCACCTTCTCTTCTTCTCTAGGCCTGTTACCCATTGTAGAGGTTAAACTACTTCCCCTTGATTTGTTACTGTTACATCCACGATAGCTCTTACTCATTTCCTTGTTAAGTTCAATTGCTTACAGATAGCTGAATTATTTGTTCCAGATTTTTACCAGAAATGTAATCGAAACTGACCGGTCTGTTATTCCCCAATTCCTCCTCTTTCTCCTTTTAAAGACAGGTGCCCTACAACCTTGCAATCCTACATAACTTTTCAAGAATCCCAGAGACATTACCCTTTCTGTCCTTTTGTAAGCATCAAAGGGTAAATTTCATCAGGCCTAGCTGGTTTGAAGACACTTAAATATGCTCCAGCTCATTAAAATAGTGATTAAAGAACTCAGGCTGAAATAGAGATTAATCATTTGATCATACTTAACCCTTTCAGAAAAAGCAGCAAAAAAAGGCATTCCACCCTTCACTATTCACAGTGGCACCTGTCGATAATTCTCACCTTCTTCTGAACACTGCAGCAACTATTTCCTTGTTGTCTTCGCACTGTTAATGTACTATAGAAAGTTTTCTTGGTTTTTTTTAATGTCCCTTTCTAGTTGCATCTCATTTTGTGCTTTTTTTTCTGACTTTGATTCTACGTGTTCTGGCTACCCTTTTATTCTTACCATTGCTAAATGAGACCTACTTTCTATTTTTATACGGTATCAGAGATCTTATGATTTAACCAAGTTGCTCTCTTAAAGCACTTTCTATCCCTGCCCTTCAGTGGGATATAGAATCACATCTCTTGTTGCTTCATTTTGGACATACTGAGAAACAGCCTTTTTTTGGTAAGACTAGTGGATCCTAACTGAATGGCATTCAACAACATCCCCTTTTATTTTCTTACCCACCTATATAGAATAAGAAAAAACTAAATTCTGAAAGTCTGAACTAACCCAAGTATAAACCAATTAAAACATTTGCCTCTGTCACTTGCATAAAAAAGTACTCACTTCCAAAAAGAAAAGTCCATAGCTTTATCTTAACAGTACAGGTAAAGGAACAGCGTTTCTTCAAGCACAGCACAGCCATCTACCCTTAGCTGCTAAACTGCTGTACTTGCACTAGCCTAGAATTTTGCTAAACAATTTACATGCTGTTTTTCTTCAAATATAATAGCTATATTCACAGATATTCTAATCCTCCCTGGTATTAATAACGTAAGTTATCCAGGCACAGTCCAACTTGTTCAAGCATACATACTAATACTGAAGGAAAAAGATGTGTAAGCAGCCAATCCTTCTTTCATACATGCCTTCATCAATAAGTTTCACGTCCTAAGCCTCTGCCGCAAGACATTGGCAATAACATCCTCTTAGGGTCAAGAAGATGAATGCTATCCCTGCGTATGAGAAGCAGGCAGACTCCTAAGTGAGGAATAGGTTCTCGCATCCACGTATTTAATACAATCACTCCACAGGACCCACTTCCACATTTTTTTAACTAGGCATCATATTTTTGCTAGCATTTAAATGTCATCCAGACAAATTTTTATTAACACTCTTACTGACTAACCACTAAGAGCTTTCACCTTTGCTGGCACAACCCCCAATTCACAAAGGCTGTAAGAATTTGAAACAAACAACTGATGAATCAGAAGAGAGAACTGAAAAAAGCAGGCAGTCTAGTTTGACTCGTTCATATTGACTTTCTAATTTTGGTCAAAACAGTATCAGCCCAGCAACAGCTCTACCCAATCAGAAAACAGACAAACAGGTACCGTACAGCAATCAACCGATATTTTGAGAAGTGTGATCTCAACTGTGCTTTCCACCTACAGGCTAGCAAAACAAACTTATAAAATACTTCTTTTTAGCTAAGCACATCCGGTTTTAATAGCATATTACCAAAGTTTCATTATCTTCCAGTGAAAATTTAACTAGCAGAGTCAAAGAGAAAAGCTGATACAACTCCTGAGTAGTATAGTACTCAAGGGTTTGTATTATTTTTGGCTATGTTTTTTTTAAATGCTCATGGGGTAAGCACTGCAAGAGTAAGAAACACCAGCTTAGAATTGCTGTGTAAAGAAACACATGTAAAGATGAATGGCATTTTGAAACTGCTTGCAAGACTAAACCTGTACAAGGCCCATGGGCCCTTCTGTACATAACGAAAAAATCAGTATAATAAATGAGATGATTAAGCATCTCCAAGTGTTTGGAGTATTAACTGCATATGGAATTTCAGACATTCTTGCACACTCACAGAAAAATTACATTTCTCAGATTAATTTACATAATATGGAGGTTTTAACATGTATGACACTAAAGACAAATTAGATTAAAGATAGGAAGTACACTCAGTTGTTTCATCTTTTTATAACGAGGCATTCATGTGAGACATGCTGTCCAGAGAGTATACCCAGACTTGATTGGAAGATTATATATGAGACCACACAGCTTCACTTATATGAACAAATCTGAAGAAATGTATCAAGAAAAGCTTGAGAAGGAGAACTGATCTCTTTCTTTGCTTCCAATCCGTGATGAAACTGTGGTATTTTTGTTTTTAAAGCTGTAATGGCACCACATACTCCATCAGCATTTAATTCTTATTTTTCTGAACAACTGGAACATATACATTTGATCACTGATATGAAAGATTTCTTTACTTACCTACTTCTAAAAATTTATTCCTTGCACTGCCCTAGTAGCAAAGGTACACAATGTACTTGCTGAGTCACAGAACTTGACAGCAGTTTATCTTGGCAATTAAAGTGCACCTGCCTTTCAGTGTAAAGCATGATGAACAGAGGTACAAATAGTACAAGTTTACTTATCAGTAGAAAAGGAAAGCCAATTAGGTCAGTAGTTTCTAACTAAAATGAGATAAATAAGGGAGGGGAGTCCATTCTAGAGTTTGTACATGTTGGCCAAGTACCTGTTGTTAGTCTGTTTGGTGTCTGGACCCTCAGAAGGGGAGGGGTAGTATGAAACAAAAATTCAGATGCCAGCAGCCGAATTCCTATTGAATCTCCAGCTGTAAATAAAGTGTGCTTTCCATGTTACACAAACATCAATGGAGGTAGTCAAAATTCTACCACCTGCCCAGCAGTATGAACTGCATCTCATTCAAATCTAATTTACACTTCATTTCCAAATTTGTATTTCTGCTTTATTATGTACCTTGGAAAGAAAATTTGAGAGTTTTCTTTGCAGGGTCTGATAGTCTACTTATAGACAAAATAACAGTAGTTACACCATCCTGAAGCTAATCTCTTCCAAACGCAGTAAGGATTCATCTTGAAGTAACATTCTGGCTGTGAAAATTCCTGGTCAAACCCAGAAATAACAACTGACCCAAAATGAAACTTCATTTAAAGAA
>NW_008825052.1:429282-430366 GCF_000699105.1 Pygoscelis adeliae | reverse complement strand
GGGTGGGGGGTGGTTGACCGAGGGACCTGAAATAAGGAGCAGAGAGGAGAAGCCTTGCCACAGTGATCGCAGGGAGTACTTTGTCAGTAAAGAGGGAACCTCCTTCCCCTGCAAATATGAATGCATTTGAGGAGAAGGAGAGGCCGTTAGAAGAATATAGTTATATTTCTGTGTATCACACGCCACAGGACCCTACCCAATAATTTCTACACCCAGAAATCTGATCTGTTTAGGTAAACTTTTCAGAAAAGGGTTCATTTGCACTTAGTGACTTTTAGCAATGAAGAACTCATGTCCTCAGGTTTGTTTGTGGATATCTGGAGATCTGGGAAAGGTAACGAAGAAAAGCAAGCACGTTGTCACCAGAACAACATTTGATGAAAAGTAGTGTACACTCTCTAACAAAAAACATTTAAGAAATCACAAATTGAAAAAAAAGTTGAAAACCATATCCCCCATGGTATTGCTCCAAAGATTACTGATCTTCCTGGTTAAAATCTTTATTCTTATCACTAGTTTAAATTTGTACAGCTTCAGCCACTATTTCTTATTATCTCTTTTTTCCTAAAGGATGGTCTACTAACAGAAATGTCTTCCTTGTGCAGATTCTATTAATAGGCAACTTGCTAATGGTCTGACTTTTGTCATCGATAAATTAATTTGCTTAATCTTGGGGGTTTTTTTTAACTCTCATCATTCTTTTAGCTCTTTTCAGAGCTGTTCCCAAGCTTTCAGCATCTTTTGTAGAAATTGATACCAAAAGCTAAGGCAAAATATTTTAGTGACAGTGTCTGTCACACCAAGCAGTAATATCTTCTTATTATTCTTATTTGATATTCTAATGTTTACCTATCTAGTAATTACACTCATTCTCTTGTATCTTTTGACACACCAGAACAGCAGGTTTCTATATGATATATGCCAATGAAGACTACAAACTTTGAGCACTACATTCCTAATAATTTTATATTCAGAGTACATATCACATATTCTGCACTTTCCTTACCACTTTTGCCTTTTCTTTCAGACAAAAAAAAAGAAGAAAAAATAATCACAAACAAAGTATTAGGAAGATGCAAATACA
>NW_008825052.1:427772-429221 GCF_000699105.1 Pygoscelis adeliae | reverse complement strand
CTTCTGTGGTTATTCAGATTTATCAGCAGGGAAATTCCTTCAGAGTTGACAGAATATCCTAAAATGGATACTTCTTTCTTGAAAAAGGTGTTAATTCAGAGAGAATGAATGATCAGTTATGAATATGCATGTGCACACACAAAACACAGGAGAAAAATCTTGTATTTTTGTTCTTTAATGGTCAATTACTATATTCCCTTCACAGCTTTTTTTAATTGTCCAAGGCACTATTATAACGTTGGGCTAGAGGGAGGAGGAATACCACTGAAAATACGTATTCGTAAACTTAGGAGAAAAGAACCACATTATCTATGTAAGTTCTTCGTAGGGTTTCCTTGACAAGCATTTCAGCAGAAGTGGTGGCATAAACAGCACCCCCCCCTCCTTTCCATTCACAGTTTGGTTCCTCTCCCATATTGTTTCCTCAGTATTTGTGAACAAGGCACTATTTGTGTGGCTGTTCAACAACCTAGACTGGAAAGCAATGCAGGTGAGAACCCAGCAAAGGACTGGGGTTCTTTTTTTAGTTTTAAGGTTACTGGAAGCTGGGTCAGTTCTGTGACATGATGTATCATGCTGTCACACAAACAGCTGTCCTCAGCCTAAATGAGGGATGGTACAGAGAGGAAAAGGGAGTAACCAAAACACAAAGAACACTTACATCAGCACTGATGACCATTTCTTTAGAGGCAAGTTATGGATACAGAAACACACCCCCAACCCCACCCCCAATAAAAATAATAATAAAAAAAAAATCTTTGGTATCTCATAAGACTATGATGCCACTGAGCAGAGCACCAATAATACTCTCAAAGCATTTAAGAGGCAAACATGTATATCTAAACTAAACACAGCTGCAGCATTAGACTCTACTGTTAAGAGCCTGTGGTTGCTTTAGGGTATTATATGACTTATGTTATATAACTGACTGAAACAGACAGATAGCAGGTTCCTGGGAGCTCATCGCAGAATTCTCCATAAGCCAGCCAAAAAAACAGCCAGGAAGGCCAGTCACTGCATGCAGATAAGCCTTTGCCTAATAAATAAAGCCAGAAATGAAGTGGAGAAATTCTCTGCATTTACAGGCCCCATCTGTGACAACCTTCCCGACTGCAGCAATCCTAAGAGCAAAAAGGACATTCAACAGCCCTGAAATGAGTCTTTTTCTTGGAGGGAGACAAGAAAAAGTCTCACAAGCAGAAGCTTGCTTGCTCACAGAAGACTATAAACTGATTTGGGACCCACTACCTGGTAGATGCATTTGGGAAGAAAGCTGGGCAGATCCACAGAATCATAGAATCATTAAGGTTGGAAAAGACCTCCAAGATCATCGAGTCCAACCGTCAACCCAACACCACCATGTCCACTAAACCATGTCCCTAAGTGCCGCATCTACACGTCTCTTAAATACTTCCAGGGATGGTGACTCAACCACTTCCCTGGGCAGCC
>NW_008825052.1:415972-427032 GCF_000699105.1 Pygoscelis adeliae | reverse complement strand
TTACTGAGGGTGCACTCGATCCCCTCATCCAGATCATTGATAAAGATACTGAACAAGACCAGCCCCAAAACTGAGCCCTGGGGAACACCGCTCGTGACCGGCCGCCAACTGGATTTAACTCCATTCACCACCACTCTCTGGGCCCGGCCGTCCAGCCAGTTTTTGACCCAGCGCAGAGTACACCTGTCTAAGCCGTGAGCCGCCAGCTTCTCCAGGAGAATGCTGTGGGAGACGGTGTCAAAGGCCTTACTGAAGTCCAGGTAGACCACATCCACAGCCTTTCCCTCATCCACTAGGCGGGTCACCTGGTCATAGAAGGAGATCAGGTTGGTCAAGCAGGACCTGCCTTTCATGAACCAGTGCTGGCTGGGCCTGATCCCCTGGTTGTCCCACGCATGCCTTGTGAGCGCCCTCAAGATGAACCACTCCAGGCACAGTGAACCCGATAAATGCGGACATCTCCTTAGAGAGGATGACAAGGCAACATCAGTCTATTCCTCATTTAATAAATTGTTTCTGACAAACTGATTGTTAAATCAAACAGGTAAAGCAGCATGCAAATTATAATTGTAAATTAGTGCAGTTCTACTAGCTGATGCAAGAGATGCAAAAATAATAGCAAATCTTCTCAAACATATCAGGACCAGGAAGTTTGCCAGAATCTGCAGAACTAATTGATGATCAGGATAAAACAGGAGCGTTCAGAGAAGAAAATGTCATTGCAGAGAAGCTAAATGAGTTCTTTGCATTGATTCATGCCCACTGTGAAAGCAACTGGGGGGATCTCAATGCTACAGCCTTCTCTGGGGAAGACTCATCAGAGGATCTGTCCAAAACTGAAGTGATCACAAACAATTTTAAGGAACAAACTGACAAAACAAACAGGACTGGATAATCACCCAACAGTTCTACAAGGAGTAATTAATTAAATAGCTTAATTACTAACAGTGATGTGCAACTTCTCAAAACTGCCTTGATGCCTAAGGACTGGAAGGGTAACAAACATGAAAAGGATCCAAATGAGATTCAAGTCTGGTGTCTGTACTAGATAAATTTCTGAGACCATAAAAAAGAATAATAAAATTAGTGGACAGTCAGATAAATGCAATCAGCTTTAAGACTCCTAAGTTCTGACTTACCCAATTCTTGAGTTCTTTGAAGGGATCAACAAACATGCATAAAGAAGACCCATCTGATATCACCCATGTGGCTTTCCAGGAGACTTTTGACAAAGTCACTCACCAAAATCCTAGTGAAACTAAGCAGTCATGCTGTAAGGGAGAATGTCCTGGTATAGATAAATGATTAGAGGACGGAAAACAGAGTAAATTAGCAGTTCCTGCAATGGTGGAAGATGACCAGCGGATTCCACAGGGTTCTGTGCTGGGACCTGTTCTGTTCAACTTGTCCATAAAAACCATGGAAAAGTGGGTGACAGCAGTGATATGGGAGAGTTTGCTGATGACACTAAGATATTCAAAGTAGCAAAGATGAAGGCTGACTGAAGAGCAGAAAAAGGATTTGTAGTCAACTGGTAATAAAATAGGAGATGAAATTTAAATGCAGATAAACATGAAATGATGCGTGTGGAAAAACACAGAGCAGACATACCTTCATGTATAAAATTATAGCCTTTGCACCTGGAGAACAATCCTGGGGTTAATGACAGATTCCTCATGGAGCTTTAATGCTCACAGGAGGTCAAGAAAGCAAATAAAATACTGGGAATTACTGGGAAATAAACTTACGCAGGCATGCAAATCTATGATATGGCCACATCTTAACTGCCACATTCTGGCTTCCTTATCTCAAAAAAAAGATACAGGAACCAGGACTGTAAAAAGTTCTGAGAAAAGCAACATGGATGCACAATGGTATGGAATAGCCTCTATATCAGAAAGGACTAAGTAAGCAAGGACTCTTCAGCCTGGAAAAGAGGTAACTCGAAGAGGATATGATAAAGGTCTAGAAAGTGGTGTGAAATGAATGACAGGATTAAATATTCACCAACTTTTCAATACAAGAATCAGAGTGTATCAAATAAAGATAGTGAACGCCAAATTCAAAACAAGCAAAAGGAATTATTTGTGCAATGGGTAGTTGCTATGGCAACTCCTTGCCAATGGATGTTTAACATGTTAGAAGTTTATATGGGGTAGAGGGGAGACTGTAGAATTTCATGGAAAAGAAGTCAACTGAGGTTTATTGCATACACAGAGAACCACAGCTGGCTGAGGAAGTTTCCAAACTGGAAAGAGCCAGAGATTTGGTAAGTATACACAGGCATCTGATTTTCACCACTGCCAAGTATGGATAGTAGGCTGGATGAACCTTTCATGTGACCCAGTGTGATTATTCTTTCGCTGAACAGGTAATTGCTGCATCCAGTGATGTCAGATACTTAACAAAAGTTTCCTAATTAAAAAAGTAGGCTACACTAAAGTATAAAGGGACTTTTATATACAACAGGCACAAGATTTCTTCTGTGCAAAGTTTAGTATCACACCCTGTGTTTGTGCACTTAGGATTGAAAATAGACTCCTAACTGTACACTGATAAAAGATTACACGGGAGCTGGCAGGGCCCAAAAGGCCACCTAAGCTCACAGGTAGTGCCTGACTTACTGACAGAAACTACTGCCCTATTTAGGCAATCTCCCTGTTCCAAAAGCATGGCCTTCTCGTGACTTATGACATTAACCACAGCCTGAGAAAGTCATCCTTTATACAGCTTATCTGAAAAGCTTCGAGATGATAATGATCTGGGAAAGGGGAACAGCATCTTGTTCAAAGATTTCTGGAGATGGGCAGAAGTCTACAACGCTGACTAGAAACAGAAGCATGCAAAGCTCATCCTGCAAGATAGAGGCTCTACTTCTGACAGCTTTCACGGCTTGGTGGCAGCCACCAAGGATTTTTCTGTGACTCCACACAAGTAAGCTCCAAAACCAACCACAAGCGAAGTCCAACAGAACACGTACTCCAGATGCATAGAAAGGCACTGCTGAATTCCCCAGCCCTACCTTGCAGATCCAGCATTTCCAATCTTCCGTACTCCTCTCCTTACCTAAGACTATGATACATAGAATTTAGCAAGTCTTGCCAACTCAATTTCCCCAAAAGTCTTTCTCACAGAGTTAAATTACTACTCTCCCATTCCTTCTGACTCTTTTACCCAAGAGAGAAAAAAAAAGAAGAGAGATGAAACTGCAGTGTGGTGAGAAGAACAGAGACTATTTGGGTGGCAGCTGTGGAATTCAGTGTGTGGTGTGGGAGCAAGTCATTAATCCTATTTCCAGTGCTCACATTTTTATTTTCACAATATTTAATGCTTATTTTTAAAGTCACAGTTATGAAAGCACTTGAGAAAGTCTGAATGCTGGTTTTCTTTCATTTTTCTGGTCTTCTTTTATGTTTCTAGCTGCCATGACTGCCAGTAAAAAAACCTGATCCCACGAACTTTGCAACCTGAAAATTCAGAAAACACACACACACACTTCCTTTCTTAACATATCAGTTCTTAGACCTGAGGATTTTTAATGTTTTGAGTTAATAATACTGATTTATCCTCCTCTTTGTTTCTTCCCACAGCAGACAATTTTACTCACACTGCTGTTACTTGTTTTCTTTTCAACACATACCAACTCACGCTATAACTCACTAGCTGTCAGCATTTTAAAAGAAAGATTAGCAGTGCCAACTACACCTCAGGAAAAACATTTGCACTCCTCACAGCTCAAGTGTTTATTATATGCACAGAAAAAGTGGCGCATTACATTATCTACGTCCCTCTTGTTTCTGCAGGGCTGCACTAAGCTGACAACTGACAATTGCATGCTTGTTTAAAAACTGCAGTAAGAAATAATTATTCTGAAGACACTATATATAATCATCACAACATAATAACTAAGATTTTTTAATACACAAGCTATTTCTTTACTAATTTGTATTTTGATAAAACAACTGACAGTTTAACACAAAAAGCAATGCTAATCTAGTGAAGGAAGATGTATTTTAGGACCACTTAATAAAGTAGACAAATGAAAAGCTAAATTCTGAACACTACCTGACAACAAACAATTTGAATTTATATATAAGCCTACAATTCATTATGACACAAAGCTATTATCTCAGGGGCCTACAAAAGTTCCCCTTAAAATTAGAGATGAAGATTGAGAGGAAGATGTTACTCAATTTAAGCTCCTTATTCCCAGTCCCATCATTTGTTGAGTTTTTAATACTCGGTGCTCACATATGAAATAGCACTTAATAGTGCTCACAAGGAAAAATAACTATAAATCTAGTAAAATATCATGCCTTTGATATTTCTCAAATTATTTACATAGCGTTTACATAGCGGTTTACTAAAGCATCTTTGAAGACTATACAATGCAAGAGCAGCCCGAACCTAGAAATGCTGCAGAAATGTTAATCAACAGACATTTAGAAGAATAGAAACAACTTAATCTTTGTTCCTCTTCCATGTGTATGATCACAGAAAACAGGGATGCAGGTAAACAGGAAAGGGAGAAATTATTTTTGTATTTGGCAAGAGAAAGAATAGATTGTTCAGCGTAGCCAATCTGGTTACCTTCATTAACTGCCTTTAACAGCAGCAGCACAAAAGACCTCGTTCCAACAATTCTCCAGGAATTACTAACCCTGGGATAAATTGCATAGGATAACTAAATGTCCTCAAACTAGTTTAGGTACTTGAGCAGCCGAGAAAGTTCCTTACTTTTAAGAATAATCTTAATGTGATTTAATGTTCTATGTTTTGCAACCTTGTTCCACCTTTGAACATCTATGCTTTACATAAAAATTATTTTCTTCTTAAAGCTTACCTGGCAATATTGCTCAGTAATTTGCCATACACAGGGCACTCCTCTCTTACCAACATGGCAATCTTTAAAACTGTGGTCCTGCACCAAACTCCTGGTGCTCCAGTAAACGTAGGAAACATCACTATGATATAGCAGGACAATACAGCAACACCTGACCCTCGAAGTTCTAATGAAGTTGGTAGCAAATATACTCTTATAATTTTACTTCATAATACGAGGCATTTTGACAAACTCTAAACATTTATTTCTAGGTGAATGTTCCAAATGCAGTATTCTAGGCACATGGTTTTCTCTGGTAGAGGAGAGATACGTTCTGATACTTTATGCAGTTATCAAGGAACAAATTCTCCTCTGCTTTCAAATTGCTTAACTCCGGAAAATTCACGCTTCTTTTGCAGGGGAGGAGGGCAGGAGAAATCCCAACAATTTCCTACTATTAAATATTCAAATAAACTATTTGCTTTAAGAAGTATTTTTTAAAACCAAGAAAAATAATTAGGTACTCAAAGGACTTTTCTACACATGCAAAGGATAGACAAGTGAATCAACTATCTGTCCTCTGTATTGCTTTGAATTTTTAATTTAAATTATCTCATTTCAATTATTTACTACTTAGAAATGCTGTCAATCATTTGAAATTTTTATTTGGTAAATGCGTAAAAGTAGGTCACTGAAAACAAGCTTATACACAATAATACACAGACACATCAGAGGATTAATATATAAAAATCAAGAGATGAAAAAACTGACCTGCTGCTTCTGGTGTTTGTTTAGTAGGGCTAAAAATAAGATGTAACATCTGGAGCAGTCTGCCAAAGCTGCACAGAAGTCATTGTAGGAAGAAAGTTTGCTACAAGGGTACAAAAATAAAATATAAATGAATGAAAACACTTTTTTCCACAAAAGATTTTTTTAAAACCCACTCTGCTTTTGACTCTCAGAGCTGTATTTTCCAACAAATGAAATGAATGCCAATACTCTGACTCCTAGTAGAGGCATACACGGTTACATAAGAGCACAACAGAAGTCTAGCTATCCTTGCCACAGTGAATTACGGGAAGAAGCGAACATAAGGAGCTTCCCAACCTGCTTGCCATATGGGCACAGTATGCTAACACCAGCACTTCTTAGCGTTCAGCGGGAGAACTGTAATTTCAAGATGACATGGGAAGTCAGACAGGAGAAGAAATAAAGGGTCCCTTCCTAATGCACGTCTAGTAGAGCCCAGCGACAGCACTAACAGAACACATCTCTCACCAGCAAATATGGAGAACGCGCCTTCTTGCGGTCACGATTTTATCTCTGCGTATTCCCTAACAGCTGCTCTGGTCCTACACTGCTCACCTGGACCATTACAAAAATAGAGAATTGGACATGCTTTGGTCATACGAGAAACACGGCAATAACAGAACAAACTAGGATAACCTCTTACTTCCCATGTCAAACCCAGTAAATATCTGTGTTGATGTTCAATTACAACCGATTACAGCAAGACTTACAGACGTAGAGAAATGAATAATCTGAATAGATTGAACATATTCTCTACAAAGAAGCTGCCTAAAGTTACTGACTGAGAGAAAAGAATAATCATTCTGTTATTACTAGAAGACAAAACAAAATTCAAATCTGTGCTGCATAGTATAATTTTTTTTTTCCATGACTGCTATTTCCAGGAAGCTAATTAAATTGATTTTATGGCTAATTTGTATCCTTGGAGCATGCAGTTCACTAAACTTAAGAAAAAAAATTGAAGCAGTAGGAAATTTTAAATAAGACAAATTACTTTTGCTCCATATTGGATTCTAGATCAAGTAAATGTCCTTGTCAGAATTACAGTGTAAGTATCGATTACATTTAATTACAAACCCATTACCCCACTTTTCATGGCATTTTCCAAGTAAAAGAAATGCTCTCTCCTTAGAATAAGTAAATATGCTCAAAGTGCTGTAATCATTGCTAGAACTCAACTCATTTTTAGGAACAAAATTAGAGAGACAGATGTGGACAAGGTGGCATGGAATTGGGGAAGCAATTCCCTTGCTTCACGGGTAGCACAAACAGCAAAGGACCAGATTTGCCTGTTTTTAGCTGTGGAGAGGAAGGAATGATAGTCCCTTACATAGCTGCTCTTCAAAGCACAACCTGATCTCATCTAGCAAGGAGAACGTGATGGATAATTTGGAGGGGCTGAACAGGAAGAGAAGTCCATAGCAGAACCTCAATGAACATGGAGCCACAGGCAACATGACTCAATACAATAACAAAGCAGCAACGGCAAATACTTCATCCAGAACGGCATTCATAAATTGCACTTATAACTCAACTGCTCCTGAAATTACCAACAGTTAATTTCACAACTTCTTCAAAACCCTTAAATTGTTTGCACATCCATTTAGCATTGGATATTGCAAGCTGGTGCTTGGGAACTGGAAGATTTTTGACTGAGAAACTATTCAGACTACAAAAGGATCTTTTTGGGTGATTCACTCATACTGATCTCCCTCTAAAAAGCACATCTTGGTAAGCAGCCACTGAGGTGCTCATAAAGCTGAGATTCTTTCAGTGCTTCCATCTGCACACTCAAAACCTGGTCCCACAGATTAATCTCCTCAAACACTCTGTGACAGCTCAAAACAACGAACACTGATCACGTTTTCTCTCTTTTGTATTTTATCTCACAATACGCAGTCCCCGATATAGCTTAAGCTTGTGTAATTTCTCTCATTCATTTTTTTACAACGTGGCCTAAAATAGGATTAATAAATACTTAATAATTTATGCAGCTGTCAAATATAAGAAACGGTACTTTAAAAATCTCCATCAGAATCTGTGGGATCAAAGAATGACACAATACAACAAAACATTTTTCACAGGGACAACGAATCCAAGTTTGTATGGCTACAATGAAACCATTCTATCAACATTAATAAACACACAATTATCATACAAAATAATTACAAACTACACAGAGCTTTTAAAAAAACAATTCAATGTAAATCATCCAATTTCAGTGCTTGATTCTGCCCTCTGTGGGGTCACCTGAAGCAGTAGCACTGACTTGACCGCATGCAGAAATAGCACTGTGTTCTATACATACCTGAATATCCTGACAATATAGGTGCACACATCCTTAGCATTCATACGCTGCTCTAGCGCCACACAGAGCTCAGAGGCTGCACCGTTGCAAATGAGTTGGCTTCTTGCCGGAGGTAAGTCAGCCAAGTTTCGCAAAGTAGCTGTCAGCTGCATATAGAATATTTAAAGATTTATTAATCACAGCCGTTTACAACAGAATCCACACTGTTTTGAAAATTTAATAAAGCTCAGACCTCATTTATAACGTCTAAGGCAGTCTGAATGCCCTGTTAACATTCTGCAGGTATGTATCTACCAATAAATTATAACAGGAAACGTGTAAGTAATACAATTGTGTATATTGAAATAATTGTTTGAAAATGAAAGACTGACAGTGGTCTTTGCCTGCATGTAACCTCCTTCTTTGAGAGAAACATGATCTTTCATATGTTTTAAAATCTTGTATGCATGTATACAACCATATACCAATTGGAAATTAGGTGAAATGCTGTGGATAGTTAAAGGGATTTTTTGCATAATGTCTGATTTTGCAAATTTACATTTAAGTCCTGCAAATTAATACTGATATATAATATATATTTTGATAATAACTACAAGTTGCAAACTAAGATGAATTTATTTTAAAATACAATAAAATCTATTTTGATTAAAAATTTTAAAAGTTAATCGAGATCAAGAGAAATCCACTATTTGAACAGTATAAAAGTGAAAAGCTTAAGTCCTCAAGTTTGTTTTGGAGAAAGCAAAATATTTTCAGAAGATACTGTTCTATTTCAAGGAGTTTTAAGCATAAAATATCTATCACTTGTAGATAGGCAAAATGAATCAGCTGTTGCATATTTTGAAATGTTCTGGTTTTCTTCCAAGGTAAGGGTATTCAAATGCCAAGGTCAGACAGGCAATGACATGTAAGTTAACTGTTGATCTAAACCAGAACTTACTGTAAAATTAACGTGAAGTCATTTAATCTAATGTGAATATGGGAATTATTCAGATTTTCCTTATTCTAAGAGTAAGGTATTTAACGTCAATTTGGTTTTAAATGTAGTTTCATAAGGCACAAAGACTATCTGTTCAAGTTGTTTGTAAACACAAAAAACTCTAGAAATTAAGTATTTGATCACTGAATTGGACTGCTTGTCCAGTGATATGTAATTGCTAGTTTTAAAGGAAAAATCTGACGAAGAGCAGGTTAAGTTGTTGTGTTTGAGGAGATTTTGCTCATAGGATTCTATGTGCTACTCTGTCCGTTCTCCAGCAGCTTTCAAATTTGCTTGCCTGCTTCAACAAATTTGACAAAAGCGTACATCTTCAGTTACCACACAATGTTCTGTAATGGAACAATAGGAGAAGGAACAATGTGTCAAAATGGAGAAGCAAGGTACAGAGGGAAAAAAATTATGTGCTAATGTGAATGTGAATGGATTTAACTTCAGCACTAAATATTAAATGTATGCTATATTCAGAGTAAACAGAAACTGAACCTATGGAAGCCATTTGCTCATATTTTAAGAAGACACCTGGAGTTTTTTTGTTATTTTAACTAAACTGCAAAAAATACATTTCCAGATATGCATCCTTTCACCAGTCACGATGCTTCAAAAATCAACACAATACTGGAGAAATATTTTAAAATAAAAATATAATGATCAAATACTTTGCTATTCAAAAGTTTTGGTGGAAAAATCCCTGCCAAATGGAATAGACACAGAAGACTCCATTCAGCGCTCACATACAAGATGTCCACAGTCAGCCTAGGATGATATTTGTTGAGCTCTAGCTAAACTTCACAATAAAGAGAATGAAGGATAAACCACATTATTTAAAGTGTTGTTCAAACCCAGACCAGGGCTTTCACTGCAGCAGAGACTTACATATTACATGATGAAAAAAATAAAATCTTTATCAATAGATAATGGTGCAGAGGTCTCCAAAAAGAGAGTATAATTTTTCACTGCCTAAGACAGTTAGATGGTTCAAAATCCTCCAGCAGTAAATTCGGTCAAGAGGCATCCTCACACAAAGACAGGTTGGAAAGGAAAAGCAATGCAAAATAACGTATACACTTAAATGTGCGAGACAATGAAATTCAGAAGTTCATACCAGTATATATCCACAAAAGAACAGTTAGTACGCAAGTGAAATTTGAAGAGTATAAATGAAAAAATAATAATAGAAGCTAGCCAGAGAGCAGATGAATTCAAGAGATAGTCTGATTGCTTCAAGCAGACACTGTGATTCAGGGAGAAATGCATAACAATTGGCTTTAGCAATCCCCACCAGCCCTAATTCTTATGTTGCCATGTGAAAGATCAAATTCACCCAAACAGAAAATTTAACAGCAGACAAATTCTATTTTTAAAGGAGAAGACATTTAAGTGCTTTTCAATTAAGGAGCATGGAGTACTTGTTAAGTCTTGCCAGTGACACTTCAAAAGCCTTGGCTTTTGAGTAAGCATTACCATATTCTGTATAATCAGACTATTAGGTGAAGAAACATAAAATAAGTCAAAGATGACCTTGATTTCATGTCCTCTATTAAGGAAAAATAATTATTATTACAAACATTTTTATTCTTGTCTTATGGGACATCCGCATAAAATCCATTGTGTAACAATGAAGAAACCAGAGAGGGACTTTATTCCCATAAAAAGGACCTGGCAAGATTATGTATAACACTGCCACCTGGTGATTGTGCAATTATACGGTTAAAGAACGAAGAGATGGTCCCAGTTAACTGAGATACTTCAGTTATCAGGGTTAAGGGATGGCAGAGCCTCCCTCAGAGACCACTGTGACTATTTAAGGTGTTTTTCTCCTCCAGTATAATTTGCTCTCTATTCCTCAAGACTCGTATTTATTCATTATTTCTGTATGTCACTGGGTATTTGATCTTTTGCTACAAGTTAAAGTATGCCACAAAAACTTCCTTTATTCTGAAGACATGAATCACAGAAGAAAATTTCTTTGATACTACATCCCTGAAAACAGAACTATTCCTACATCTGCCTATGATGACTGAACAATTAACTCACATGGAAGAAATGGTGCACATTAATGTAGGTTTGTTGAAGAAACCAGTATGAAAAAATTGCACAGGAAAAAATTCCATAGCAGCAGG
>NW_008825052.1:409775-415941 GCF_000699105.1 Pygoscelis adeliae | reverse complement strand
TTTCTCACAAGAGGAAGAAAAATGAAGTATCTGTACTACTATAGAAGAGAATACGAACAAGTGAAACAGCAACCTCAATAAGAAACAGTTGTTAGTATTGACTTTTCCACAAAATACTTGAGGCCTCCTTAGGAACAGCCAGTCTATTCAAACTGTACAAAATAGTTTTGATACACTTCCAATCGTACTAAAAACAGCAGAGATAATAATGACCCGCAAAAAAGGTGTAAAATGTAACATTTTCCTTTCACACATTTGCAAATTAAACCTTTGATTTAAAAACCTAAATTTAGGCACATACCAATAATGGAAGAAAAAATATTTCTGCAAAGTTGTGGAGAAGTTCAGACAGTTAGTCAAACAGCTGAAAATAATCCGATTCATTAGTTTTATTAGTTGGACATCATTTGTTATTTTTAAATGCCCCAACTGGCAAAAACTTCTTTTTATATCTATTTAACATAAATTTCCATCTCTTTCTGCTCAACAGGATTCCCATTATATGTATTATATGATTAATGCCAACAGCATCCAGCAAATGTCAGTAAGTAATATGCTTTGCTTTTAACCATCCCCTTCCTGCTCTCAGAAGGATAAATATTTTTGAACTATATAGACATGAAAAGTGACACAGGATACATATCTCTAATTCAGGTTTTAAAACGCCTACCAAAACTACAGCTTAAACTTCCACTCACTGAAATGACTGCACAGCTTCCGCATGTGAGGCATCATACTCTACTTCTTCATCTAAGCTTACTTTTCTTATAGTTTAGGTGTTTTAAGTCACTGTCTATCAACTTGCAAACTACACTGAGAACAGAATCCATTCTGGACCCCCAATCCCTCCTCAATACTTTTCAGAAGGGGGTTTCTAACTAAACTGATAGCCTAAGGCAGCACCGCAGTAGTATCGGGACTTACAAAGTCTAACTAGCAGCATTCAAGAAAAATATGGTCATTAAAATCTTGATTACATGCAGACCTGAAGTTTGTACACCTTCTCTTGAAAAACAAGGCCTGGAAATCCCATATACCATTTTTGTATAGAATATATGGTGTGATATCAACAAAATGGCACAGATGATTTTAGAATTGTTTGGAGTATTCACAATGCCACAAGAAAGTTAACGTTCCCAATTCTCAAGACAGAAGTGTGTAAGAGAGAATTTTGTGATTCATATAGGAACTTAACGATGACAAGACAGATAGGAAAGAAAATAGGAACACGACAAGCACAAAATTTCCAGTTTCATCATATATTCTCCCAGTCTTTAGCAGTTTGCCACTTTGGGACTTCCTTAGCCAAACGCAAGTATTAAGCCACATCATTTCATTCAGTGCTTCGTAGCATCTCCCAATCTGTTTATGTTTGTATTAAGATTGTACACACTATTCTGGAGAGACATAGCTCATAGCTCCACTAAAATAAACAGACAAAAATCAGTAATAGTAACGTCATGATGCAAGCTATCTATTTTCTCATATAATTTCAAGTAGTATAAAATCCCTTGTTTGTAAGTTAGTAGAGAATTAAAGAAATCTGGCATAATTAGTAGAGAAATTTAGTGTAAACACTACCTCAGAAAATTGCCCAGTATTTTTTCCTATGCAGTCCCCAAAAGCTTACAATTACACCATTCACTAATCTTTACATCAATAATTTCCAAGACAAATGCCAGGAATCTACTTGCCAAATCCTTGACAAATAAAAAATCCCACAACCTATGCATAACTTAAGATTTAGCTACATAACCATTTTTTTCTAAAACACTAAGGTTTAAACAGTTTTAGGGCAAAGTATTAGTTTTCATAGCCACCACTCAACAAGGTACCTCATATGTGAAAAGATAGTTTTGAGCCTGCTGCCTTCAAAAAGATTCAAAAAGTGTTGGGTTTTACAACTACCTTTTCCTTTAAAATTACAGTTCTTCAGAAACACTTTGTCAAAGAAATGTAGCTATATTTTCCTACGCATTTTTTAAAATGCATTATTCTTGTAATAAAAAGCTTTTTGTAATCTCCTAGAGTATTGCAGAACCGGTTTGTATTTGTTATTTCAGTTTAAAGAATTTAGACAGGGAACACATTTTTATCTGTTTACTATAATATCCAGAACATTGTCAGCACCATAAAGTAGTAAGAAGAAACTGGTTTATCAGGTACCTAAAAATATTTCTATTAACTTCAGAATTTCTAAAGCCTTTAAAATTGACTACACAAAAAAATCTATGATAATTAAATTTAGGTCCTGAACAACTTCATGTAAACTTCTTAAAAACAAGTCTATTCAAATATAGGTACAACTCTGTCAGTGGCACACAGGGTTAGCTTATCTCCTCTAATTAAATTTTTAATTTGCCCTTGAAGTGTGTACTTTTAGAAATAAAAGTAAATGCTAACCTGGACTAACAGGTGGCCCAAGTTGGAGAAATATGTGTCATTTTCTTTTATATTATTAATCTGCTTCATTAATTGCAGCAACATTTCAACAGCTCCTTTGTTGACCATTTCATTAAGGAGTACTGCATTTCCAGACATGAATTTTATAGCTCCCATGCAATACAGGAGAGCTTCATTGCTTTTTTGTAGGTCTTCAGTTCTCAGGACCTCCAACAAACAATCTAAAAGGAAAATCATTATTCAGAAAGCCTAATATTAACATTTATATTTGATACAGTCCAGTCATTGAAGAGATTAACAATTGGGAAAAAACCCTCAGATTGAACTCTTACATTTCTAATAAGTGGGCTAGAAAAATCGGGTATTCGGATTGAGACCACGAAACAATTATTGATGAATAAGAGAATGGGCCTGACTTTTGTTCTCCCAGGCTTCAAGAACCAGCACCAGTTGTAAACACATAGCAGTAATCATTGAAATCCTCAGTCAAGATTTGCAAAAGTGATTGTGTGTGCCTGGAATTTTGTGTACTAAACTTGAGACATTCTACAGAGGTTTATTCCCACTACTTCCTTAAAAAGCAAATGTCTTAAAGCGTCTCAAATGGAGCACTAAAAAGCAAGGTGCCTAATTCAAATCTCACATTTGAAGTCTGTTCATAGCCTTTTTAGATTTACTTTTTATGTAGGTGAAGTTACTGTAAAAGTTTTGCTTTATGCTACCACTGTCAGATATCTGAAATGTTAAAATTAACAGTTGTTAGCACAAACCCAATGTACCTTTCACAGACAAATTGAGACATTCTGAATTTGGTGAGTGTATCTTAAATAAATAAGTAACCCTAACCAATTTTATACTTTTGAATTTCTAGTAACTGATTGAAACTGGTATTTACTTCTGCTTCCTGTGTGCCATCTAGTTTAATAAAAACATTTTCCCATCTCATTAAACTTAAGAGATTTCTAAAGTTTTTTCTGTCTCAACTCAAGTTGAAACTCTCTCCAAGTATATGGGTGTATATGGATGAAGTACACACACTCCAGGCTCTTGCCCGAACTCTCACCCTCACCAACTGCCTAGCGGTCAGCTAAATCACTTGGGTTGTGGCAATGTGAGAAATCAGTTTCAGGTTCCTGCTCTGCTCAGCATCAAACAGGGTCTTGAACAGGAGTTGTCTATTTTGGGATGAACGGTTAATTTGTTTCTTCTACTGGAGCTGCTGCATATAAATAGTTCACAGGGCCAGAAGAAGAAAAAGAAATTGAATCTATAGCCCAGTGACTGCAACAGGAATCTGGGTGATTATGATGATAACCCAGGTTCATGTCTTCGGCCTGGATGAGGTGGGTCCAAAACATAAAGAGTGAATAAACAAACAAACAAACTCCTACCAAAAACATTCTTTCCTTCACTAGTTTTTAAAATACAGGGAAAGAAGAGCAAGTGAAAGAAAAGTGAGTGGAGATGGAAATGAGAGCAAAAAAACCAATGCTTACACAGACATAGCCACTCAACTTGTCCAGATTTTTGTATGATGCTAATCTCTGCAAAACTGTAGTTTTCAGTATCCAAAGTCAGCTGAGCAATCTGAGCTGTTCTCTTTTCTCTGAGTCCTTTCCTGTTGATCTTACTACTGGAAAGGCTTATCTGGTCTTTATTTCTGACAACACTCACATACTAAACTTCAAGACCATGAATACTCTCATCTATTTAAGCAGATATACACATATGCTTTAACTTATGCACATGCAATAAATGCTTGCAAGGTCAAGGCCTCCGTTAATAAAACATAATGAAGTTTTAATGAAAGGAATGACCATCAATCGATACTGAGTATCATTCGTACACTGTCATTTTCTTCATATTTCTCGTGTTTGCAAGGTGTGTGTGGATGACACAAATATAGTTACAATCACAGAAGAGATCTTAGAGCCACTGCTGATAATTCTCCAAAACCATTGGCTCAATGTGCAGCAGCCTCTAAAAAAGCCGATGATGGTTCTCAATATCCTTCCTGATGATGGCCAACAACACAGACAGCATTATTTTGCTTCTATAAAATTTGGTGCAGACACATCTTGACTTCTATAGATAGTTTTGTTCTGTACATCTCAAGAAGGATCTACTGGACTTGGAGAAGGTACAGAGAAGGGCTGCTAAAACAACTGAGAGAATGACACAATATCCTTTCAAAGAGAGAGCTCAACGGCTGAGATGCCTCAGCCTGAAGAGAAGGCGGCAGAGATATGTGATATGACTGTGGTTTAAAAAAACATGAAGGTGGAGGGTAAGCTGACTGTAGAAACTCTTACAAATCCTGCAAAACTACAAGCAGGGGCATAATGAAAAGTAGATAGGTTTAAAACAGCAGACAGAGAACTTCTGGAACTTGTTGCTCTATGAGATTGTAGAGGCAGACAGAATCAGAAAGTTCAAGAAGGAATTAGGCAAATTAATGAACAAAAGATCTATAAACAGAGACTAAAAAGGATTAGGCAGGGATGCACCATCTAATGTCCCTAATAGAATGTAACAATTCTGGATCCTGGGGTAGTACAGGGGAAATGGATCACAGAAAACAGATGGGCTTCCATGCTTTCCCTAAATAGCATCCCCTGTTGCCATCATTAGACACAGAACACTGGACTAGATGGACTGTTATTTTGACCTAGTAGGCAATTTTCAGTGCATGACTAAGTTAGCTCTGATAATTTTTCTTGAAAGATGATCAATCTAACTATTGAATTTCAACATCTAACTTACACACAAGAACAAAATACATACCCAATAATCTATCATTTTGAATGATGTAATCATTTTTTTCATTCCTGCAAATTTTAAATGCAAGCTTGCAAACACTGAGAAGATTTTTTCCATCCACTTTCATCTGCAAAGAAAGTAAAAGACATAAAAATCACAACTAAAATCTACATACAAAAATGTACTATAACATTTTACAAGTTCAGACATCATGGCAAACTTGTATTCTCACAGAACTATTAAATTCCAGCTGAAACCATGACAGTACACTGAGCCAAACTGAAAAGTTTGCAGAATTAAAGGACTCTGAAACCTAGCTAGTTTAAGTTCTATTTAGCAAATTGTGCTGACTGACTTTAAAATAACAGATGATATATAAACTTTTTATGTATTTTCTGCAGGTAGTATATCAATAACTTGCACGTTTTTTTCTCTAATTCACTCTTACAAAGAAATTCTGCACAGGATTCACAGGTTTGGCATTTAAGGCCATACCACAAAGAACTCCAGTACAACAGTAGATGTCATAATGAAAGTTATTCTCAAATATCAGAAAACAAGATCTTACGATGAACTAATGGTCATTGAGAGATCATGAAAGGGAAATAAAAGTGTTAAAAATACAGTGACAAATCTCTTCCTTTCCTCTGCATTTCAAGTGCAATTTCTTCTCTTCTTCATGATTTTTCATAGAATCATCATAGAATAGTTTGGGTTGGAAGGGACCTCTAAAGGTCATCTAGTCCAACCCCCCTGCCATGGGCAGGGACATCTTCAACTACATCAGGTTGCTTAGAGCCCCGTCCAACCTGGCCTTGAATGCTTCTAGGGATGGGGCATCCACCACCTCTCTGGGCAACCTGTGCCAGTGCTTCACCACCCTCACTGTAAAAAATTTCTTCCTTATATCTAGTCTAAATCTACCCCCCTCTAGTTTAAAGCCATTCCCCCTTGTCCTGTCACAACAGGTCCTGCTAAAAAGTTTGCCACCATCTTTTTTATA
>NW_008825052.1:399912-408623 GCF_000699105.1 Pygoscelis adeliae | reverse complement strand
CCAGTTCCTTCAGGACCCGCAGATGGATCTCATCGGGTCCCATGGACTTGTGCACCTTCAGGTGCCTTAGAGGGGCTTGAACCTGATGTTCTCCCACAGTGGGCAGCTCTTCATTCTCCCAGTCCCCGCCTTTGCCTTCTGCGGCTTGGGCAGTGGGGCTTGAGCACTTGCTGGTGAAGACTGAGGCAAAAAAGTCATTGAGTACCTCTGCCTTCTCCATATCCCGGGTAACCAGGTCTCCCGTTTCGTTCCAGAGAGGGCCCACATTTTCCCTCATCTTCCTTTTATCCCCGACGTACCTATAGAATCGTTTCTTGTTGCCCTTGACATCTGTCTGTAACAGAACTTTTTTTTTTTTATAAGCACCACTTAACATCTATGTAGTATCTGAATATGTAATTATATCTTCTGATTGAAATAACACACACTACCTTAAAGGAGGACACACCCCTCCCAACACACACACTAATTACTAAAATGTCTACAACACAATGCTAGCTGGTACCCTTTCACCAGTGACTGCCCATACATACTCAGTAGAAGCTGAACCAATAGGTTCAAAAGCACCAAGTTAATTGAGAGTTTTAACCAGAAATACTAGAGAAAGAGATAATTACACTTACTCACATCCCAAAAAACCTGTTTTGGTATTTTCAGACAAAGGTGTTTAATAAGGTCAAGATATTATTCAAAAACTAAGCTTCATTTCCATGTGTAGTTTTTTCAATTATTGTTTTGTTTAAATCCCTGCATGTGTATCCCAGCTTAGGACTCTCTTCCATGCCTAAGTAATATTCCTGCCACCATACACCAGCTATCCTATTTTGTGTCCCTCCTTCCTCCCCCAGATGTAATCTCTCCACAAAAAATAGGCTCCAACAAGTGCCGATCTGGATGAATGGGAGACTAGTATCCATATGGCAAGAAACTGTGCTTAGGAAAGGGTTAGTTTAGACACAGTTTAAAAGTATGAAATGAAAAATTAAATGCAAATTGTAATTCATGATTTTGAGCTTCACCTTCTACCAAACAGCATTTTAAAACACTTACAGCCAGAATAATCTTTGCCAGCTTCAAGCAAAGTGGATCTGAATCAACGTCTACAAGTTTATATAATGTCTTCAGAAGCACACTTCTTCTTTTAAATCTTTTTCCAAGCATATTTCCTTCATTCAATGCTTGATAGAGCTTGGTGCAAGCCAGACAAAGATTTTCTATATTTTCTTCTACTTGAAGGGGTGGGAAGGGAGAGAAAAATAAAAAATAATTATCAGTGCCACCTTTTCCAGAGCATCTCAATAGACAAAGACACAGGAGAACAAAATAAAGAATGGGTTGCACAACAATAAAAATAAGGCGCCCAATAAATCTCTTAAAATGATAATGCGATCCTCAGAAACAGTTTTATTCTGCTCTTTCAAAAAGAAGAGACTCAAGCCAAGAAATCACAGAGCCAAAATAATACCTAAAGCTAAAATGAAACTCACCTTTAATGCTTAATAATCAGATTGACAAAATGTCTACCAGGAAACTGTGACTCTAAATATATTCTTTAAAGAGCTCCACCAAACATTACATGTGAAAAAGAGACAGTTAAGGAATATTTTTCTGCCTGTATACATAACCTAATACATCAAATCTTGCTGGGATTAAGAACAAGTGAATGTAAAAACTCATTAGAACTCTCCAATGCATAGTAGAGATGCAAGATATATTTGAGTGGACTGTTGGCCTACTGACAAAAAAAAGTCATCTACCTTCTAACCTGAGTCCCTCAGATACTATTTAAAAAATACAAAAATAAAATGTGCACTAAATTATTACAAAATCTGCATCTCAACACAACAGAATCATGTACATGCTTACTTCAGAGGGAAAAGGAAAAGTCTTGCCTATTTTTAAAATTCAAGAGTGAAGGGTTTTTTTTCTTTTCTTACATTTGCTTTTGTCTATAAGGTGACACTAATAAAGCACCATATAAACCCACTTAAACTGCTTGTATAAACTCTGCATTTACTCAGGATGTACTTCATAGCTGAAATAGAGTCATATTCAAGGAGGCAAAGCACTTGTGATGAAATGTATATGAACAGGAAATTACAACAAAAACCATTATATCTAAGGCCCCAAACCTGTAGGCAGATTCAAGGACCCACTTCTCATGCTGAGCAGTGCCTGGAAGCTCTCAATTTGCAATCATCATACTCAAGGAACAGCAATGACTATTCCATGTCTACTCCCATCATGACAGAAAATTTAACAAAATCTAGCATGATTCTAAACCCTCTGCTCCAGTAAGCAGTGAAACAGGAGTGGTGAGGAACCAAAATTGAAAGGTCTCCACTCCATTTCATCAAAATTAACAACAACAAAAAATATTCATCACTCATCCCATGGGGCATTTTTGAAGCTTATCCTCCCTTGGGTACTGGAATGTAACAAAATAAAGTATTTGCTCCTCTAGAAAAAGAGACTTTGGGGTTCTATTTGGTTTTGTCATAAAGCAATCATCTCAAGCGCATGATCTTCATAAGATTTTAGACAATAATTAAGTTCCAGGTTAATCTTCAGGTTTGTTTTTGAATGGAAAGTTTTCTGGAAACATTTTTGAGGGAGAAAGGGGAAGAAAAAGGCTTTTCTATTTATATATAAAAAACTAAATGTGACTTAAATGCATGTGCAGGGAATTAGCTGAAAGGTACAGAGCAAGTGGCTGCACACAAAATTAAAAAATATTGAATTACCAACAGACCCACTCAGAACATTAAAATTATGGAATTCTATTATTCATTTTGATAGGAAAAACTGCAATTGTGCAGTAAATAGCCTAAATAAAGCAATATAACACGCAGCTGCAGGAGGTAATGATGCAATTCAGTTACAATCTGTGTGAATATTCAAGAAGCAGCAAAACTCTTAACTTCAAGGTTTTTGTAGTACTACATTCAATCAACTGGTGAGAAGGTATCATTAGATAATTTCATCTATTATTAGAAAAACTAAGCCATAATCAAGTTTTTAAAAAAGCTGAAAAAACCCCAACACACTAACCAAATCAAGTGAAGACTGAGGAAAAGGGACATGAAAATTGATTTTCCTTAGTTACATTCATGACAAGGGAAAGACATGATTAGATTTTACCTCTAAATAATGTTTTGCTTACCTATAAAGAACATCTCGCTATGCAAAACTTTAACTCAGTGGCTCATATTTGACAATCTCAGCATTAAGCAAGGAAAATGTGAAGCTGCATAGCTGTTTTCAAATTTCCTGATCACTGTTTTTCTACACATCAGTCACAGATGTGGGAATGAGAATCCTGTCTTTTAAAAATAATGATATATTTTGGGAATCACTCAGTACTGTATAGGTGTTTCATACTCATCAACATCTGCAAAATTATGCAAAAAAAAAAAAATCTAATCTGTACCATGCTATAATGAACACTGCAGAAGATCCCGTAAAACAGAATCAGTCCCCTAATTTGACACTCACTTTCAACCACTTGTAAAAGCCAATCTACTTTCTATATTCCCACCAATCAAAGAAATATAATGTCTATAGAAGGCAACTAAACAACCTTTTGAATGAAATGTTAAAATGGATTTCAGAGTTCAATCTTTCAAGCCATACTTAATTTACTCAATTTTGCTTCAATATTCTGGGTCATTACATACTTTTCTGAGACATCTAACACTTTAAGCACAAATGGAAAATTTTCATTAAGATTTCCTTAGTTTTCTAAAATTAATTGAGACCTTCAATAAAGTCTATGCTTAAAACAGTTAATCTGTGCAGTACTTTATTCGTAAAATTATTGCCTCATCACTGACTGCTAAGCTGGCAGAGCTATGTTGTCTAAAATAAGGTAATTTAATCAGACAAGATCTTCTCTAAACCAGTATTTTTTTTACAGAATCACAGAATGGTTGAGGTTGGCAGGGACCTCTGGAGATCATCTGGTCCAACCCCCCTGCTCAAGCAGGGTCAAGAGACAGTTGCCCAGGCCAGTTTTACATTGCAAAGTCACTGAACATGTGAAAGCATAAAAGGCTACATAGTCCAACTACTGTTATTCTTTTGAAGTAAACACAAATGAGTCCCGTGTTTCCTGCAGGAAATAGTACAGAAAATACACCCTTTCAAGAACAGTGTTACCCACCTTTTTCTAGTTCATGCAGAATTGGTAGAATCTTTATATGCCAAAAGATTTCTTCCTCTTCTGATTCATTTATTCTTGTTTCATCCTCTAAGCCTTCAAAATACATTCAAAACAAAAGCACACGTTCAGTGAAGGTTTCAACTTCTACACAAATAAATAGCTACAAATACTTTATTCATCAGTCAGAAAAAAAATCCAAAAATGTCACATTTTGCTATATTCTGGGTTATTCTACCTATTCAAGCTTTTGTTTTTATTTACATTTTCTCAAAACCAAAAGTTTCAAACAAAACTAGATGGATAAATGTTTTGATATGTAAAGCTGTACTGTAAAGCCAGATTTGCTTTTGTCTGCTGACATTAATGTTTCATTTGATGGCTGAATTGGAAGGTAATGACTACTTTTACATCAACATGTCCTACTATTTTCAGCTCTGTGTCCAAGTGACAGCTTATTCTGTGTTAAAAAATATCCATACTACTGACAATCCTCTAGGATTGTACAATTTTACCTAGTACACATGCACAATATTACACTAAGCTTGGTTAACTGACTCTTTGGTCAGTTAGGGAAAAATAATCTTGTTATTTATTACCTCCTGCTAGCAATTCTAACCACTTCATGCAATTAGTTTTGAGAACGACTGGGCTATATTTTTGTAAAATGCATGTTTCCCTCCTATTCTTTGTTACATTAAACAATTTCTCACACAGCATCTTGGGAAATGAGTAGCAAACTACAGGTATCTGAAAGACATTTTGCCTCCATTAAACATGTCAGAAACCTTGAAGGAAACCAACTCCCAGTTTTTTTGGCCACCCTCAACCAATTTCCTCCACAGTGACTCAGAAAGAGCTATTGTTCATTATCAGAAACCTTGTCCACTTCACAAAGAGAAGTTTTAAAAAATACTTCAGCTTTTTTTATACTTTGCTTCGAAAAGAAAAGACAAAAAAAGTCTATCAGCAGACATCAAGTTAAAAATTGGTAGAAGAAAAGATCAGCGGTCTGGAATTCTGCTGGAAACAAGACTGGGAGCATGGATCTGTTTTCAGATTGGACAAGGGAGTTGGGGAAACATGGTTTATTAAAAAATGGATTCCAGAATTGACTTTCATACGGATGCATTATCAGTGGGAATTATTCCGACTTGCTGAACATCCTTTTCACGTTCACCTGGCACTATGTGAAGTGACAGAATTCTGGTCTTGACTATTGGCCCACTACAGCTGGAGAGCCAGAGTTTCTGCACAACTTGAGTTTTAAAGGATCTAACAATTGCTTACAAGGTGCATGTAGGCATATTTTTGGAGTTCAAGATTAGGTTAAGCTCCTTATTTTGCAGGCAACCAAAGTTGTTGTTATAAAGATGGGGTTTGGCTTGTTGGGTTTTTTCCTTTTAAATAGGGAAATAAAAGTCACACGACTCCACCAAATAACATGAAGAAAGCCATTAAGACTAGTATGCGTTTTTTTTAAGTGACAGATTTGTCAGAAAGTGTCTCCTACCGTTCATTACTAGCTCTTGCATTTAAATGACAATGTAAATTCTTAACATAATCATTATCAAACACAAAAAATACTGTACTACATGAGAACACTGACATTGAGAGGTTTGCATCATGAGAATAGTATCTCAGACCTTAAAAAAATGACTGTCTACTGAGCACTACTTCGAACAGCGAAACAATTAAAAACTTCCTATTTTAAAAGCTTGCTCTTTAAAAAAAAAAATCCAGACTCTTTTTGTGTATCTGTATTAACTTTAACTGTCTATCTATATTTTACACAGAATGAATCTATCAATTATATCTATTTCAACAGATTATACAAAAATGCTGCTATTTCATAAGTAATATACTGGTAAGTATGTTATTACAATAACTATATCTTGTTGTGTGCAGATATACATATTAGTATAAGTACATGTTATTAGGTAATATTATTATTACTTATTTTGCAGACCTTCTCTATTTTCTAGATCAAATGAGTTAATAGTCTTATTTAGATAGAGCAGTAGCTTAATTAATAAAACGCTATGCAGCATTTGCAATGAAGTGAAAGTTCTGCTCCGGATAATGTAAGAGCACAGCTGAAATGAGAACACTAGAATAGTTTGCACTGTTCCTTCCTGCCACAAAACCCACATATCGACTCAATTATTTCTTTTCTTTCCAATTTGTAGCTACCTCTCTTAAACTGAAAGATGGGACTGACTTTCTAACTACACACACGCTTAACAAAGTTAAGCAAGAAATAGAATAGTTCATGTACGCATTTTCAGATATGAACAAACTTCTCAGTAGAAAAAAAATTAACAAAGCCGTTCAATTTTTAGTTCAGAACAAAAAGAACTGATGTTTTGTGCCACTCTGCTGCAGTTGTCTCACATTCATCAGAAAAATATAGCAACCTAAAAGTCATAATGGCATAATTTTTTTAAACAAATATCTCTTGTAACTAGGAAAAATAAAGATAATCAGCTTTTACTAAACAATATTAGTCCTAGCAATAAGAATGAACAGGAAATACATGATTATAAAGAAAAGCAACATTAATAAATTGTAAACTTGCATGTGTCTCAGTCCTGGGAGATTTTTAAGGTGCTGATGAAAAGTTACGGCACTAGTTGTATTTAAAATATTGCAGAAGCTGTCCTGAACCTTCTGATTGAGCGAATCACAATTCAACAGCAAAAATACTAAAGCAAAAGAATTCAGCAAGTTGAAGTTCATTGTCTCAGTTTTTCATAGGTCTTAACAACAGCTTTGCGTTCTAGTCAAAAAAAAAATCACTAATCAGTCTACATTTATTGGTTGCTGTTTTTAGCATGTAAATACAAGAGCCTTAGCAACACTGAGCTTTCAAAAGCTGTGTATGCCTGACTTATCATGTTTAGCCTTCTCACGGAATACTGAGTGGCTACGAATCTATCAATATTAAAACAATCTACCTCCTCTCTAAAATGTGAAAGTATAAACACAAATCATATCAGAAAATAGAAATAATCTGTAAATGAACACTCCCCCCAGGACCCCACTATAGAGAAGAAATGATTGAGAATTCCTACTGCTATCCCACTGTTTATTCTGGGATTAAAGATGAAGTATGCACAAACTAAGGAAGCTACATAATGTGAAAAAAAGAAACGATCCTAATAACACATATGATTTTTTTCAATAGCACCGATAAAAGAGCACAAATAAATTAAAAGGCTTATAAACAGAGAAAATACAGCCCCACAGAATACTAACTCCCATGACATGGTAAATACTCTCAGCTCCTCTGAAGGAAATGAAAGCAGAGCACATTACAGCCTTCACCAGAATGATCCAGAATAATGCACTTCTCAGTTCTAGAAAAATCGTAATAAAGCATGATAATAGCAGAGTAGAAACTTCAAGTTTCCATACCAGACTCTAAAATATGCACATGCCATGTATGAAACGTGCCAGCTATGAAGGAACCTTAATTAAAATCTGTTATGTAAAATTAGCAAAATGCATCCCTACAGGGCAATCCAGAATCTGTATCTTCAGCTAATATAGCCTGGCGTAACTTTATTAGTTCCTGTGCAACTATGCCAGTTTACAAAAAGTGATGAGCAAACAAGGTGTTAATGGATTGGCAAATTCTTAAGCCTACATATGGGAAAAATAAGAGAGAAAATATCAACAGATTTTTAGAGTGAAGATTTCTTGAATATTGTTTCTCTTTACCAACATCAGTAAAAAAACGCAATACATCTAGAAAACAAAAAATATTGGTCAGTGAATAAAGAAGAAAAAGATCTTCAAATCACAAGAATTAGATTATTTCTATTTGACTATATTTCACATTTTTTGACTGGAGATTGAAATGCCTTATGAAGTACCTGTTACTCTTCTCTTCCAGCCTGTACTCCTTGGCCATGATGAACTTCTGCCGGGCTTTTTAATCTGGTCACTAAAAGATACAGTATAGACACACACAGAGTATATCAGAATGCTTCTTTCTTCACATGTACTCAGTATGAGATCTGCATATTAATAACTAATTGAAAAGATCATAAGCTATTTTACTAAGTTAGTAGGTAATCTGCTCATTAAAAATGACATATAAATACAACTTCCTCCAGTACGTATTACAGAAAGCTCCTTCAGAAATACTGACATATTTACACCACAAGAGGTCACCGTTATGGAACACAAAACCTAAAGCATTTCCACTTGTACAATAAAACTGAAAGCTGAACCAAGAGCCAATTTTTATTTTATCATCAGTTTCATTAACTGAATATAAACTCAACTAGCTTAAAACTGTAAGTTCATCCACTCACAAGGACAGTGATTTCTTCTGATAGAATTAACACTTTTAAAAGATTTAATGAGAAGAATTTTCAAAGAAACAAACACTTTAGCAACCTTTAATGTAAATATTAGAATTTCCAGGTCTGCCTGTGAACTACTGCTAGTAGTGGTGTAGTGGTCACTAGTTCTGTTAGTACAAGAAACACGTATGTTGTCATTTCTTTGTAAAGCAACAGTGAGTAATGCCATAATTCCTGCT
>NW_008825052.1:384545-399900 GCF_000699105.1 Pygoscelis adeliae | reverse complement strand
GTTTGTTTGTCTTTCTTTAGCCAGAAGAAACTACTACATCCATGTGATAAACCTATTCTGTTTGCCTAGCTACACACTCAAGCAGCACCGATCTAAAAGAAATATACAAGATATAGACTCTCTTTGCTATTAAACAGGAATCTTTCCTCCTTTAAATTCTGTACTCAAGACAAAGGTCTTAATACATGTTTTCTATTCTCAGTGTATGTTTAACGCTTCTTATTCCATTTATAGTTCATGTACCAATACAACCTAACCTCCTAAATTTCCTTCTAAAGGTAACAGTAGCGTGTTAACAATGTTATTTCAATTTGTTTTAACCTGTTAATTTAGTTGCTGTAAGGCTTAAAGCTAAACTGTTGTTTAAGTGGTTTGCTGGACTGGTGCCTAAATCCTGTCTGCCAGTCCAGACAGAAGATGTAAGTCATCCTATCAACAGATGGAGACAGAATAAAAGACAAAGCTTTTGTAAGATCACTTCCCTACAAAAGGGACTGGATAGCTCACTGTGATCAGTCAAAAATTTCCCAAGCAATCACATTACAGAGGAACACTTGCTTCATTATGGCTAACAGTGAATAATGCTTTCTTTTTACAGCATGAGGATGTTAGTGCTCCAAAATCCAAATGCTTACACAAACTATCTTGAATTTTTTTCAGCTCGTATATGGCAATTCCTACTCCTCTGGGGAAGCAATGCTTTAAAAAAAATAGACAAGTGTCCTGGTTTCGGCTGGGATGGAGTTAATATTCTTCCTAGTAGCTGGCATAGTGCTGTGTTTTGGATTTAGGATGAGAATAACGTTGATAACACACCGATGTTTTAGTTGTTGCTAAGTAGTGCTTACACTAGTCAAGGACTTTTCAGCTTCCCATGCTCTACCGACTGAGAAGGCTGGGGGTGCACAAGAAGCTGGGAGGGGGCACAGCCAGGACAGCTGACCCCAACTGGCCAAAGGGACATTCCATACCATGTGACGTCATGCTCAGTACATAAACTGGGGAAAGCTGGCCGGGGGGGGGCCGCTGCTCGGGGACTGGCTGGGCATCGGTCAGCGGGTGGTGAGCAATTGCATTGTGCATCACTTGCTTTGTATATTCTTTTATTATTATTGTTGTTGTTGTTATTATTATGATTTTATTCTATTTCAATTACTAAACTGTTATCTCAACCCATGAGTTTTCTCACTTTTCCGATTCTCTCCCCCATCCCACTGGGGGAGGGGGGAGTGAGCAAGCAGCTGTGTGGTGCTCAGTTGCCAACTAAGGTTAAACCACGACAACAAGTACTTGCATGTCTACTCTAAAATAGACTGACATCTGTAAGAAAGAGGGTTTCTACAGCACACATTAAATACAGTTTGGTGTATTAACAGAAATCAAAATTTGGTTCAATTTATGTGAATACCTTGTCCTACAAACTTTAGAAGTTTAAGAAATGATTCTACGAGGTTCAGCCATCCCTGAAATCAAGACTATAACCTGAAAGGACACTGGATAAGCAAGAGAATAACAATTTCAGTCACCTAAGACTAACCCAGCTATATTCAGAAATCAGTATCTTCAGAATTATATGTAGGCATGATGATACGATCTGCCTATAGGAATACGGACATTTGAGTTGGCTTTCCTCGGAAAAAGAGTTTTGTAACTATCTCCTGTCTGTGCCTCTTCCCCTACAATGTAAATCCACAGGATGAATCCAAGAAACCTCAACAAAGACAATCCTACAAGTTTTGCAGGAAACAAAAGCAGCTGAATAGAAAAGACACTGAAGCAAAGGATGTGGTAACCTGAACACTTATCAGACAGAAACACCATATATGCGAGATGAAGGGTAAGACCATGGCAAAGTGTGAACTGCGTAAAAAAAAAAGTTTGGTTTGAACCTATGACTTCTTAAACACCAGTATCAACCGGTTTAGGGACCTATGCAAGCAGGAAAGCAGATTGCTGTACTGCTGGTATTCACAGAACTATCTGTACTTTTGGGAAACATCCTCATAAGTTAAACAGCTTAACTAGAACTCTCATTATTTTCAGAAAAAGAATACACTGAATACGTACATAAATGAGAATGACTGGTGGGCAGGCTTATCTTTAGGGAGTATGTACAATTTATGTATTTTGTGAGAGATTATAAAATCCCTTTATGTATCTTTACCATGCTGCCAACTCCAGTTTAGTTACAGAGACTTTTGCTTCTTTGTTATCTCTTCACTTTCATGTAGGGCTGAAGCTTCAGCAGCAATATCTTGTCAAGAACTATGCAGTTAAAATGTAATCAACCTATTCTAAAAAATAAGTTACCTACTATTGAAGGGAACTGGCTTGTCAAGAGAGTGGTTGCCTTGGAAACAAAGTCAATTGGCAGAAATCTGATCATCTGATAAGGGACTCATCAAGAAATCAACTGACAGAAGCTCTGATGATTTACAGAGGAAAAAGAACTTGGCAACTGGATCATCTCTATCCCACTCATATAAGAGAGATCATAGTAGCCCCTACAAGGAACTCGGCTTTCTTGAATGTACACAGACTATGAGGACTTCCAAAAGGAAGGTGAGCCAGCACTGCAGTAGTGTGTTCAGTATTTTTCCCTGATGAAAGAATGCATAATTAAGTGAAAGCAGCATTTATTCAGAAACTCTGCATGTTTAGATGTTTACTTGCTTGTTCTTGCCATGAGCCTCTTGTTAATGGTAAATCTGCAAACTCACACTTTCAGTGGTATTCCAGGCAAAACTACATTTCTAAGAACTGCATCCCAGAGGCAAAGAATTGGGCTAGTTCTCTCCAAAGAAGCTGCACACAACAGCAAGGTCTGATTCACAAACGTGAGTGTAAGATCCCAATAGAGGAATAGTGCTTGGGGTCTTTCCTCATACTGCGGAGCCTTAAACATCTGAGAATCTGGCTACCTCTTTATTTGTAAAATGGAGTCTGGTAATGGGCCTGAATTTTGGGCCACACCTTTCCATACAATGAGACCCTTAGCATGGTCCCTGCTATGGTTTTGGCCCAAGAAAGGTAGTACCTTCCTTGACAAATGCCTGGGCAGAGACAAGCAGAGGTAGGGATGTTCCCAGACAATACTTTGTGTGTGGTAGGGAGGGGGTTAAAAATACTTTCATTGTATTAACATAACCCATGACACAGCAGTTGGCCACCAAGCCAGAGACTAACTCCTTTGTTTAATCTTTATTAATTATTAGTACAGATGTAGCCCTGGTGCCCCACTGACTATTTAGTTACCCATTAAGAGGGACACATAGCCTAATACTAACAAGTTAATGCTTCTCTACAGAATTGTCTCTAACAAGCACCTTTGATCAGTAAGGTAGCAAAGCTTAATTAGAAAGAAAAGAGAACATGATCATCTTTTCTGAACTGTCGAACTTGAAGGCATTCCCTCTAGACACTACCCTCTCTTCTCATGGTAAGGTTCTTGTAACACCTACATATTCTTACAACTTTGGGAGGCAAAACTAGAAAATACGGAAGTGGGAGAATAACAGAGGAGCACAGGAACTGAGTGCAATAAAGGACAAAGAATATGAGGGTTAGTTTTCAAAGAGAAGAGTAGGAATAACAGGGAATGAGCAAAAGGTAAGGGCAGCGGGTACGGAAAAGGCCATAAGCCCCATACTATCTGCTTCTGCAAGTGCCAAGATCTCACACGACTTTGCTCCTCCAGAGATTATAAGCCTTTTCTCTTGCCCCTACGTAAACTGAATCTGTGGAGTCTCTCTTGAAGTAGAGATAGGAACTGGGACCATCCCATGTAAACAGGAATCTGAAGAGAGTCTTATGAAGGCAGTGAGCTACTCACATTGCAGACAGTGCATAGCATGCCTTGAGTAAATGCTGTGAGGAAGCCATACACAGTGGATGCTAGCTGGTGTCTGGAAATACGTTTATTTTCCATTTTTAAACAAGGAAATGAAAATTAATTACCAACTTTGTGATCTGGAAGATAACAAGATTCTGCAGGGCACCCTTAACTTTGTATTTATAGGTATCTTTTGTTGGCAAATTCTACATGACTGCTTAAGGCAACTTCTTTGGGATGGGGGGGTGGTTGAAGACATCAGAAGAACCAAACTGGTTTCATCAACAGAAGGAATATTAGGCTTAACATCCAAGGACTTTATGGAGACTGACTAACGAAACACCATTTTCTCTCACTCGGCTCCACACAAAACTTTCCAAATAGTAGTAAATCTCAAACATCAGCAACGTTTAAACCAGAAAAGGTAACCTGGAAGATAGCTTGGAAAAACACACAGCACACTGCCTTCTGAAGGCATCACCTGCATAAACTACAATAATACTAAAATTTACAGAACATATGTTTACATATATTTTATTAAAACATGAAACAGAACACGGCCTAGTTAGTCCAAAAGCTTGTCTTCAACTACGTCTTTTTAGTGTGTCAGAAGAAGACATAAAACTGGTAAGTACAGACACTCACAGAAAAACCTCTTCAGATGTTCCTTCCTGATAAGAAGCCTTAGTCTGCGTTGCCGCCACATGAAAGATCTCTTATCATTCATGTGCTCTCGATAAAACATTGGCCTCATTTCTAGTAGCATTTTCTAAAGTAAAGTAATATTTAGTTGGGGGGTGGGATTCAGTTTATTTTTAAATAAATTTCTAAGGCATTTGAGTTTATTGCCTCTCAATTTCCTTTTATTTCTTTGATGCCCTTTTTCTTAAGTCAGAAAACTGTAATTATGAGCATACAATTTCTACACATCTATATCTGCAGAGCATTTTATATATATATATATATAAAACCACAATTCTAATCTTCCAAGTTCCTTTCTCGTAAGCAAATCTAAGTCCCTGATAGTTTCATTGTTTGTCCTTAGAGCCCTTTTATTTTTTGTCTTTGATAAGGTAAACAAAACCAGTCGTACTTAATCTAAAAGTGCCCTAGCCATTTATATAACAAAAATATACAAAAGCCATAGTAGGTCACGCTGAAAGTCCACCTTGCTCGGTGTCTTGTAACGGTGACCAAAAAGCTTCTTAGATGCCTTCAGCAAATAGAGAGTGATGTTGGGGTGCCCTGCCTGCAGTTCTCCTTCAGTTTCTGCCTTTATGTTTTTCACCCTGATATGTTCCCCCCCTTCTTTTTTCTCCCATTTTCCCCCAACAATCACTCAGTTTGTCTCCAATGTATTTTCCTTCATTCCAATCCCTTCAGCCCCCACAAACTTCCTTTCTTCTAGTTAATTTAAAACCCAAAAATGTGACTCAAATTTTTACAAATTTTATTTTGGATCCTTGATATATCAATGTTTTCAGGTCTTCAAACATCTAGTAGAGCAATTTCTAACTTTTCACAAGGCTCTAAAAACAGCCTAGGCACTGCAATAAGTAAAAGATGCAGGCTGTTTATGCATAAGTACAAGCACTGAACATCTGATTTTACAAACATATGTTGTGTGCATTGGAAAGCCAGACGTGATGTATCTACACCCAAAAATCAAGACATTTCACTAAGTGGTAAGAAGAACAGATTTAGAGCAATGCTAAGCAGATCCTGGGGGCCTGCTCAGGCAAGCCAGATGCATCAGAAGGACACTAGGCACAAAGGTGTTCTTTCAGAGTAGATCAGAGCTCAGTCCCTCCAATTGTGGGTAATCCTGAAACAGATATGCCATTTAGAAAGACTGTACTTTGAGATGTTACTGACATGTATATTCAGAGTGTGACTACATCTACACTGTAATCTGGGTTACTTTTAATGCTAGCAGTATCCAGGATGGCATGCCTTCTATTGATAAGGATCATTTGGCAATTTAAGCAGTTGTGTATTTTCCCTTCAACCAAAGATTCCTAAATTCTATATGGACTACAAAGGGAAAAGCTGCAAGGATGTGTTGTGAAAGTATATACAACCAATAAGTCTCTAAAAAGAACAGTCTCAGATAAATAACTAGTTTTTCCTCTTTTGAGTGCCTGCCATGGGGGAGAAGGAAGAGCTCTTGTTACACAACCAATGAGGGTGTCACAATGCACCCTCCCTTCAGGTATTTATATACACTGGTAAGACCCCTTTCCAAGCCTTCTCTTCTCCAGGCTAAACAGTCCCAGCTCTCTCAGCCTTTCCTCACATGAAGGACTCCCTTCATCATCTCAGTAGCTGGACTCTCTCCAGCTGCTCTGTATCTCTATTGCACTGGGGAGTCCAGAACTGGACCCAGCAGTCCAGGTGCGGTGGAGGTTTTCAAGACACAAACGAACAGGGTGCTAGATGATCTCATCTAGGCTGCCTTTTCCACAGAAGATTGGACCAGATGATCTTCTGAGGTCCCTTCCAGCCTGAGCTGTTCTATGAACTTGGTGTCCACCAGGACCCTGAGGTCTTTTTCCGCAAAGCTGCCTCCCAGCTGGATGGCCCCCAGTACATACCAGTACCTGGGGTCGTTCCTCCCCTGGTGCAGGACTTTGCACTTGCCTTTGTTAAATTGCAGGAGGTTCCTGTCAAGCCATTTCTCCAGCCTGTCAAGGTCCCTCTGGACAGCTGCACAACCCTCTGGTGTATCAGCCAATGGGTTGCTTATATACTGACTGCCAGTTATCGTTTTTCTAAATTATTCAGAACTGTGGTCTCATGAACTGCCCATCAGGTCTCTTGGCAGGAGTCCTGGGTCGGGGCAACCCCCAGTATCAATACAGGCTGGGGGATGAAGGGATTGAGAGCAGCCCTGCCGAGAAGGACTTGGGGGTACTGGTGGAGGAAAAGCTGGACAGGAGCCAGCAATGTGTGCTCGCAGCCCAGGCGGCCAATCATATCCTGGACTGCATCAAAAGCAGCGTGGCCAGCAGGTCGAGGGAGGGGATTCTGCCCCTCTGCTCTGCTCTGGTGAGACCCCACCTGGAGTACTGCGTCCAGCTCTGGAGCCCTCAGCATAAGAAAGACACGGACCTGTTGGAGTGAGTCCAGAAGAGGGCCACAAAAATGATCGGGGGGATGGAAGACCTCTTCTATGAAGAAAGACAAGAGAGTTGGGGTTATTCAGCCTGGAGAGGAGAAGGCTTCAAGGAGACCTTATTGCGGCCTTTCAATACTTAAAGGGGGCTTCTAAGAAAGATGGGGACAGACGTTTTAGCAGGGCCTGTTGTGACAGGACAAGGGGGAATGGCTTTAAACTAGAGGGGGGTAGATTTAGACTAGATATAAGGAAGAAATTTTTTATGCTGAGGGTGGTGAAGCACTGGCACAGGTTGCCCAGAGAGGTAGTAGACGGCCCATCCCTGGAAACATTCAAGGTTGAGCAACCTGATGTAGTTGAAGATGTCCCTGCTCATGGCAGGGGGGTTGGACTGGATGACCTTTAAAGGTCCCTTCCAAGCCAAACTATTCTATGATTCTATGGTAATGGTGATCACGGAATCAGGGCAATAAGGATGATGCAGCAGATCCTGAGTCAGCAGCAAGGGACAAGGTGGTACAAGAACCCCAAAGCAAAGGGAAAGGGGAGTCAGATGTGGAGCTGGAGCAAGTGAGAGAGGCTGCGACTGATTTTCACGGACAACATTCAGCTACACAATGCTTAGGAGCCACTGCTTTAGAACATTAGCCCTCTGCTACTGTGATTCTTCCACCGTAAGTGTTTAGCGATCAGGAAACGAGTTTAACTGTAAACCATGGTTACTGATTTTAATAACAAGACGTTGTTCTGTAGACTTTGAAAGGAAGTGTAAACATCATCCTAGTATTTTTGCCAAAGCAACTAATAGGAATTGTTTTTAGCTTTTGGCAAAATGAGAAAAAATTAGCATTTTGCTTTATCATTCACTCTCACAGAAATTAATTTTTCCATATGCCAATTAACATTTGCATTTTTCATTAATCCATTTACTCCTATTTAATTATACTATCCAGACCTTTTATGTTGTCAAAAGGACATCAGAATTAGTTTTCTGTATTGCCTTTCATTTGTTGAATAGTAGGGAATATGTTTTTGCGGTTTTTGTTTTGTTTTAAACCAGGTGATTTCCTCCTGATGTATAAATTAGCACCTGAAAGGCATTATCTTTTCAAGCAAAGAATTGACCTTCACTGAGACACTTAAGAGAATGTGTCCCTATTTTGCACAACTACCACTGAACTTTCCTTTCTATGATGTCATCCCAGGGACAAACAAGATAGATACAAACACAATGTGGAAATAAGTAATAGGTGTGCCTCAAAAAAAAGAATTAGTGTTAACAGCTCAATTTTTAAAGACTATTTTCCTTTTAGAAAACATAACAGAGAGATAGTAAATTACTTGTGGACAGCTAAAAGAAATAGAAATTAAAGTATTAAACCAATTACACAAACCTCTAGTCAGTCCTGTTTCTCAGCTACAAACATTTTCAAAAGCATGCAAATAATTGAAAAACTGGTAATATAGATGTCCTGAAATTATTTCAGGAATTGTAGAGGATTATACCATAAGTAACACCACCAGAAAAGACAAAAACAAAGGGAGTGAAAACTGTAAAAGACTATAACTATGACTGATAGCACTGATGTGAAAAAGGATAAATAGTAGAAAGGCAATGTAATTTGCAAAAATATGTTGACAAATAGGCCAACTACACTCTGAGTCATCCTAAAGATGAGCAAGTAACAATTCCTCTATAAACGCAATCGTGGGCATAGTCCATTACTTATGACAGCTCCAGCGATAAAAAGAATATAGTATTCTATTTATACAGGCTGTTGATGAAGAACTTCACGTACATGTTAAAGTAGTATGGCCTAAAAGAATAATAGAGGTTGATGAAAAACCTATATCCTTACCCTTTTTATTCTTCACAGTCTTTGGATCTTCTGCCTAATACAGAAAATATTAACAATATCTATTTGTGGCAGGGTATCTTTAAGCAAGCAGAAAACTGATAGCCTAATTCTAATCATAAAACACACCTAAAATAATAGCCTAAATATATTTGAGTCTGAAAACCACAGCATCTTCATCTTCCTAACTTAAATCTTGCATAAGCATTCTCATTCTAAACAAAAATTCAACCTAAATCCATTGTTGCTATAGTCTTACCTAGACTGAATTGGCATTCCTTCTTTACCCCTTGCATGGAACACTTTCCCATTCTGGAATTATCATTCAATTGATAATAAGGACTCTCAAGCCCTAGGTCTCCCAGATTTGGAGACCAATGACCTTATACTGAAACTAATGACTCATGTGGAAAGAATCCCTTTGGAGTATGCAGTAAAAACGAGCCTAAACTCCACTCTCTCTTTCACAAGTGAAGAGACCAGAGGTAACAGCTACCTGTTGCTCTTTTCTTCAGAAGTCTATAAAAAGTTCTGAAAAAAGAATTCATCATTTCCAATTTTCTCTCAGTATCCCCTAATCCTATACAAAAACAGGCACCTTCTTGGAAGGGCAGGTGTCATGCTTTCTTTGGAAAACACCATAGAAAGCTCTACCTGTGAAAGCTTTCCCACCACTCAATTGTTTCTTTCTTAAATTAGTGGTCTCAATAGCTAGTGGAACTGAGGCAGAAGTAGAGAAAGATTAGTTAGGAGTAGATTAATTTCCTGTTTTCATGTCTTTATGAAAACTCCAGAAGTTGTGAATATACATAATGAGAAAAGACAAATCCTGAAAGAAGTCTGGAGAATCTGCAGCAGTATCAGCTAAACTATACAACAAACTAATATTCACACCATGTCATTCATTTCAAAAATTCATCCAGAGCAAAACAGAATGGGTGTTCCCTTCAGGAAAGAAATCTATCTCCTCTGCAGGAATCCTTTTCTTTGAGGAGAAAAGGAATTAATATTTTGGGCGCAGATGTGAAGCTAGTTTAAGCAATCAGACAGAAGTATTCACTTGTCCCCTGCTTTTATCATTTTCTATTGAAGCATTCCAAAACTCTAAAAAGCACGAGAAAGAGAAACTAGTTTTATGGAAGCAGTTGATGAATACCTCTCAAGGATTCAGTTTTGGGCCCCTCACTACAAGAAGGACGTCGAGGTGCTGGAGCGGGTCCAGAGAAGGGCAATGAGGCTGGTGAAGGGTCTGGAGAACGAGTCTTATGAGGAGCGGCTGAGGGAACTGGGGTTGTTTAGCCTGGAGAAAAGGAGGCTGAGGGGAGACCTCATCGCTCTCTACAACTACCTGAAAGGAGGCTGTAGCGAGGTGGGTGTCGGTCTCTTCTCCCAAGTAACTGGCGATAGGACGAGAGGAAATGGCCTCAAGTTGCGCCAGGGGAGGTTTAGGCTGGACGTGAGGAAAAATGTCTTTGCTGAAAGAGTGGTTAAACATTGGAAGAGGCTGCCCAGGGAAGTGGTTGAGTCACCATCCCTGGAGGTATTTAAAAGACGTGTAGATGCGGCGCTTAGGGACATGGTTTAGTGGGCATGGTGGTGTTGGGTCGACAGTTGGACTCGATGATCTTAGAGGTCTTTTCCAACCTTAATGATTCTATGATTCTGTCAAACCGGCATTTAATAAGGACAGCAATGGTGATAGAAAACAGGGCACAGTATATGTTCTTTACAGCACCTTCTAATCCTTTTGTAGCTATTTATAGCAATCACTTATTAAAAAAAGTGTAGAGCAGGCCACTTGGGAATCAACTGTTTGCCACCAAGCTTTTCCTCATTGTAGGCACCTATGTTTCTAAGGAGTCCTGGAATGACATCTAAGCTTTCAGAATACTGAAAAATTGGAGGAAGAGAAAAAAAAAATTCATCTTTTCTCACCAGGGAAACTGTTGCTCTTCATCAGCAAATCTGCCATCACTGTTGACACTTCTGTTGAAATATATGAATGCAGAAAATATTTTAGAAGTTTCATTTCTATAGCAATCACAATAGATGGCAAGGCACAATGGCTGGATGAAGATGTAAACAAAACTTAGCTTCCTTATGATTGTCAGAAATTGCTCCTTGCCTTCCTGAGGCAACATGTCAATAAATTCAATCTGCTTCAATTAATACACCTATTCTACTATAACTAGATGGTTATTTGAAAAACAGAATTGCAAACAAAATGGGAAATAACTCTTGCCCTTAAAAGGTCCTTTCCTCTTTTTCCCCCCAGTATCTTTATAAAGCAGTAGTGATTTCGTTAGCGCTGTTCATTCTTTTCATCAGTCCTTGGAACAACAAAAGAATTTGAGATGGAAAGTGAGCAAGTCTCTTGCTAGAATAAAATACTTCCCTTCTGTTCTCTTCGAAAAAAATGTAATAGCATTAATGGCAGGAATCTGCCATGCTATTTTGGCATGCTCTACAGTTTCATCATTAACAGAAACACAGATTTATTAGCAAAGTTATTTTGGTACATATATAGGAACTGTGGGGAAAGGGGAGTAAACAGCCTCATGCACCTTCTCCTGTACGAAGCGTACTATTTCTATAATCCTCTTGCTTAGTTCCTGCAAGGGTTTTAAGTCACTGGGATACAGAATTGAGGCTGACACAACTGCTTCACATGAAGAATGACAGGACTCCAGGTAACAAAAGTTTTCACATTCCTTTATGCCCTCATCCTATTTTTCCTGAATACAATGTACTTTAAACAGAAAATATCTTTTTACTTCATACAGGATGCCTCAAGTATTTATGACATAGAAGCAGATGCAATCTAATCATAGCAATCACCTAGTACCTGTAAACATGTTCTATTGAGAAAGAATTCCAAAACTCTCTTACTGCAATGACCCCTCTATGGTACTGGAACCTTTTATATACAACTCCTATCAAGACCAAACTCAACAAACTATATTGAAGGATAGGTCTGTAATACCTTTCAACCGCCTTGTCAGATGAAGAATGACATCTCTGAACTCAGAAAAGGACATAGATCAAGGTCTGTCTGACTCGTGTAGTATCACATGCGAATACTGAACCAATGTGTTTACTGGCGTAAGCCTTCGCAATGAGTTAGAATGTATGAGAGCAGTTACCTAGAGCCATTCCATCATGTGTTGGCATGAACTGCCTGGGCTGATATAGACGAGAGATCTTTGTCCTTTACTAAAGAGAAAGCATTTTGTATTATTTTTGTGCATATTGCAGCACTGCAGGTACGTCTGGTACTCTAAGCTATATGAGCACCTAAATGTTGTTAGTGAGCCTTGGTGCAAGGGTATAAAGCAGCACAGGCAGCATCTCTTAGGCAGCATCGGCAAAAATCATCTCTGTCTCAAGTACACAGAAAGCATACACAACCCACAGGAGAAGGTAAAGATGCACCATTCAAAAATACAGATCTTGCGTTCAACACAGAAGGAGGGAGGAATATTATGTTACTCTTCTATTTTGGAGAAAACTAGTCAGAACAAGATTGGAAAACATTTTTCTGTATTATCTTAAGGCCAGTAATTTGAGATCTAATTTAAGTGATGGGTGAGATTCAACTACCTCTAGTATTAGTCTCCCTAGTTCAAACATGCATTAACATTCCATCTTTCATGGTTAGAATCATTAGTATCTTAGCTATCACGTTAAGAGTCAGAAAAGTAACAGGTCATAAAGAAATTAAGCCAGTGGAGCTTATGCAAAATGAACCCTGACAACCTATTCTTCAAATATGCATAATGATATTAGAAGAATATCAAATTGAAAAATATATAAATTTTCCCCTTTCAACTTTTTATATTTTCTAAAACTCCTCTTACACTGAGAAACCGAACTGAAAATGTCCTATAAGACTTCAGTTGCAACGAGCAATCTTTTTGGTAATAGGCTTTTTTTGCCTGTTCCTAAGAATATTTCAATAGAGAAGCCAGTCATTCTCAAAAATTATCAAGGTAATCAAGGTAAATCATGACATTCTGTGGTTCAGGCTATCAGAAAACTCAATGATTATGGTACACAACGCCGTATGAATGGGTGATTGCAAAAAGCACCAGTAACAAAAACCCAAAATGAAAAACTTGCAGAGCTCTCAAGCTTATAAAGGATAAGCCTATAATTTTGAACAGATAGCAAGGATGTATAATGAGTTAACTGTTCAATCATACCTGCAAGTTTTAAAATTACGACTCAGAAGGAAGGTCATTCTTTCCAATTAGTAAAAGTATCAACTGACCTTTTCTCATTAGAGACATTTGGACACCATTAACTAACCACCCATTTCAACTGCAACACTGAAGTACTTCACACCACAGCTTTACTAAAGAAAAGTCAAATTACAGTAACTTATGTAGTATGATAATCCATACAGTCTTTACCTAAAAAGTCTTTTGGGTCACTGATTTTAATGGGAGAAAATGATTTTGCACCGAAGCATTCTCCTTGGTGCTTTACTTTCATTCGCCTGTAATTTTTCATCACTGGGCTTATTTTCTTGTTTTCCCTCCCTCCATACTCATGAAACTTATTCTTTGCTCCCACAAGTCTCCAGTCTTTCAGAATCTGTTTTTTTGGTTTTTTTAAAATCCTGCTTTCAGTTTACTATAAGAGTGCTACGATAGCTCTGCTATGTATCATTTGCTGTAACAGCCTCAATGGACAACATTCTCTAAACTATTCAGTACTATCATCGTTAGTAAATGAAAGGCTTTTCATTTTATAAAATTAAGAATATACTCCTTAATATCAAAGGTGCTTAAGAATATCCACGGAAATAATTTCTTCTTAAGCATAAAAATGTGCTGGAAAGAAGATTATCTACTGGCAAACATTTATACTTAATAGTGACCAAGTGCTTATAGGATGTGTTTTGAAAATAAAGTGTTATTCATTCTTTGTTGTAAAGATCATCAGATCTGTCAGTGTTATTAGCACAAAACGGTTGTTCGTCCAACTACTAATGTAGCAACTGATACACCTACTGAACATAGTACCACGGACTATTCCTCCTTGTGCAAGAATTCAGATCTGAATCGGAAAAAAAAAAAAAATTTACTTAACTGTGAATTACAGAATGCATGTAATAATCTAGGTTCAGTAAAAACAGACTGCATGCACATAAATCTCATTAATCTCTTACAGCCATTTGGTCATCGGAAAAAAAAAACACTAAAAAAAAAATTCAAAGCCACAAAAAAATTCTGCCTCCACTGCCAATGAGTTTAAGCCTGGTTTTTGTGTATGAACACATATTCCCCCAATACCAGAACTGAAAACATGGCTCTACTCATCCGTGGAGCTAAGGGAAGAATGTATAGCACCTTAAAACAAGCAGCTTGAACTGTAAAAACAAGCACATTGAATTTAAACTTGAGTATTCTATATGCAATTATTAGAAGACTTAGTTTTGAAATGCTAATGATCAAACAAATTTAAATTTATTTCCTATCAAGCAACTTCCTACCAACAATTTTTTGGACAAGTTAGTCTGAGTGTAGAAACTTCCTAAGAACAGAAGTGTAAAGATTTTTTTTTCCTAATAATCTAAACACAGTTTTGTTTTAATGCATAAATAGCGCTACCTTCAAATTCCATCAATTTTAACCATTTTGATACTTGCACAATTGAATATCTAGGAAAAGGGTTGTGTGGAAGGTGCACATTACCATAGTCAAGCAATACTGACCTTTCTCCTCTCAGTTGAAATAAAAATTTTCCTGCTGTCCCTTTTAGGAAGTCTTCCCTCTCCGACCTGCTGATATGCTCATTACAAATTAATTGTCTATTTTCACCATTAAATGGTGTGTATGACCTTTGCTCTGCTAAGCAGTTATCATTACTTCTGCAAAGATTACTCATCATAGCTGGTTCTTCAGAATCTAGCTTCTCTTCATCTGAAATAGCCAATGAGAATATATTTTGTAGAAGTGCTCTTACACAAAAAATATACACGATGGAGCTCAAAATGAATTACTGTTTGTCATGTTACATTATCAAAATTTATTGTATCAATTTAAAAGGTGAGAAAGTTTAAGACTATTTAGAGCAAAGTAGTCAAAGTCTTATGAACATAATTTCTTAAAGTCTTTTGGTTTTGTGTTTTTAAAAAAAAATTAGATGAAAGATTAAAATGTTATTTCCCTTTTACAGATAGGTGGATTGTACCTTGTGAAAGTGATTATATTTCAGGATCTGAATATTATGAAGGAGCTCAAGCAAAAGGTAACTGTTAATCTTGTACCTTGGTATGTACACATGATAAGAACCTGCACAAAAAACTTATGTGAATATTTGCATGGTCGCCAGAGGGGAGAAGAGGCAAACTCAGGCTATAACTACATTAGGTTCTCAACTTCTCCAATCATAGAATCATTAAGGTTGGAAGAGACCTCTAAGATCATCGAGTCCAACCGTCAACCCAATGCCACCATGCCCACTAAACCATGTCCCTAAGCGCCACATCTACACGTCTTTTAAATACCTCCAGGGATGGTGACTCAACCACTTCCCTGGGCA
>NW_008825052.1:382794-384033 GCF_000699105.1 Pygoscelis adeliae | reverse complement strand
GGCCGCCTGGGCACACTGTCGGCTCATGTTCAGCCGGCTGTCGACCAACACCCCAGGTCCTTTTCCGCCAGGCAGCTTTCCAGCCACTCTTCCCCAAGCCTGTAGCGCTGCATGGGGTTGTTGTGGCCAAAGTGCAGGACCCGGCACTTGGCCTTGTTGAATCTCATACAGTTGGCCTGGGCCCATCGATCCAGCCTGTCCAGGTCCCTCTGTAGAGTCTTCCTGCCCTCGAGCAGATCAACACTGCCGCCCAACTTGGTGTCGTCTGCAAACTTACTGAGGGTGCACTCGATCCCTTCTTCCAGATCATTGATAAAGATATTGAACAAGACCGGCCCCAGAACTGAGCCCTGGGGAACACCGCTCGTGACCGGCCGCCAACTGGATTGAACTCCATTCACCACAATATAGGTTTCTAAGTAATGGGATTTTTACTGAAAGTTTTCTTCAATGGGTAAAATTAACATTAAATGCTGAAACGTTTAAAGAGATAATGAGATGGCATCATCTAAGGAGATTCCCTGATCGATTATTGAACATAAAAGGAAGAGTAAAAAGGAATGATATGTCTCAACAGGCCTTCAGCTGCATTCTATTTGTTGTAAGAGTTTCATTAGTGGAGTCTTAACAAAGGGCGCTAAATATGGGATTTTAAAGTAATTTTCTTGCAGATGGGAAATGACTTGATATCTTGGTTTCCTGCACATTGGCTCATAATACAATGTGCTGGAACTCTGTCTTTAATGAAGACTCATTTGTAATAATGACAATTCTTACATTGCCTGGGATTGTTACTTTACATGATAAACTGAATATCTCACTTTTTACCTCATTGCAAAATAAGTCTTATACAAAAAGTACTAAACTTTACGTCATTATTATGTACATATTCTATAAATACATATTTACAACATGTACCCCTATATGTAGTTTAATCCATTAGTCTTAACGAGTTGATGTTACTAAAAGCCAGCACGGGTCCATGAGAGGCAGGTCCTGCTTGACCAACCTGATCTCCTTCTATGACTGCCTAGCAGATGAGGGAAAGGCTGTGGATGTGGTCTACCTGGACTTCAGTAAGGCCTTTGACACCGTCTCCCACAGCATTCTCCTAGAGAAGCTGGCGGCTCGCGGCTTAGACAGGTGTACTCTTCCTTGGTTAAAAAACTGGCTGGACGGCCGGGCCCAGAGAGTGGTGGTGAATGGAGTTAAATCCAGTTGGTGGCCGGTCACGAGCGG
>NW_008825052.1:373074-381961 GCF_000699105.1 Pygoscelis adeliae | reverse complement strand
CTCTTCTCCCAAGTAACTAGTGATAGGACGAGAGGAAATGGCCTCAAGTTGCGCCAGGGGAGGTTTAGATTGGACGTGAGGAAAAAATGTCTTTGCTGAAAGAGTGATTAAACATTGGCACAGGCTGCCCAGGGAAGTGGTTGAGTCACCATCCCTGGAAGTTTTTAAAAGACGTGTAGATGCGGCGCTTAGGGACATGGTTTAGTGGGCATGGTGGCGTTGGGTTGACGGTTGGACTCGATGATCTTAGAGGTCTTTTCCAACCTTAATGATTCTATGATTCTATAGGAAAAAAGGCACCTGAGTAGCTTTCAATTCACTTTCAGAATTGAAAGCCAGTATCATTTTTGGAAATCACATTTTCAAAACTGCCTTAAAGCCATTTAATTATTTTTAAAATTAACTCTGAAAGGACACACAGGTCCTTTAATATAATATAATATAATATAATACTTCATGTAATTAACAATATTAAAACCCATCATGCAGTTATTTTTCTAGGAAGTAATATATATCAAAACATTCTTACTCTGATCAGGAGAAACCATTTTAGCAGAAAGGAAATTTCCCTGAGAAGTTCTTCTAAATAAGCGTGCCCGAGCACTGCTGACTTTTCTAACCTCTGCAGCATCGGCAGGAGGCTTTGGAAGGGAAATGGAAGAATCTTCATCTTTTGTGAAAGTGACTAGTACTGGTTTCTGTGACAAAGATAAAGAAGACGTTGTAATAAAAGCACAGATAATTTCATTTTCATATATGCAAAAATTAAAAAAAATAGAAAACCAAATTATTTATACAAAGGGTTAAGTTCAGAATAGAATATGTAAAAGTTACATAGGTTTGCTCATTAAGAAATTTTCATATCTAGAATCTAATGATACCATTCCACTGAACAAGCCAGATATCTATACCATTACCACCACAGAAAGCCATTTAAAAGCAAACATTCAGGAGTGCAGAAAACAAACAAAAACTAGCCTGAGTAGAGCAACTGAAACTCAGAATTATTTATTTCCCTCATAAATACCCATTTAATATCATTAGCAGTATGCTTATTTGTAAAAAAAAAAGAAAAAAATGTTGTGCCAAAGACTTGCGCTAACAATTCTAGAGGCACGTCTTTTCTTTATGATTTGTTTTTGAGCACTAAAGTAGTATTTCCAGAACACTTCAAATGTGTTCATATCATATGCACCACTTTCTATCACACTGAGACAAATCATGCAGATCCAGAAACATGCAAGTTCTAGTTTTATTTATATCAGTATCTTGCATCTTAAAGGATGGTGACCAACACCCTGAACCTCTGGTAGAAAACACTTGTTGTGCCCTACATAAATGCATTGCCCTCTAAGATCAAGGTTCTCTCCAATTTCCTTACAATAAAGAATCCATTAGAAAGTCTCCAGTCCAATCCTTCAGAACTCCCCCCGGTATTAGTTGAAGATAGCCAAGAGGTGAGACCCACTCCTCACAACCACCATGACTAATACAAGCTCTACATTTACAGTGTACTAACTTATCTCCATTGGTAAAGCAGAAAAGGCAGTTTTTGCATTGGTCTTAACAGTAGTTTTCTCTAGTTTTTTCCACTCTCACATACAAGATAAATGAAAATTTAACACTAGTATTTAAATCCAACTGTAGATATATTTAATCTAAATATAAGTATGGACAGAAATTTTTTATTTGATTCATATAAATACATTACCTTATCAAAATTACTGAAGTATAACATTTCTTGGAATTTTTTTTCCCCCTGATTTCCTAAAGAATGCTACATTTAGATTACTGTCTTGAAGAAACAACATATACAGCAAGCATACTTAACTGTTTTAGCATGCTCTGTTCTCTCAGGTACTAAACAAATGATCATGACTTAATCTTATATTTAAAGATTAAATATAAAAAACCTGAAAAAGCAGATACTTATAAATTGAAAACAATTCAAAACCTTCACAGAGGGGAAAAAGGAGTTCTTACAAGTACCTCTATATGTTTTTTAAATAAACTACCATCATTACATTTTATAGATGCTTAAGTCAAATAGGAAGCACAATCAACCTAGTTGCTTTCAAGTTATTGATCACAGAACCACAGAATGGTTGAGGTTGGAAGGGACCTCTGGAGGTCATCTTGAACAACCCCCCTGCTCAAGTAGGGCCACCTAGAGACAGTTGCCCAGGACCATGCCCAGGCAGCTTTTGAAGATCTCCAAGAATGGAGACTCCACAACCTCTCTGGGCAACCTGTGCCAGGGCTTCGTCACCCTCGCAGTAGAAAAAGTGTTTCCTGAAGTTCACAGGGAACCTCTGTTTCAGTTTGTGCCCACTTCCTCTGGTCCTGTCACTGAAAAGAGCCTGGAACTGTCCTCTTTGCACCCTCCCTTCAGGTATTTACATACATTGATAAGATCCCCCTAAGCCTTCTCTTCTCTAGGCTGAACGGTCCCAGCTCTCTCAGCCTCTCCTCACAGGAGAGATGCTCCAGTCCCTTTATGATCTTTGTGGCCCTTCATTGGACTGTCTCCAGTTGCTCCATGTCTCTCTTGTACTAGGGAGCCCAGAATGGGACCTAGCACTCCAGGTATGGCCTTACCAGTGCTGGGTAGAGGGGAAGGATCACTTCCCTCAACCTGCTGGCAACACTCCTCCTAATGCAGCCCAGGATACCATTAGCCACCTTCTTAGCGGCAAGGGCACATTGCTGGCTCATGTTAATGCTCATAACCTTTTTCTATTTTAGTAGTCTTACACAAGAAAGCTGACTCAAGTATCTGTCTTCTGATTCTTGTTAATGTCACCTAGAATTATAATGCAATATAGCAATATTTAAATAGTTTAAATTATTTTCAGGTTTATTTTGGGGAAAAAATGATGAAATTGACTTTATAAGTCTCAGACTAACATTACAACAGGCTTCCATTTCTCCCCAACCTATTTAAACCATATCTTTTCCTAACACTACTGATACACATATTTGTATGTCAGTATTGCATAGAGTTATTTCCAGAGTACTCACATGATCCAGTGGGCTAAGACGAACACCAGACACTGGTCTTGATTCACCCAAATCAAAACTGGATGCATGAAGACTAGCATAAAGAAATTAAACATAATATGAATAAAGCAGACCCAGTGTTTTGTGGTTGGTTTGGTTTTTTTTTTTATTTTATTGCATACTTCTTCCCTTTGCCAATGAATATGGGGAAAAGGAGGAAGAAAGAAAGAGTGACAATGCATTTTTACACTATCGCTCTTCTTCCATGAAGGCTATTTAACTTTGATATCTGGGAATTCAGCAGCATCGAGGGAGAAGAATTACAAGATCATCTGCACACCTGCCGTGATACAGTTTATTTCATATACGTCTATAACAATTCTCTAATATAAGCCTAAATTCATGCACAAACCCAACTGTGGTTAGCGCCCAAGCTATCTGACACAAGCTGCAGAACAGCGCAGGGCAGAAAACCCAGGTTTGTGCAGGCATGAGCATGCTCTTCCCATACACAGGAGAAGCACAGACAGAACAAGCATGGATATCAGCCAGAGTGATCTCATTACCTGGTCACCAACAAACAGCCAAGTCACTCTCAGGCTCCTGCCTTCTGTAAGGGCACAACACCATGCAGTAAGGAATATCGGATACACTGAGTGCCTGAAGTCATGCTGCCATGAAAACAGCATGGACACTGACTTACCTGTATGGCCATTCAAACACGTTTCAGCATCCTTTCTGGCATGCCTGACACCTAACACTAAAAAAACAGCTCCTATCTCCTCCCTACAGTCATTACGGAATTGGCATATAAGGAGAGCTAAAAAGTGACTGGGAAAATGGATATAAAAAGCCCAACATACAATTTTTTTTTCTCTTTTGTCACAAGAGACAGTCCTATTGAGCTCTATGAATTATGCTACGTAACAAAACTCCACACAGAAATAATTTTGAAGTAGTATAAATTTTGTTTAAAAATGAGCATTTCAAACTTCAAGACCTACAATTTTATATTTAAAAATATATCAGAAAGCTCTGAAAAAAGATCTAGCATACAGTTTATGTGGAAACAAGCAAGTTTTCACAGTTTCTAGGGAAAAGTTGAAGACTATCTCAATTAAAAGCATACATTGTCTTAAGAAAAAGGTGAGCTAGAGACCATTTTCCTGTATTATCCTCCACACACAAAACTAGTGTAATGACTGCCTCTGGTAGCTCTAATCCACAGGAACTTCCTGGACATGTAGATTAACACCAACAGTGAGGTTCATTAGAAGAAGGCAAAGGATGTGATTAGGAATACAGATTAACACAGGGAAAAAAATGACCAGAAACATAATTACAGAATCAAATCTCTTGCTACTAAAGGATATTTGAAAAAATCTTAAAGCCACAGTACCTAAAAACTGAAGGGGGTCTATTCTGAGGAGCTTGTGTGGATCCAGATCCAAAAAGTTTCCTTTGATCCTCTCTAGGCGTAAACGGTCTCCGAGTTCTTAATGTTCGTAGAACATTTCTGGCTTCATTTATAATCTCAGAACTGGTCTTCTGCTTTGGCACTGAAAGCCTGTAGAATGGTTCTGCCTTGTCTGTATTTTTATTCTTTGAAGCTTGCATTCCTCTGCAAAGTAGTGCACAAGAAGAACACTGTACAATATAATGGAAGGCACAGATTATAATGCTAGTTTTAAATTATAAACTATTAATTCATCAATGTTTATGCTACCACAATGTAGTTAAAAAGGATATTATAACAAAATCCTAGGCAGTGGTGAAGTAGTGGAAAATAAGGCTCATTGATACTGCATTTCCCTCACAATTTCTCAGTTCTGTAGGAAAATACTGAAGAGAAGCAGAAAGCATCTGACATGGAGGACCTTTAGTTTTTTTAGAGGGAGCTAAAATACACCACACTCAGTACCACAGTGCTTTCTGGGCCAAACATGGTACTCCCCAATACCACAGAAAATCTGTTTTTAACACCTGATTACTTATAAAACATCATAACCAAAACAGGAATTCAATAACATGCTGTAAAGAGACACTTTCTTTCCAATGAACGTAGGAAATATCCAATATACGTTATTGACCTTACCAAGGGCAGCTTCCTAATAAGTCAAAGAGGTATTATTATCAGTAACTGAAACACAATTATCAGTAATTGATAAGCAGAGACAAGGAAGAACAGGCAATCCATTTTTTTCTCCAAGAGAAATGCCTCCTCAACCCATCCCCAAGCACATGCAAAGATAACACTAACATAAGATAAATTATTAACCCAAACTTTCAATCAGCGTTCTGTCCTGCTGCACCTTCTAGCAAATGCAGTGGGCAGTGAAAGACTTGCTTCATCATCTCTTGAGCCCCCCAAAATCAATGACTATCCTGGTGCAGTTCTCCGTAGATACCATCCGTGTCATTTTACAGCAAACTCATCTTGAGCCTTAAACCATCCAAAATTCCTCTTCTGCTTTTCGAACTTACCTAAAAAGAAAAACATGTTTCTGCACTGTCTTTGACTCAGACCATCTGGTAACTTCTATTCTCTCACATAGTTTATGACAACGAACCAACAGTAGATCAGACACCACCATCTTGGTTATTTCTAAACTATGGAGCAAAAATCCTTTTTCTCTAGTTTCTTAGTTCACTTCTTCCTGTTCTGCATTTTTACATTTCCAACTGCCCCTTCTCTTCTTTCTTTCAGAGCCTGGTATAGTCTCTTTAATACATATACAACCCAACCCCTTCAGCTGAACTACACAAGATAAAATTGGGTGCTAAGGAGCAGTCCACCAACCTTTTTCATGAAAAGATGCATAATTACAGAACAGAGGAACAGATCAGGAGCCTGAGACTGTCAATGTTTTTAATCCTCCCGATTACCATTAATACATTACTTTTCTTCACTGTGCCTGAATTTGGCTCTCTGTGCTCCCTACTCTTCCCTCTATTACAACATGATTCAAAAGAGTTAAGTAAGGAATTCCACTGCAGCAGTCTGTTTGGAGCAATTATACAGCCATTCCTCACTGAATAGGGAGGGTAGATTATCATTCCCTATTCTCCCAGCTACTGGGAATCAAGATTTTGACTTTTAAGTGGAAGGTCTTCTGCGTAGGCCATATGTCTGATACAGATATTATCCAGCATACATGGAAACAATAGCTGTGAATAAATACTAAAACATAATTAACATGACTCTACAAATCAGAAATTTGAATTCACACTTCTTCTTTTCTGTTCTATATATTTCCATTCACCTTGCTAAATTTTAAAATAAATCTTCTCAAGTAATCTCTTACATTTAATCTCTGAAGGACACCGTTTTCTTTAGTTCTTAAAATCTCTGTGCTCTGACATTGAAATACGTATTTTATGGGATTTATGTGTATGTTCTTCGTAGATAAACTAAGAAGCAACCTGAGAGATATCATGCGTTTCTGTGGAACAGCACGATCTCTGATACAATCAGCTTAAGTTTTTGTTAATTCTACTGTCAACACCAAATTTTCTATCCTAGAAGCACATTTATTTGCCACAGTTGAGACCAAACTTCCATCGTAATAACTTTCTGTTGAAGCCTTCGCCTCTTACCTATTTCTTTTTAATTGGCAAAAGAACTTTCCTACTGTAAACTGAATTAGTAAGTCCTACCGTTCGGGCACCGTTCGTCACCCTTCCAATCCATTGAAAACAAAGTTGTAATGATTGACGTTGCAAAGGGAACCTATGGCTTTGTTTGAATGCTTGACTGAGCTCACTGCTGCGTTGCTACTTTAGCGAAGAGGGGGAGCGCACCGCCATTCCCTCCTGCTGGAGCAGGAAGAGTGGCGGACAGCAGGCTCACCGAAAGCAGAGTGAGCCGGGAACCATCACGGCGGGGCGGCAGTGAGCAGAACTTAAGACTCACCGCTGACCCAATGAGAGCGTTAACACTTTGGCGTAAGGTGGTATTATACACACGCAGAATTGTGGTAGTGACACAATACCATTATGAATTGATATCCCTAATTATTAGCCAGAAAATGTCATAGAACACAGAGAAACAAGTAAGCAGTGTCATAAAATAAGAGATGTGCATGTGTGTGTATATATATATGCTAGGATAAGAAAGCTTACTCTTTCTTGCAAGCATTTAAGAACCACGAGTAATTCTTTATCTGAATGAGTTTGGCTGCTGTGCCATCACAGTACAACCACCGTCTCTTTCTCAAAAGACAGACGATTTGTACTCTCTATTTTATAATGCCTAAGGCTGAAACATCTAAGCATCAAGCAATCGCTCTGCTGCAGCAGCACTCAAGAAAGAGGTTCCATCTGCTCTCCAGTGTCTCACACCCCAGAAGCTTTGAGGAAGCACCTTCAGCTATGTTCTGCCAGTTCTCTTCCTAGAAAACTACTACCTAGATCCATGCATAAGGGAAAAACCCTCCCAGTCACCAGAAGCTTTCTTGACTTTGATGAGAATAAGGTACCTGAACCATTCAATTGCAGTGCCAGAGACTAATTTAAAATACGGTGCAACAAACGAATGCAACAAGCAAAAAGTGGAAGTATAGGATGAAGGAGCAGCACAAGAGTGGAAGGGGAACGGCTGCACTGGCCGCCCAGTGTACAATCTGGTTTTACCCTTGTCTGGTTTTGTATTTATTTGTAAGAATTTATATTTTTTTTCACAAACGCTACTCTATAACCTTTTTAAAAAAAAGTATCTTTGTTGCAAATAAGAAATAATTCTCATTTATAATATAATAATTTATAATTATAATTTATAATATATAATTTTCTCCAAGAGAAAGATCATCTCTCATTTATAATATAATAATTCTCAGTGCTTCTTTCTGAAAGTCCAGCAGCATTCCCATCTTGCTCCCCAATCCGAGCAGGGTACAGATAAAGGGAAGGTCACAGTGTCAGTGGGGACAGCATAACGAGTACGCACAGATCTCGTCCCCCACTGCTGTCGCCATTTCCCAGGTAGCCTTTAACTTGTACAGATGAAGATCTCTTCTGTGACTCTACTGGAAGGTAGAAGAGTATGACACCAGTGTCCAAAAAGCCATACCTGGGCTCTTGTCTTTTTTCCACAGTTGTTTACTCCAGCTGTATGGTCTTCTCTGTATAGGAAGAAGTGAAAGCAGTAGATAGTGGTACAGGGTCAGAGAACCCCGGATTAGTCCCAGCTATCTCCAAAAGTGAGATAGCTGCACCCTTGCAGCGCTTATCCTGGGTCAATCAGCACATGAGAGAAGCATGGCTGTACATCAGATGTGGCACCACACCAACTCTGCCATCCTATTTCCCATCTCAAAACCAGTGTCATTTAATTGCTAGCACACAGAGCGAGTATACTTGCAATCACTAAGTACAGGGAGGAGAAACCCTGTACTGAAGCCGTGAACACTTTGCTCACCGACATCTGAATCCAGGTTCTGTCTGCCTGAGCAAATCTCTAGAATAGTTAGCACCCAAATACAGGTTTAGTAAGAGTGAACTAATAACGGGTATTATTAGATATAATTTTAAACATCAGCAACTTAGCAATCACAACTGATACATTTTCAGCTTGGTGCAATTCTAAAGCAGAGAAATCACTATCAAAAAGAAATAAGAACAAAGTAATGAGAAATTGAGCCTGCAACCCTCAACAGAGCAAGATTTTCAGTGCGGCCGCTAGATAACATGTCCAAGAGGGACTCCCCAAATAAGCAGCACCTGTGGAGTAAAAGCTGAGCCATGCTTTGCGGAGTAACCAACCCAAATCCGGCAATACAGGACTCTCCCCCGGACACGGTGGGCAGCAAGCTGCCCGGGAACGGACCGGAGGTTCTCCCTCTCCAGCCACTTTTGCAAAGCCTCCCGCCCGACTTACCGCACACCCCAG
>NW_008825052.1:355575-372375 GCF_000699105.1 Pygoscelis adeliae | reverse complement strand
CGCTGGCCCGTAGGATGGTGGTTTTCTGGTGGCGGGCACTTCCCTCAGCCTGTTCCGGCACACCCCCCATAATAACGGGTGGCAAAAGCCCATGTTAGGGGTGACAAAAGTTACTCGTTTTGGAAATGCTGGATGTGGCCTGTTACGATACCTTCTCTTTGAGCTTAGATTTACAGATTGGAAGTGAAGACATTGAAAGTTTTCCACAGTAAAACAAAACCTGGGGACTCGGGTGCAGTGTAGCGGCAACTGCAAAACCCTTCCCTTGGGTCACCCTGGTCAGGCACCGAGGGTCGGATCACACATCTGGGCGGCTTCCTGCCAGGCCAGAAGCGCTACCGCGTCTCCTGCTTGCCTCTTGTTGTCTGGGAGGCCGAAAGACAGCCATTTTCACATTGTCCATAGGAGCACTTCACAAAAATAGGTCCCACAGGCTGGAGGGCTTTGCTGGAGTGGCGTGAGGGGGTCACTTGCAGTGTCTCCCCGAAGCTGCCTCCTGGGAAAGGTCCTACCAAAGGTGCGTTTACCTCGAGGTTTCGGGACCCCGTTGGCCAGGTGCACCGGGCACTCGCTGAACAGCTCCCTCGCGTGCCTCCCGCTACCAAGATGGGTAATGTGATCATGGCCCGTATCAGAAAATCTCCAGACCTATAACAACAACAAAGACAGGCCTGTTGCGGCAAGTGGGTTGTTCATGACTGACAAGGACAGTCTTTATTTGCTATCTCTGTGTTTTGAAATTTATCTAAAAACTGCTATAGGAGGGTGGTTATTATCTCTTTGTGAATAACAGAAAAAGGCAACAAATACAGCTCCATCTGACCAAGCTTCATCCTTGGTTCCTTTATAACGTACTTCAGATATATCTGAAAGCACTCCCCGAATAAATTAGTCTTGTATAGATGTTTATATGTAAATATATATCTATCTTACTGACTTAAAGTTCCTTTTACTAATTGCTTACTAACATCGTAACTTTTACTTCTTCATGTTTGTTAGAGAAGCACCCTGTGGACATTTTAAGTTTAATTTGTCTTTCTGAATATTGTTATAAGCCTGTTATGGCCCTTTCTTCTCGAAAAATGTCCTCTTCTAGTTCCTCTTGATTCTGACAGGAATTATGATAGCAGTAAAAAGATCTCCATGTGTAACCCTGCCCGGTTTACATAACACATGCCATTATCTCTGCTAGCTTCTACTTTATCTCTAATTATTAGACATATAGTCCTCTTTCTTCTGCAGCCAAGTTCAATACCTCGGAAGTAATGAAAACCTTGTTAGTATTGTACTTGCTTTTCTTTGTATATTCTTCCTTAAAAGCCAAAAGAATGTGAGTGTGCATGTGCGTGCACGCTATTTTCAGATCATTCACAGTTAGCTCATTCTCTGTTATTTTCTTCTGAACCTTTCTCTTATTGAGATAATACAAGTGAAGTTTCACAGAAAAATGTGTAGATCTGTTTCCTGGTAAAGCCAGTTTGAATCTCTTTTTGCTGTTACCATCTCATCATTCTTTAAACAAATTTTAAACCCACCCAGTTAAACCCACTAAGCCTTCCTTCTTGGCTTCTTCTTTAATCCTTTTCATATGCACATTATTTCTCCTCTCTCTATTTTCTAGGTCATCAAATTGAAGAGTTAATTTTTTATTCATTTTCTAAGCTTTGGCAATTATAGTAAATACTTCTTTTGTGATGTCTCTCTGCTATGTCTCAACTGTTACAACTTTCTCACTTAAATCCCTTTTCTCCTGTGCTTTTTATTGAACGAACTCTCTTAGCGGGTCCTTAATTAAATCTCCTTGTTTGCAATAACACTGCTTTAGGATGGAAGTACCATCAAAACATGTAAACTGACTAGGTCTAGACAAGCCAGTATTTGCTTAAAAGATTGCTGAGGTAAAAGCAATGTGTTCTGAGCAGTTCTGCCTAACTAACCAAAAATTACGAAGTATTCAATTATGTCATATTCATTCAAATTACTTTTTTTTTTTTAGATTTGAAAATCATGAAAGGGATTTTGTGCTGGTATCCAATGTCAATTTTCAGTTTGTCTAACTTAAATTTGTCTAGAAATGGGACTTATCTGGATATCCAAGCATGCAAGGCCTATATTTCAGTGCAATTCAGAACTAGTTAACAGTGTTGAACACTTTGCCTGCCAAGTGTTCGTTGGTCATACTTGCTGCTTCTTCGTGCTGATCTGTAAGAGCAGCCTTCAGTGCAACTTCAGCAACACAAGTGGCAATGCGATCCCCATTTCCCCCTATTTCTTTCCTCTTTCTTCAAAACAAAACAACAGTCCCACCTCCAATCTGGACCAAAATCTTTGTCATATTCAACTTCGCATAGACCATCTGGTATGTGCTGTTAAATAAGCTCTGTCTTTCATATCACTTGTAGCTCATTACAAAGGCAGGTGAAGCAGTTCATTTTACGGCAGTTAGAAACAACCCCTATACTAGGTGGCCTAATAAGTTTTGATCAAACAGGTTTGTGAAGATGTCCATTATATGCAGCGGGGAAATCTGTTACGGGAAAGGAGCATTGGTTATATGATGAGATAATTAGCTTGGTGGATAAGGGGAGAGCAGTATATGTTGTTTATCTTAAGTAAGGCTTTTGACTCTCCCATTATGCCCTCACAGACAAACTGATGAAATACGGGCCATTTAAGTGGATAGTGAGCTGGACTGAAATTTGGCTGAACAGCTGAGATCAAAGGGTGGAGATCAGCAGCACAAAATGCAGCTGAAGACCAGTCATCAGCAGTATGCACCCTCAGCAAGTTTGCTGACAATGCAAAACTGGGAGGAGTAGCTGATAGACCAGATGGTTGTGCTGCCATTCACAGGGACCTTGACAGGTGGGAGAAATGGGCTGAGGGGGATCTCAAGAAGTTTAAAAAAGGGAAATGTGAAGTCCTGCACCTGGGGAGGAATAACCCCATGCACCAGTACATGCTGGGGGCCAACCAGCTGGAAAGGTGCTTGGCAGAAGAGGACCTAGGGATCCCAGTTAACACCAAGTTGAACATGAGCCAGCAGTGTCCCCTTGCTGCAAAGGTGGCCAACAGCCTCCTGGACTGCATTAGGAAGAGCATTGCCAGCAGGCGGTGGGAGGTGATCCTTTTCCTCTGCGCAGCACTGGTGAGCCCACAACTGGAGCGCTGGGTCCAGTCATGGGCTCCTCGCTACAACAGAGACATGGACGTACTGGAGTAAGCCCAGCGAAGATGACTAAGGGACTGGAGCATCTTTCACATGAGGAAAGACTGAGAGAGCTGGGACTGTTTAGCCTGGAGAAGAGAAGGCTCTGGGTGGGATCTTATCAGTGTGTATAAATATCTGAAGGGAGGGTGCAAAGAAGATGGAGCCAGGCTTCTTGGTGGTGCCCAGTGAAAGGACAAGAGGCAGTGGGCACAAATTGAAATACAGGAAACTCCTTTTAAACATAATAACAAATTTCTATGGTGAGGGTGGCCAAACTCTAGAACAGATTGCTCGGAGAGGTTGTGTGGTCTCCATCTTTGGAGATGTTAAAAATCTGATTGAAAAAGTCCCTGAGTAACCTGCTCTAGTTGACTGCTTTGAGCAGGACAGTTGGACTAGGTGATCTCCAGAGGTCCCTTCCAACCTTAAATATTTTGTGATAGGTTTATTTTTTCTATTTCCTTAAAATCTTACTCAGATTTGGCTGAAATTTAAGATTTTGGAAATTGCCATCATCAATCTCTAGCTTGCATTGCTCCGTGTGATTTGGTCACTGCCAGTGTCCTGCAAACTCTGCACCTTACCCTCACTCTGGCCAGCAGTTGATTCCCTCCATGCTCACTGTTCAGTCCCATCAATAAAAACCTGAGCTTTCCTGGTGAAGTTATGCTAGCTGAAATACCCTTCAGGTGGTGTGTTTCTGCTGACACACGGCTTGCAGGGACTTCTTGTACCAACTAAGCATTGTGAGCCACCTACCAGCCGCACACCCACTATGCAATTGTCCCTACATCAATGACTGCTTTCATTGATTTCCTGTTAATTCTGCTGCCTCTGCCAGTGACTGGAAATCCCTGGTGTGTTAGCGGAACGCCTGCTTTTCTTCTAGTCTGCCTTTGACCCGACTAGACAGACAGGACTCCACATGATTTTGGTGCTGCTACTCAGTTTAAGTCCCGGATTTCTACAGCCAGAGCAGGAAGGGATACTTGGGGAGACAGCCTTTTTTAAAGAATAAATAGATATGGAAGGAAAATGTGAAGATCATGGAGGCCACAATCCAATGTAAAACCTAAAAGCCGAGGTAAGAGCCAGTGCCAGGTGAAGAAGAAGAAAAGGCAGTTTGTTTTCTCACAAGTCACAGCCTTAAGTTCAGTGATCCAAGGTGTTCCTTTTATGACCAGCTTGTTGTGCACTCCTTAAGATGGTTGTGCGCTCATTACAGACAGCATACTGAGCTGGGGTACTGCTCTTGTCATTGACATAAGCCTGCCGTGAAGGATACCAAGAACTAGCTAAATCGGAGGAGATTTGGGGGAACAGAGACATGGATAGAGTCAAAACTATTGAGATACAAAACCCCTTAGGGAGCTCACTGAACACACATAACTAATTGAGGAAAGGAATTCGCTGTAACAGGGCTGGTGCATTAACCTAGTGACCTTGTTTACTTTCTCAAGGTTTCTACATCAGCATTCCTTGCCTTTCCTAAGAATGCGTTAGGACACATTCTTCTGTCAAATTGTATCTAGCAGCTGCTGGTGGGAGGGAATATTAAGAGTATATTAAGAGTACTGAAATGTCAGTATTCGGCAAAAGTCCAAAATGTTCAAACTAAAACTTTCACAGAGCAGAAACAAAGCTATTGCAAAGCAGTGAGTGAGCATGTTCATCATTTACAAAACACACTTGCTTTAAACCAATAACATGCAGTATCATTGGAACAAACCCAAATTACTTTAGATGATTTTTAGTGACAGTGGAACCAAATGAGTGAGTATATATTTTCAATAAATCGTTCTATAGAACTTGGACTTCCTGATTTCTATCCAGGAAATCTAAGACAGAAGTCTCAGTCCATGTGCAGCACAGCATATACACAGTCATGCCAGACCTTCTGTGCATGTGTTATGCAGAATATCTGTGAATATGTGATAAACTGGGCGTGTCCAGAACACATTGCACTTACTGCATGTATAAAGGCTGCCTGCAGACCACAGGTGCTGCATGTCCATCACATGTCAGACTCATTGTTCGGGAACTCACGTTACACGTGGTTATGCAGAGGTCCACCAGGTTCCATGCATGCATATGGTCTCTAAGCTTTATGTATTTTCCATCCATCTATATATTCTACATGTATGATAGCTATCTAAGGAATGCACTTGTCTCTAATACCTGGCAATGTCTTGGAAAAAAACAAAGCACTGCTGCTGACTTTGTAGTGAATTCAGGAAACAGGATGAAACTCCGCTCAGCAAAAGAAGGGACCCTATGAGACCCCTTTGTGGTTTTTGTAGGAGACTGCTAAATTAGAGTTTTGCTGTTTGGTGGATATTTCTGCTTTTTTTTTTCCAGTTACGGGGTTTTGGTTTTACTTAGACCTTTCCAACCAGAGCTGCCTGTCTCTGCTGCCAGAGTTGGCTTTGTAACTCCATTAATGACAACAGGATAGATGGGGAGGCAAGCATGGGCTTTCTCCCAAACCACATTGATGTAAAATACTGTCTAGAGAGATCACCATGGAGAAGCACTGCTTTCATTTTATGTATTCAAAACAAGATGGGACTGAATTGGACATAAACCTTATTTACTGTTCAACCACAGTTAGCAAAGCGCATTGTATCAGGTTCATCTCTTATTTCCAGTACATTTCCCAGCATGAAAAGACCGTGCAGCAGGAAATACTTAATTTTGTGTAGCTCACTGGAGACTGAGCACCCCAAATAATGCCAAAATGCCCAAATCGGCACTGCTTTCCAGAAAGCTGGCATCACCTATTTCTCCACTGTCTCCTCTTTAAGCAGCTCTTAACTCAGGGTGAATGTGCTATGAGGTTATCACAAACTTGACATCCAACCCGAAATTTTCTCTCATCCAGTGTCCACAGTATGACTCAAAACTACAAGTTGTTCTTGTAGTTTAACAAATACTTACTGCAAATAGTTAGCTACCATTCATTGTCTCTATGTTCCACTTGTCCACAGTACCCAATATTTTAGGCTGCTCTTTAGATATGAAAGAATCCTTTCATCTGCCCTAAATGAACAAGACAGCTCTGCTGTTTGATACAGTCTGGGTTTCTGGCAGTGAGAAATCTGCAATATGGAGAAACAACACATATAAAAATAGGTTATCGCACAAGATAGAAGAGTTTTTGAAAATCTGACCCAATATTTACACAGATTTTATGATGTGACATTGTACCTCACAGTGTACAATGGCAGCTCCACAATATGCTGCAAAAAATTACCAGAAGGCAATCTACCAAATGCGGCACAAGGTATTCTGGGTTAGCCTCCCATAATGTCAAGACTTCTTTTGCTGATAAAAGCCTGATGCTCTGAGGACATACTGCATCTTTAAAAAACAGTCAAATGTGAACACATCCTGCCAAAACAGCTATGTCAGTAGCACATGCTAGCAGAACTTCTGCCAGTAAAACTTTCTAGTTCAAACAAGGCCAACAGCAGCAGCAACAGCAGCGTACACAGCCCTGGGGCGCCTCGTTGAGCGGGCATCCTGGTGGCTGATCGCACAGTGGCAGCAGTGCAAGAGGTGAGGGGAGAGCCCAGCTGCCCTTCTCCTCGCCAACACCCAGGCCAACGTAAGTTCCCAGAAACCTGTATCTCCTCTTCCGTACGTTCCTGTTGCTGGCCTTGTTTGAACAAGGCAGTTTTACTGGCAGAAGTTCTGCTAGCATGAACCCCTGACATTCAACAGTTGATCTGCAGAGGACTTCTTCTTCGTGGGTCCAGTTATGCTGGTGTTACGCAGCACTTCTCACTAGGCTGCAGTGAAACCGTCCATTGTACTTTGCTGTACTGCCTCTGTACCACCCACAGTCCCCTCTCTGCAGTACTGTGCTGGTGCAGCAAACCAAGCTTCCAGTAGGTCATTCTCTGCTAAATGATGACAAGAGGCCGTCTACACCCTGCTGGAAAAAACGAGATCTCTTTCACTCTTCTCAGATTGATCAGCAACACAAATCTAGCATTAGATGCAGCTGAGACGGGTATGAGCTTCAGTTTGGCTGCTGTAAACGGAACTTTTCTTTAAAACTTTTGACAAAAGATCATGTACTGCAGTGACAATCATTTTGCAGATAAAATACAGGAAAAAAAGAAATGTTGCTGGTAATTGTTGAAAGATTTTCATGGATTTTGCTGACACTGAACTCTCCAACTGGAAAAAAGATAAAAAGTAGGGACGGGCTAAGAAGATGTGAATCTAGGCCCAGTGTTTCCTGCAAGAAGAATGGTACGGCTGCCCAAAGTGGGAAAATGAGGAAATTTTAACTTTCAGACCCACAGAGAACAGGAATTCACGGAGAATGTGATCTCAAGCATGGGGATCATCTCCAGGGAAGCTGTGATTTGCTGGAATAGTATGAAAGTGAAAAGAAATTAAATATAAGACTGGCTAAAGGGTAGAATTGACTGCTAGTGTAAAAATAACTTTAAAACAAATATTTTCCCTACCAGAGTCAAATGCTTAGAAACAATCAAAGTGACCACTGTACCATGAGTACAATACTTACACTCCAAATTTTTATAGCTGTAAAGAGGTGTGTACATGGAATTACGAAAATCCTTACTCTAATATTTTAAGTAGGTGTTATTAAATTTTAGGTAATTTCAGGTATGAAATAGTTCAGATTTTCGAAGACAAGAGTTTGGAAAGTTTATATCCGCTAGGATCTGGAGTTGAATTTTCACTGAGCTGAACTGTATTGCCTGCAAATGTGAAATTGAAGAATTCAGTTCCTACTATTGTGATACCTGGCTTTGAATGGTATTTTACTAACAGAGTTCCTCAAGGATACATCTTCAGTTGTATTTTTATTCGTTATCTTAAAATAGGAAGATGAGGTTTGTTAATGAAATTTGCTGATGACATGAAAGTGGGAGACATCATTAATATGGAAGGGGATGGCAAAATGATACAGGAAGGCCTGAATAACCTTGAGAACTAGAGTAATAGAAACGGAATGAAACTTAATAGTGCAAATTGCAAGCCTGTGCCCTTGTGAACTAATACAAATTTCTGTCATAAGTTGCAAGGTCATCAGTTCAGAAACAAGGATATGCAAGTTGTGCCTGGAAGTGCAAGTTAACCACCGTCTTTGAATGTTAAGGGGAGACGAAAAAGGCAAATTTGATCCTTGGGTATAGCAGGCGAGATATTTCCAGGAGACAGTGCGAGTGAGTGTGGCTGGAGGAGGCAGTGCTGAGAACCCCTCTGGAGCTCGGTGCCATCCAGAGCTTCGGCGTTCAGGAGAGAGGGATTGAGACGGGGATGGGTGCAGAGAAGGGTGGCGAGACTGATAAAGGGACAAGCCTATTATGGCATAAGACTACAATGGCATGGCTTGTTTATTCTGCCAAAGAGAAGGGTGAGAGACTCTCTCCATATCATCTCTTTAAAGAAGACAAAGAGCAATTTATGCTAAAAGAAAATGTTGATTCAGGAACAAATGGGCTTTATGGGGATTATCTGACCTGGAAAATTCAAAATGGAAATTTTTAAAAAGTTTTAAAACCACCAGAGAGGTAAGATTCTGAAACAGCCTCCCAGGAGACTGGAGGAGGCAAAAACCTAACTATATTAAGAGCTATATTGAAGTTGTAGAAAAAGAACGGGGTGAGGTAGTTGCCCAAAATAGCTGCAGCTGAGACCCAGTTGTCCCATGCAGTATTCCTGTGAAAAACTTTGAAATGATTTAGTAGCCATTCATAAAAAAAGCAAAAGTAAAGAGCCTTCATTTATAAATGAGGTCCGCATTAGCACGAATTAGATCATTTTTCAATTGGCGAGCCAATTCTTTGTTTTTCTTGGTAATACAAATAGCAGTATGAGGTCCAAGGACAAGATGAATACATGTGGAATTTTGTATGTCTAGTTACAGAACTAAAAAAACAAATATTATTTCTCCCTCAGGTAACACTGAAGTTGTTAGAGCATTACTTTTTCCAGCAGAACGCTTGCTGTAAGGCCAGTCACCTGCCTTAGCCAATGAGATTGCCATTTGAAAGCTCAGGAAAAAGGCAGCGTAGCTCTGCGAGCCTTGAAAAGAAAACAACTGCTTTCGCTTTGTGTGTGTGTGTGTGCGCGCGTCTGTGTCTGTGTGTGTCTGTGTGTCTGTGTGTTTTCGCTGTTGTGGTTTGTTGTGCAACAGCAATAATCTCTATTGCTTTGTAGTATACTTACAATAAATGGCTTTTTAGATTGATTACATGCCTCAACTTTGCTTTGGCTATTAATCAATCTCAGCAGCTGTTTATTGCTTTGTACATTACAAAGCAATAAAGATTATCCCTTAAAGAGCTGTTAATGCCTCATGGAAAAGTTTGAAAACCATTATTTTTAGAAATAGTACTGCTGATATATAATTTTCTGGCTTTTCTTTCTTCCTTCCATGTTATTTTAAGAGAGCTCAGTGCTTGTGAAATGCACAACCATGTGTCTAACCATCTTTGTTGCTTTTTTGGATTCCTTTCTATTGCCTCGCATATCTTTCCTTAAAGTGCTCCATTGCCGACACTGTTTTGTGTAATGGTCCGGATTCGTCCTGACTCAGCAATGGATTCTGCATACGAGGGTAACATTCCCCAGGACGTCCCAGCATCTGTACTATTCCTGTTCTTCTTCAGTTTTTTTGTCAAGTAATAGTTTTAGGACTTGCCTACACTGAAAAATGAACCAGTAAAAATCTAGCAATATATTTATGAATGTAAAGCTCCCTGTATGGACACTTTTGTTCCATGATAAATAAACTAAGGAAAAAGTTTGTTTGTTATTTTGGAACACAACCTCCATGTGGGGAGAGATGCTATCCTACATACCAAAATATAATTCTACCTGTAGAATTCAATTGGCAGAAACCCACTTTAATTTCTGCCAGCAGCTGCAGCTCAAATATTCATAGATATTTGAGTGATATTTGTGTGACTTTGTGACTGTCATAGATGTACTCTCTTCATACTTGTGCCAAGCCCACCTACTTTTGCAACCCTGCTGGCCTGCTCAGCACCACCTCTGAAGAAAGGTTGGGCTGCTCTGTATTTTTGCAGCTGCTGTTTTTCGTCGCATCTTGTGTTCTACAACCTGTCCCTGAGCACAGAAAGGAAGGATTGGGTGAAAGAATTATTTTTCCTTCTGTCCTTGTCCCTGTGCATATTAGCCCAGCAAACTACAATCTGGCCCACCCTGTCTGTCTTACTGCACAGGAGAACTGCCTTAGAGATTTATTGTCAGTGTTAAACCACAAGCTCAAGTTTCGCAAGATTTTCTGTGGTCTCCTGTCAGTGCAGTCTTCAGTCATGATGTAAGGAAAACCATTTCTAGTGGTGAGAAGCTAGGTTACATTCAGTCATCTACTTTTTCTACTGAAAGTATCAGCAAAAGCCCAGGACGTGCACAAAATTTTGTAATAGTTACCTGCTCCTTCAAAATTGGACTCTTCTCTACCCATTCTTATCACAAATACTAAGACCACTAATCAGCCCATTGGTTGATGCTGAACTTGGTTCCAATCATATTAATGATGAATAGGTTTAAATATTCATTTAAATATCAATGTGTGTGTAATAGGTACACCCTTGTTAATAATAAAAATACAGAAAATGCCTAGAAATAAGTAGAAATATTCTCTCACATAATGGTAGTGTAACCTAGAATATGCAAAAGTAAAGAAGAGGAAAAAAAAGACATATGAAATGGCAAAATTAATTTGGTGACAGAAAGCTTATCTGAGGACAGAAACAATAAAATGGAAACACGGTGAAGAAGAGGAGGAAATAAGTATGAAAGGGTGGATGGAATCCCTCCCCTTTCTTTGTCCTTTTAACTGGCATCTAAGAATTTTTTAAATCATCAGATATTCTTAGAGGATACAATTTCACATTTGTTAGTAGGTGAATGCAGCCCGTTCATCTTACGAGTCTTCAGTTTTGTAAAATTAGTTACAGAATTAGATCCTGCAGACTGACACATGCGAGAGAAAAAGACTAACTCATCTAAGAACAGCTATTTTTAGTAGCTGTATCAAGTGGAATGGTTAAATAAAGTAGGTAATATGCCGTGATGAATTTTCCTGGTGAACCTCATGTACAACATCTGGAGAACTTACTGTAGACAGAGGGTATGTAGTGGAAGATTACTTATCTTTTGAGACATCATCTGTCATGATCCCTGCTTCTGAGGAGAAGACATAGAATACAGGCAGTGCAAAGAATTGCTCTTAAATGATACAAAAATTCCTGTTCAGCAAGGTTCAATGTAATCAGAAAAGCCAGCGTTGCCAGATGCTGTGAAATGTTAATAGCCAATGTTGCATAAAAAAAGCCCTAAAAATAGCCCCATTCTAGCTTAAGTAAGATTTTTCAGCTACACTTAAAGACTAAATATGATGGAAGTAGAGTAGGTGCAAGTTGCTAAAACCAACACTACAGCATGGTCTACTTTACTTTAATTTCCACAATATAAATAATTAAAAAGCATATCCCTTATTTTGAAAGCTGAGGTTATGCTTCTGATGGTAAGCCCGGGACACAGATGCCGTGTTTCCATCATGCAAGGTGGCATGGCTCTAGTACTGCTGGCTGCTGCAGCGTCACTCAGCCTGGTCCAGGCAGGACGTACTTAGCAATCAGATTAGACTATCGACAAAGATCTGCGCAGATACATTTTCTTTTGCTATTCCCATGGTGGTTATGAGTTTGTTTCTTTACTGCAAAAATCAAGCAAGCCCCTTGGCATCAAACAGCTGAGCCTTTTTTGCTCTACACCACTGGTTTGAAAGTGATCAAGTCCTTCACGCATTAAAAGGATTTGGCACAGATTCAAGCAATGAAAATTTGCCCAAGATATTTAATCTCTGTAGGTACAGGAGGTCAGTCAGTAACAAGACTATCATTAAGTGTACTCCAGAGCCACGCTAGAAAAATGACCTTTCCAGTTTGGCATATGTTTAAACACAGTCGACAGACAGGAAATAAGATAATCACACCCTATGGGGTCTTGCAGCTGCTGACACCTTCATTCCAAAGCCAGGGTAATTTTGAAAGGTAGGCATATTTGGTAGGATAGATTGTGAGAAGCAGATGAAACTGAAGGTACAAGAAACAGCATTGCTAGGTGGGAGGGGTTTAAAACCCCCGGTATTTCTTTTAGCTGTCTTCTATTATCACACCAGTTTTTTAGACAGTTCTTTTCTACCTTTCAGCTCTCCACTCACTGCCCCTGGAGCAAGCCTGCACAAGAAGTTTTGTTCAGTAGACTCCCAAATGCTTTCTAACAGTCTTCAGCTGTGATACAAGCAGGAAAACATAATGTTAATAAATGTGAAAAGCAAATAAGGTTCTCTTATCGTCCAGCTGCAACCCGAAGACTACAAACGCATGACAAAAGGTAAGTTACTGCCAAGCTAAAGCCAGCCTGTCATGTTTTTTGGTAACGTAGTGTATTGACCAATAATCCTCCTACTTCCTCGGGTGTCTGGTCATCTTTAGGATTGTGTTCAACAGCAATTCTAGGTTGTCTCTGGGATGGAGCATCATTTTGCTAGTGTGTTTATACATCACGTCACATTATGAAGACCTGGCCGTGACTGGACTCCAGGGTGTTATCAGTCTGCAGGTGGTAGATAAACCAAACAAATGAAGTTGAGCCACAGAGAACTGGTTCAAAGTGAAAAATAAGAATGTATTGGTCACTTAAAGCACATTTTCTAATTTTATGATTTTTAGAAGACAATTGTTGGAAACTTCTCAGATACTGATGCTTTGCCTTATGTCAGGGGATATGAAAGGAAAGACATTTATAAAGAACTGGTAGACTTCACTTCTGAAAAAGCTCTGCCCTTCTCTTCAAAATTTGACTACTGGCTAACTAATCAAAAGGGAATTGTGGAGCCATCAAGTTCAATGGAGAAGTTCTCTCTTCATAATCTGGCAGCAATGTCAAATGCTAATAAGAAAATACTTGTTCTAGTCCCAGGAAATTCTGTGGGGACCTTGATCCCTGAATGAGATACTAATTCACTTTGTTAGGAGCAAGTGTTTCCAAGAAAAGGACACACTGCAAATTTTAACTGCAAATTAAATGTGGAATCAATCTAACTAATAAAAAATGCACAGGAATTAAAAAAAACACAACACCCCCCCGTTATTCTTACAGAGCACTATTAAAAGACTGAAAGCTGCTACACATACTTTAAATTGGTTTTATAAATCAGTCCAATGCTGAAACTCGAGAAAATAAATTAACCACTTACAGGCCATCATCACATAGTAAGTATTTTTTAGAACTGATAGTAGAAGATAGAAAGAGATTTTGTGTCCCATCTCTTGAAGGCCAGTGCAATAATTCAAAGCCAGAAGCGGGGCGCGCAACAGTAGTTTTGATTCCCCACTGTGTCACCTTCATTCCAGTTGAATGTGAGGGCTGAAACCTTCCTCCAGCAAAGGCTGGCAGATAGAGATCCTCTGGGTTATGGCAGACCAAGCAGGCAGCAGAGCCATTCCTCCCCCACTTCATTGTGCAAGATGCCATGATTTCTACCCCATGCTCCCAACACCAAGCCTGTGTGAAGCCCTTTACAGGATACTCAGAGATGGAACGGGCCATGCTTGCAGCAAAAGACTTCTCCACAGCTAGCAAGGGACTTGGCAATTGCACAAAGCTGGAGCCAGGGCAAGTGTGAGAATCTTCCCCAAAGAGTTCTCACACTCAGTCTAATGCTTCAAGCAAAACTCTTTTCTTTCATGCTATTAGATCTTACTGCTGTTACATCTATGCTTTCATAGCAGTTGGAAGCTTGGTAAACTACCTGCCTTTTTGTTCCAGCATTTCACTGTTCTGAACAAACGCTAATCGAAACAGTATTTCAGGCCTGGCCATTGTTAATCATCCCACAACGAACTGTAGTCGGCAGAACCCTACCATATTTAATGTAAAATCTGGTTTCATTTTTAAAATACAATTAAACATATTTAACTGATTGATGGGAGGTGCCAGCCCTGAAGCAGGTCTTGAGGCCCTTGTGGAAGAGAAATTCTGTGCTAGATGAGCAGGTGTAGCTTTTGTGGATCTACTTCGCAAAAACAGGGGTCAGGTTTTTGGTTAGTAAAGCTCTGACTGACTAAAGTGAGATAACAACCAGAAAGGTCATAGCCTACAACACTGCATGGGTTTTTCATCTTGCATTGACTTGATATAGTTTGGTTTTTTTTGTAAGTAACAGACAATAAAATATCATCTCATGTTTTAAGCACGTGGCAACAGCTCTTTAAATAATCAATATTCTGGAAGATTCCTCCACCCCTTTTTCTATTGCCCGTCCTAATCTTTCCTATCCCTGACATTCAAAAATCATGAATTCGTCCCCCAGATCATAGCATCAGATTGAAAATTTTTCATGTTTATTGTGTCTTTTAATGATTTTTAAAGTATCCTTCTACTTGTTAAACCTTTGTACATTTATATTTTCATCTTTTCTCCAGAAGTACAAGGCTAGAGACACATTTTTCCTCAAATGAAAACTGAGAATCTCATGCAAGTCACTTGACCTTTTGAGCTGGTGCGTTAATAACTATGATAAATATCACAAGAGTCAAATACAGTCCCTGATAACGGACTTACCTTGGGAGACTACATTCTCCCAGGCCCAACACAGTCCCTAATACAGGTGTTCGGTGACACTCCCCACTTGACCTCACACAATGCTCCACCATGGAGCAACTCAGGAAACTCTAGCTGAAAAGCCACAGGCAAGTGACAGAACTGGAGCCTGGGCTCAGACTGTCATGCATGACTTCCCTAATGCATGTTAATGTGAATTAATGATCCAAAGTCCAATTTTCAGTGCAGCTTATATTTATTTTTCATATAGAACTTCTGACTTCCATTTTTCCTCTGTGAAAATTAGAAGTTTGCACTTAAAGAAAGTGATTTCATTTATATCAAAATACAAACTGTTCCACAGTGGTAATTAGTGGTGTTTGAAAAATGGTCTAACCTGGAACAAGCCCAAATCAAAACTGCAGAGTTAACATGCCTGTCCTTCAGGGCACTTAGACTGTGTCACTTTGTAAGATGAAGATAAAACAAACATCACCAGACAGGTTTTCCCTCTAAATAGAAGGGTGAACATCATTACCGTGTCTCTCACTGCCATGAATATTTGTGATTAAAAGCGAAGGAGAGAAAGAGCATGTAGTCTGGGAAAATGAAAATAAGCCCTCATCTTAGTATAAGCCATTCTAAATATTTTGTGTCAAATCATGGTTTCTCATGCCTACTGCACAGGACAGATGCAATAAACCAAAAAAAAAAAAAAAGATAATTACAATAACTTTGTGAGGCTCAGGGTTTTAATTTTGGGGGCTGCTTGGGCTCACCTGGGATGTGCTACTTAATTACCTGCACGATTGCAGGAATACATGGTAAAAGATGTTCACCTGTTATACAACTTTTAAAGAAATGGTCAGACTGGTCAATCTTAGATCTCCCATTACAGCATCCACTGAGATGTGGCTAAACATCTGGAGATGATGCTGGACACTGTGCTCGTATACTTCCTGATAATGGACGTAATTGCTTCCCTTGCTTATTCTCATTTAACAGTATAAACTTATAAACTTTACAGGGGAACCTGTATTGCTGTTCATCAAAAGGAAGGGGGGCTACAGCCAAAGGCCTAGTATCTGCCTAAATTTTGCTCCACGTTTAGGAAGGTGAGCAATATTGCAATTTATAGGTGGTTGTTATTTTCTGAGATAGTACTGATGTGAGGAGTAATACGGAAAACCTTATATAAAGGAGACTTCACACGTAATTAAAAAATTACCTGTTTTTTTCAAAACTTCTGGGTTCTTAAAATATATAATGAAAAGTTTGTTTTTACTGTAACCTGTGCTTTTGTTTTTATTTGAAGTATAATAATTGTCTACAAACATTCTTTCCTTAAAATTTCTTACAATTTTACCTGGTGTTGGATGTCATCAAGTAGAGCCAATGCAGCAGCAGCAGCTGCCATTATCACAATCTTGGTTTGCCTTTGTCGGGGTCACACAACCTTGTCTACATGAAACTGTGCCCATCTCTTGGCCAACTGAGCCATGGCAAGTGTTGAAAGAAAAACCTGATGTAGATGATGTTCTAATTCTGCCTACGGTCAAGGGGGAGAGATGTGTAGTACAGAAGCACTCAGAGATCCTAGAATCATAGAATCATTAAGGTTGGAAAAGACCTCTAAGATCATCGAGTCCAACTGTCAACCCAACACCAGCATGCCCATTTAAACTATGTCCGCAAGCGCCTCATCTACACGTCTTTTAAATACTTCCAGGAATGGGGACTCACCCACTTCCCTGGGCAGCCTCTTCCAATGTTTAACCACTCTTTCAGTAAAGAATTTTTTCCTCACGTCCAATCTAAACCTCCCCTGGCGCAACTTGAGGCCATTTCCTCTCGTCCTTTTGCCAGTTACTTGGAAGAAGAGACCAACACCCACCTCGCTACAACCTCCTTTCACGTAGTTGTAGAGAGCGATGAGGTCTCCCCTCAGCCTCCTTTTCTCCAGGCTA
>NW_008825052.1:350319-354753 GCF_000699105.1 Pygoscelis adeliae | reverse complement strand
GGTCACCTGGTCATAGAAGGAGATCAGGTTGGTCAAGCAGGACCTGCCTTTCATGAACCCGTGCAGGCTGGGCCTGATCCCCTGGTTGTCCCGCACATGCCTTGTGAGCGCCCTCAAGGTGAACTGTTCCATAATCTTCCCCAGCACCGAGGTCAGGCTGACAGGCCTGATGAATATATTGGGCTGAAATACATTTTGCTGAAATACGGGCAGGAAAATGAAACACTAACTTGAGCTAAGATTATTCTCCATGAATTGTCAGAGGGCTGTTATGGGACTATGTATGCAATTAAATAGCCGTAAGGAGATATGATCAGCCTCTGCTGTGTGTGCCAACTGGTGTGGGACTGCGGAAAAATGGCAGAGATAACAAATTTGGGTTATGGGGGCTGTTGTTTCTGTGAAGCTGTACAGTATCTGAAAAGGCTAAACCTGCCTGTCCACTTTAGGACAGCAACATTTTGGGGTAAGGAAGATATGTGTCGATATTTTTGTTAAGGTTTAAAACCTTTTCCTCTTCCATTATATTTTATTCAAGTTGTTTGAAGCTAAAGAGTATTTTAGTTGAAGTGGGTTTACCAGTCAGCCCACACCGCTAAGTGACAGGCTCCCAGAGACTGCCAAACCAGTTGGCTCTGTGGGACAATTTCTATACTGATAAACTAATCAGGGACAGGGCATTAAGTCTGGATTCTGGCTTGCCACTAGTCATACTGTTAAATTGTTAGACTGATACCTGCCATGACTTTGGCTCAGGCACAGCTGAGACCCCAGCACTAACCAGGAAGGATTGCCACTGGGCACTTTGGCTGGTTCTTACTGTAAGAAGCACAAAAGACAGATATGCATCAGAGTTACAGAGACATCCATGGGCAGATATTACAAAGCTAATTACCCAATGCAATTTTTTGGTGAGTTTTGTTTGCATTTACCCAAAATACTTGGGGTGAAATTGTGACTTCACTAGGCTGAAAGATTCACCATGGATTTCAGTGAGACCAGGATTCAGCTGACAGACCTGGAGACATTTCAACCCATGGCTGAAAGATGTATTCCATCTTTCCCATGTCCACATGTAGCCTAAGTGTCTGTGCGGTGTGAAACTTCTGCAGCGTTTGATACTGGATATCTGCCCTGCAGCATAAAGAGTTGACTAAAGATGACCAGGCCTCAGACGCAACAAAAAATGTTCCTTCTATTCCTCTTACCTTTTGGCATTTCCAAAGAACTTCTGATATTTTTCATTTCCTACCCCCAGAGGAAATGGCCTGCTGAGCAATAATTCCATTTCGGTAGCTCATCCTAGCAATTCCCAGTAGCAGCATTTCTTATGTAGTCATATTTATACTGAAGTAAAGAATTATCTAAATGCACCATATTTTAAATAATTTCAATTACGATGCTGTCACTTCTTATAACGGATGGTAGCACAGAAAAACAATAGTACATCAGTGTACAAATGTAAAAAAATTAGTTGTGACTGGGTGAAAAATTGAGCATTTTTTCCTATGATTTAAGACGTTGGAGACAAGGTTTTTCATATAAAAAGTAAAATTTCACCAATAAATCAGTAAAAGCAGCTTTTAGACATGTGCTTTATACTTTCATTAATACACTTTTTTAGATTGGTAGAGTCTCTTTCTGTTTTGTAATTAACTTACCAAGGAGTAATGGTCTAATTTTAAAAAGCCGACTGTATGACAGAAATACTATTTGTTTTAAATTGAAAATATTTCAGCATCTGCCAAGATTAGATTTCTTTAAATTACCCTTTAAAAACATTGATTTCTAATACCGTATTTCCTTTTCTCAGTAAAATAGAAATGTGTGTTCAGAGGAAGCTGTTTTTAAGGAGGCATTCAGCTATTCATGGGGTCCTTCTGCAATACTTTACAGCTGGCTTTTGATTTTCATATCCTAAAGAACTTAGTATCATCAAGTAAACCTCATCACCGTATTCTTCACCTTTTCGACATCACTTAGTAATAAAAGGCCAGCACAGATCCTCAGCGAAATTGTAACAAATCCCTGTTGTGAAAAAACTTGTATTTTTATCCATTGCTGCATAGCTTTTAAACAGTTACTGACCCACACAACATTTTGTCTCTTACCTCATCAGAAACTCATTTTTTTTATGAGCCTTTACTGAGGGACCTGGTCAAAAGTATTTTGGAAATCTAACTGGATCCCTCTCAGCTCCTTGTTCACTTTCATACACTCATCATAGAGAACTCTAATAGATTTTTGAAGTGCAGCTTCCCTCTGACAAAGCCATATTGACTCTTCTTATTCTATCCACTTACTGTATACACTAGTTCTAGTTTTGGTTACAGTTTTACTTTATTTTCCTGATACAGAAATCAGACATACCGGTTTATGCTTACCAAACACATGACAGAGCCTTAAAAAAATTCCAAACCCTCCATGTTTGAGACTTCTATTACTCAGGCCAATTCAAGCAGCACACTACAAAAAGCAATACAACAATTTCATATTTTAGCTATGCTGGAATTCAAGAATAGATACTGACGAAGTCCTGGCAATTTGCACAATTCATTTTTATCAATCTGTTCTAATACCTTTTTTAGTGAGAGATTTTACCAGCTTGTCATCTGTGTTGCTACTAAAGATATGGACAACCTTACGTCCTGCCCCACTCACATGGTCTTCTCCTTGCTGTGTGTTGGGACGGGCTCTCATGGGGTTGTGCAGTTGGGGAACGGACCTGACTAAGCTGAAAACAAACCCTATCCCCTCTCCAAAAGCAGCTGGTTTTGCCAAATCTGGTGGCTGATCTGTGAGTATGTAACTGTAGGACCACTTGTGCTGCTGGCAGGTGTGGGGCATAGGGGAAGGATACAGCAAAATGGACTGAGAGCAGCCTACGCTAATTGTGAAACTGCATCCTGATACTTCAGCTTGAGGCAGTTTGCTGTCATTATAGTTTTAGTCATTTATGTGCATGAGGGATTTCCACAGAAACCCACGCCAGCATAAGATTTAATGATACAGTTGAGAAAGGAGATGGAGTGATGGTCTCTGAGAGTGTGCGAAGCCTCTCTGACCAGCAATACCACATATAAACAATGTCTCCCTTTGCTATCACAGGTACAAAAGAAATACACTTATCCAACAGCTGAGAAAAGTGGGAACTCTGCCCATTCAACTACCAGTTCAAGCAGGATCAGATGAGACGTTTTGAATGGGAATTTTTTTTCTTTGCATCTTCCTGAAATCCATAATGAGAACTGAAACTCACCTTAGCAGAGCTTTCAGGGGTTGTATGGATACAGAGAATAGGCATTCAAGAAGAAGTCTCATTCTACATGTTCCTGTGATTTCAGTTATGAAAAGAAACACTACTTTTCCCACCTGCCTACATAGGGGCTCTGCATTTTGATCATTGGCCTAGGACTATCTGTAAATATCAGTTCATCTCTCATTTGCTCTTCTTATAGGTGTGTATATATAAACCTATCATTTTAAATACATGTATGCAAGCATTTATACTTTTAAATTATGTACACAGAAATGTGAGTGATTCTTGCAGAGAGGGGACACTTTTGAGTATACTAACAAAATTTCTTTGATGGACAATAATGGGAGTACACAAGAATAAAAGGGGTTTTCACTGGCAAAACAAGCCCACACACAGGTGGGATGTAGCATATGTCATCCAGATGACGAAGTGTGGCAGATCATCTTAAATATGCAGTAACACACAATAAGGCTTTAATGGAGCCTCAGATTCCTCTACACACTGAGCTCTTTTCTCATCTATTAGGGATGTTAATATAAGCCAAGCTAGAACTTGGGCTGTGACTTGTGGGCTTGCAGGATACTGGAAAGCCATAGTTCAGTAGAAAGAAGGTTGATGAGAAAGCTCGTCTTTATCATCAGATCTACTGCTAGTAACGGTCCTAATTCAGGAAAGCCCTAAATAGAGTGGGACTTGGTCAGAAGTAAATATTTAACTTCCGTATCCTGACCTGTTATTCCCACGGTACATCCAGAGATCTGTATTATGATTCTTGTCCCTAGTGCAGGAAGAATGGTGTTCCTGAGCTGGGGGAACAAAGGACAAACATTGCTCAAATTCCACATTCCCATCAGGTCTGGGATTCTCAAGTATTTCTAGGGAGGAAAGCCCCACAATCTGCTTTCTTAGTTTTGCTGATGCTCTTTCATCTTCAAATACATTGTTAAATTTCTTTAATAGTAAAGATCATTCAACAGTTATGCTTCAAAACAATCTTGCATTTTTTTGGGAGGGGGAGAGCATACTTGGACTTCTGTGATGGCACAGCCAGATGGTGTCCTTTAAGAATCTGGTGAGATTATACAGCTTAGAAATTCTATTACTTTAAGCATCTAAAAGAATACACGGTTGCTGAGGTTTTGAAACTGCTCTGTCCTAATATCACAGCATTCCTG
>NW_008825052.1:347816-350146 GCF_000699105.1 Pygoscelis adeliae | reverse complement strand
CAGTGAAGGTTGATCCAGTTTATGGTCTTGTGGTGAGGGTCCAGATAAACACTAAAAATCCTGAATATTCATTTTACAAACAAGGTAAGAAGAAGGACTCCATGGCAATTTGAGTGATGGAGAAACCGTTCTGTGGATAGAATCCTGAATCACTGACAGTTTGTATTTTCTCTTAGGAATAGTCCACAAAAATCTCCTAAAATACTCCCTAAAATCACATGCTATTTTTAAATGAATACATGAATAAAATAAAAAATATCTGTATTTCTGTAATACCTAGGAATTCCAGTCATGAATGATAAGCCAATCATATTAGATGTTTCTCTAAATACAGAGCAAAATTATGACATTCTTTGTCACAAAGATTTTGCAATCTAATTACTAGGAAAAAGAAAGGTGGATGCAGAGAGAGAGAGATGGTATTTATGAAGGAGTGGCTACGATGGTGAGTGTAAATCCCAGAATGTCTGCAACTAGATTCTGGCCATGTTTTGGTGCCTGTCATGACAGACAGTTTTGGAGGGTGACTGGAAAAGGATAACATTTAAAATGGTCTACTGTACATGTTTGTAAAGGACTACTCAGACTTCAAGACTAGTGGGGAAGAAAGCATTTTGAAGCGTGAGTTGAAACTCAGGTAGGCAAAGCAGTATGGAAGCATTGGCTGAGCAAAGATAGGAACCAGCTTCCTTGAAAACCAGGAGAGAGAACAAAGGGCTTCTCAGACCACTGAAACTGATCTTTCATTAATAAAGCTATGAGGTGAAGAAAGTCCAGATAAGTTTCAATTGTTCAAGAAGACTGAACTATTTTAGGGATAACTTAGGGGAAGAGTCAGTCAGTTTTACACACTGCGTGGATATGAGGACCCTGAGGAGACCAAAGGCAACACCTGAATGAAGAGGTGATTAGTCAATCTAAGTCAGGATATCTTGCAAGAAACACATAGAGCTGTGTTTTATTTATGCTAGGAGACAGAGGACGTTATCAATGAGGTGGATAGGTAAACTGGCCAAGATTTTAGTTTGGATAGAAAACAGATCTGGAATGAAGAGGAAAATGTTTTACTCCATCCACACACATTCAGTTAGCATCAATTCAGTTGCTCATTTAAGCTAGACACAAAGCTGCATACATGTAACCTCTACGTACACTCAAAGGTGTAGAGACAAAAGAGGCTACTGTGTCTATCAGGTCTCTTTCCACTGAGCTACGATCCCGATGAATCCAACAGTCATCCCTTCCTGACTATCACTGCACTGGGAACCAGACTTTGAAGGGAAAGGGCAGAAACTGGAAGAGGAGCTTGGAGAGAGCATGCAGGAAATGCCTACCGTTAATTGATCCAGGTTTAGAAACCTACAAGGCAGGCTTGAACTGACTCAAGAGACATTGGCATCTCATGGTTTAGGTCAGGATGGGCTAAATGCATGCATTAATTACTATGCAATAATTGGATATGTGTGAAGGAGTGTGGATATTCATTACCTCTGTGAAAGAGTGATTAATAATGCAAAGAACACTACAAAGTTACGGAAGAGTAGTTATCTCTACTTCCCCTTTCCTTGCTGACAGGACCAGCAGTTGTCAGTAGTCAGGACGAGTAGTGTTAAGTGTGCTGGTTCCAGCTACGCAAGTTTGGTCCCAGATGTTCCTGAAGGTCCTCCATGGGCAGGTGTCCCTGAAGGTAGGGCTGTGTTGCTGCCCTTCAGGCTGAGGTAGATGAGTTTTATGAGGTGGAGAGCATCATCCAGGTTGGCTCATCTTTACTGGTTGGTGGTCCGCCCTAAAGTGTTGCTCGATGACGGGTGTAGCGAGTCACTGGGCAAGTATTCTCATATTAGGTTAGTTCTGCTACTTCTACCTACTATGTTTTTTTCATAACACTTGCCTGATAGTGCTTTACCTAACAAAAGTTACATCCCTAACAACTACATAGCAACATAATAAAGGTCAAACTGCAGGCCTCTGATATCAGCATGACTACTCGAGTGACGTCAGCTCAGTAGGCCAAGACAAGGTAGGGGCAGCTGAAGACTGCAAGGGACTTTGCCTATGCCTTGGGAGAGAGAACCTGCTGTTCTGGCCTAAATAATCCTCACCCACCTTCTGCCCCCTCTTTGCTTTGTAACAGGAGTCACACCAGCATCCTCTTCTTTTCAGCACAGAATAATTAGAGGCTACAACAAAGCCACGAGGATGATTTTTTTCTAGGCAGAATTGAGTTGCTAGAGGAAGACAGCTATAAAGTGGGAAGGAGACAGTTGTGGGCTTTGGAAACAAGCTGGAAACTCCAAGAACATGAGGAGCCACCCCTGGGGAAGAAGAGA
>NW_008825052.1:342125-347792 GCF_000699105.1 Pygoscelis adeliae | reverse complement strand
GGGAAAGAGACTCAGCACAGCCTCCCCCTCCTCGCCAGGTCTGCCACAGACCCACGATACCCTGCTGGCTTCTCCCAGATTCCCTCCCCATCCCTATACGCCTCTCCCAGGTGTCTCACAAATATCCTCTGAGATTTCCCTTCCCAGTCCCAGGAACCCGTTCCGCTGCCACAAAAGCTGAAAAATGGCAACTGCTGCCAAGGAGCTTTAAGCTGCAAATTCCTAACAGCATTCCAGCCTGGAGGCTTGCCCCAGGCAAGTAGGTCTGAAGAGCTTTAACCTAAGCTAAGTCCCAAACAAGAAACACTATTGTTTGACAGCTATAGCTGTTTGAACCACAGAACCAAGTGTACTGTGGCTCTCTTCTTCTTTACTAAGCTTCCTCCCCTCCTGCAAGCCACATACCAGATTATGAGGAACCACAGGCATCAGCATCTGCAGATCCCAGCAGCTGAACTGCCTTTATTGCTTGTCTCCGCGTTGCAGTACAGCTTGCACATTACTTGTATTCTAGAAATACTACAGATAAAATAATTAGATAAGCAGGTCTGCCATGCTAAGCAAACAGCACTGATACACTCTTCAGCTTCCCACAGGTCCTAGCATCCCTGGGTAGGGTCTTAAACTATACCATAATGGTACACCTCTGTTCCTTCTTTGCACTCCATGCTTGTTCACTTCCGCTTCTCTCCATTGCCCTCTGCTCTCCTCCTCCCCTATGAATCCTCTTGCATCTTCCGGCTGTCGCTGTGTCCATTCCAATGCTGTATGCCATTCAGACTCCCTTCCTCAGAGTCCTTCAAATAACCTCAAAATTGCCATGAAACAGCACTACGTAGTCATAACAAGCAGAAAGTAGAAGTTAAGATGATACCAAGTGTTCCACACTGGGCTGTTTGGCAATCACACAAAGCCAGAGACTCTGCCATAGCTCAGTCTCTTCAGCATTTGAATTCTGCCTGATCAACAGCATGTGACACAAGTTTATATACGATATTGCAGCTAGTATGAAGTGTTTCACAAGATTTTCCAGCAACACGCTTCTCCAAATAACCAACCAGCTTGTTTTGCTATGCATATTATTTCCACCCACACCTACAACATGGTTATCTCTCTCCAACATCTTATCATAGCTGTTTTACTGGTAAATTAAATTTACCTAAATTAATTTAAAGAGTAACATGCGCCCTCAGCTCTCTGCAGCAGATCACAACTTCTTGGCTCTCATTTTTCTGAGGACGCCATACAGAGTTTCACCCCTTTTTCTGAGCAGCAGCTGACTTGCCACGAGACACAGTTTCTCCTTAACAGTCCTTGTTTTTCTTACCTTGAAAAAAGTCCTGTAATATTCAGGCAAACAATTAAGTGGGACCATGTTTTTTCTGATTTTCTCCTGCAGCCTAGACTGTCACATGCTTTAATGACATCTTTATAAACGCTGTGTGCTTTGGTGCTATATGTTACCTATCAGATATTGAATGCAATGTACAAAAGCAGGGTACCAAAGCACTTGTGACAACAGTGTGCCCATAAATACCTGTTTTCTCTCTTTGCTTTCCTTTTTTGATGCGGGTATTTGGATAACTTAGAAATTAAAATTATATTCTTCTCTAAGTGATCATTCTTATCAGACAATATGAAAAGGGTACTTATCCTTTCTACTACATGCTTTGCTGTCTCATGAGCACATCTCCTTTAATTTATCTGTTCTAAATCCTGGTATATGTATTCATTATGGACTAGGGATTGTTTGTGCAAATGTGTTATGATTCCCTTGGAAAAACAAAATGAAAACAAGACACCAATCAAGCACAGCTCTTAAACAGGTAAGTAATGCTGGATTCACTCCAGGGACTTTTGCTCTGTGTTAGGACAAGTTAACCCAGTAGCTGCTCGGTGTTCTGTATTGCTCGGGACAAGAAGCTGTGAGTGCTCCTTCTTGCAGGTGTTGCCTCGTGAAAGGTTGATGATTCCATTTCAGCCCATAAATTTGATATGCACTTCTCCTGCATGCTGAATTGTATAAATTGAAAAGCACTGCGTAACTTACAACTCCTAACAGAATAATTATTCAAAGGATGCAAGAGAAGTTGAGGTAGAGAGTATGTGTACCAGAGTGAAGATGTAAATTTTTTATCTCAGAAATTAAAGACCTAAGGAAATAGCACTAGAGACATTTTCCTCTTTCTATCTGCTCAGGAGTCAGACACAATTTCAGTTCTTGTGTTAAAATTATCCCTTTCCTTACTCCAAACCAGGAATTCCACAGAAAACAGAGGCATATAGCGTTGTGGTTGTAGAAAGGAAAGCAGTCCCATGCAAGCATGGCAGAGAATATAAATCAACTCTGAAAACCACGGAAAAGGCTGTGACATGATTCCACTCGTGCCACTAAGGTGAGATCTCTCATCTAATAAGTGGGAATTTGTTGTCTGAGGGCGCTGAAAGTCTGATTTCCTCAGCAAGTCTTCTAATGGCTGACCATTAGGCAAGAGGTGGACAATAACCATCTCTGCTGGTTTGCATCCTTGACTGGAAATAGCTCTGTGCTGAACTCAGTAAGCTCCATGTATGATAAAGATGCAGCTATCTTCATGAAGGCATTCCACATAGGATTAAAACAGCATCATAAAGATGGTAGATGTCTGCATATGCTCAGATGATGATGAAGTGATGAGTGGTTTACATGGATTTGCTTTTTTGTAACGTGGTGCTTAAACCCCACTTAGATCATACTTCTTCTCCCAAGTAACTGGTGAAAGGACGAGAGGAAATGGCCTCAAGTTGCGCCAGGGGAGGTTTAGATTGGATGTAAGGAAAAATTTCTTTACTGAAAGAGTAGTTAAACATTGGAACAGGCTGCCCAGGGAAGTGGTTGAGTCACCATCCCTGGAAGTATTTAAAAGACGGGTAGATGAGGCGCTTAGGGACATGGTTTAGTGGGTATGGTGTTGTTGGGTTGACGGTTGGACTCGATGATCTTGGAGGTCTCTTCCAACCTTTAATGATTCTATGATTCTATGATACTCTAGTAGCAATACATACATATGCATACCTATAGGATCTAGGCTTTATCGCAGATATTTTAGGCAAGAATTTATATTAAATGTCATGCTGGTGTTTAGGTAACAGTCATCTCTGGACTTAAATTTTATGCTAGCTATTGAATAGGCTGTTCTTCGGGATTGTGCGGAGAAGGAAGACAACACTGAAATGTGAGAGCTAACTTTTAAAAACAAAAATAATCCACATATTGGGAAATTCAGCTGACAAGCTTCCCCCTTCATTATATGGGGTTGTAAAAGGACATTCCTCACAAGTTCCCTGCCCTTTATGGAAAATTATGCAGAGATTAATATTACCTACTGATATGATATCACATCATGCTATACTTCATCCCAAATCTAAGCATAGTTGACCAAACAGGCCAATACTTAAAAAACAGACTTTGTGATATATGTATAGGTAAGTTTCATGAAAGAACAGAGTAAAATTTTACACTGCCTTAGGAACACTGTACCTAGGAAATACTACATAAAATTCCTCCTTGTGCTATTTTGAACACATTCTTACAGCCTTCTTTGGTGTCCCCTGCCTTTTGGTATATGGTCCCAAGCTACTAACAAACAAAATATCAAAATACTAGTCAGACAGCTTTATCGCAACAGGAAAGCTACAATTCAACACCATTTTAGAAATACCGATCAATAACATTAAAAAAATCCTCTAAATCTCAGTGATGGTAAATAACCCCTCCAGCCTTCATAGATAGATTGGTCTGTTCCATTCTGCTCCCTGTACTTCAGCACACAAGAGTTCACCATACTCGAATTGCAAAAGAGCGGCATAAATGTTAAAAATGTTTCGGCGTGTTATTTTCATTGACATCAGTCTCAGCAAGGTTTTGGAGATGGAAGAGCTTTTGCAAGCCTCAGCAGGGCTGCAAGAAAACATGCATTTCCCCAGTTTGATTGCCAGAATGGAGAATTTGCTTTATTCAAATGCTTGATCTTTTCCCTGCAGTCCTCGTTGGCCTGACTAGGGATCTGGCCCTTAACAGACGGCTGAGTACAGCTGCAACCATCCTCTTTATAATCCCAGACGGTCACCAGCATCCTACATGTTTGTCTCTGGCAAGCTGGAAGAGACTTTTCTAAAGGCTTCACAAGATGCTTGTTGCAAGTGCTAACCAGGCAACACTGTGGAAGAAGCTGATGTGGGCAAAATACACAACTGAGCCCCAGCGCATGCGGAGATAGCGTGCACAAGAAAAGGCCTTCTGTATAACATAGCTTATAAAACAAACTGGATCGGCTACCTAAGCGATGGCTGTGAAATTAAGCAGAAGACTGCTTAGAGCTCTGAGCTACTGATGCTACACCAGAGGAAAAAAAGTGGAAGTTAGCTTATACTCTGAGAACTTCTGTGTGTTGTAGGCACGTTTGGTTAATCAACATTTGTCTGTACTCTCTAATTTAGGGCAATTTCTTCAGGCTGAGGAGCCCACGTCTGCATTTTTTGGCATACTGAAGCCTCGCGCTGACTGCCAGGACGGCTATTAGGTCCAACACACATGAAGATTGAAGCGTTTTATTCCTTCAGGAATGGTGCTGCCAATTGCAGTGCTAGGAATACAAAACCATCTCAGAATTCAAAGTTTGTCTCGAAGACAGGACAAAACAACTTTCTAGGAAAACAGATGTGACAGTTACCATTCTGTGTTGCTTTCCGAGGCCTGCTGGTGCAGCCTGCTAACAGCACAGAGATGTACAGAATTGTCCACAGCAGAGCCAGGGACACACTTCTGAGACAACCTACTGTTCAAAGAGCCTCAGGAACAAAGACCTGATCATCAAAATGAATTAAAAGGCGATCTTATCCTTCATTCCATAAAAAGAATCATTAGTAACTCCATTTCTGTGAGGAAAAGGTTAAATCTGAACAGCTTTTTGTGCCAAATTCTTCATTTTAAACACAATTAGTGTCCATTGGTACCTAAGACTAATTCATGCAACAGCAGCTGCAGCGATGAGCTTTTTTGCTGCCTGAGAAAAATTTACACTGAAATGTGGAATAAGGCTATGTCAAAGGTAAAATAAACAAACCATCATAGCCAATGCCGGCCAAGAAAATAAGATCCAGCACTGCAATCCTTTGTACTGTTGAACCACTCACTCTCTGGTTTTCACATTTTCAGCTCATGCAGATTTTTTCTTTGTAAACTCAAATGTCTGCTGGGACTGGGAGTAGAAGAAAAGTTGTGGTTAAACCTTTCTTCTGTCCAGCCCCATTCCTTGAATAATTGGATGTAAAAGAAATAAACTATGAAGTCTCTCTTCCAGCAGTCAGAGTATCACAAACTAAATAGCGCTTAAACTGTAGCAACAGAACTGTCCATTTCTTCCGGGCAGATGAAATATAAAATATGCAGTAATGCTTACAGCACTTGCTAATTATTTAACAGAGAGATTTTCCACACAAAACACATTTAAAGATTGAAAAGCTTCACTAGTCCTGACCAGAACATTTAAAATAGATTTTTATCAATGATATTTTAAAGCAGAGGACTGCAACTGACGCCGTCTTGCAGCCTGAATTCAGCTGAATCCTACACAGTGTTATGGATCCTTCTGCAAAATGTGTTCTGAACAGGAAGAAAATACGGTA
>NW_008825052.1:338811-342075 GCF_000699105.1 Pygoscelis adeliae | reverse complement strand
AAAGACTGGCCAGGAAGAAGCAGTATCAAGACTGGGAGGGGATTTCCAGTTCTGCCTTGTCTGACTACAGTTACTCACGTGCCTCCTAGTTTCTCCATGCCTCAGTTTACTCAGGCTTAGCAGCAATCTTTGTACACCCTGTGAAACTCTGGAGCTGAGGTGCTGCAGCACACAGTATTTTCCAGAGTGAGTGTCATTTACAGAAACATCTTATTGTTCATCATTCAGCATCCCCTTTCCTTAAGCATCCTAAAATTTGGGGTTTGTTGGGTTTTGTTTTTTCTTTTTCAATGGAGCTGCACACATCAGTTTAGCTGCCAGCTGTCCCTATGTCCCTCTTTTGAGCTGATGTCACCACTTCAGCACCATCCAGCCATCTTCCCCTGCAGTATGTGCTCCTTTCCGAGGGGCTGCAAATTTCACTTGCCATTAATTTTGTTCATTCACCATGGTTGTTTAGGATAAAAAAAGGACTATGAGGAAATGTTGACATCACTGCTTGCCTTCTTTCTCCAGACCTTTCTTAAACAGATATGTAGGACTGAAAGTGAGGAGGGGTCAGGGATTGCAGTCTCCCAGGGTCACAGGAAGAGAACTAGAAAATTACTGATGATCAAAAATGGAACAGATTAAGAGTTTGGTTAGCCTAAAAAAAAGAAAAGACTGAAGGTACACACGCTGACAGTCTCAAAATACGTAAATTCTGTGGTAAAAAGGAAGGGAACGACCTATCCTCTACATGGATAGGGCAAGAAGTAATGGGGTTAAACTGCACCTAAGGAGTTTCTAATTGGAGGAAACAGGAAACTGTCCTAAGCTAAGGAAAGTGGAGCACTGGAAGAGGTGTCTGGGGAGGTTCTAAAGTTCCATCCCTAAAGGTCTTTGCATAATTTGGATATTTACCAGGAAAGAGATGGGGAAATTGGATCCTGCTTTATGACAGTAAAATCATGGGATGGACCAGATGAACTCTTCACATTCCTTTCTGTCCCAGTAAGTTTATGCCATAGCTGTGAAGTCCAGAAAGATCCATTCATCTTCCCCTCTTCCACTCACATATATTAACACACCCCCCCCGCCCCCTCCAACAAACTTAAGGTTTATACTACCCCAGGCCAAGGGCTCTGTCCATTCCAGCAGTTCCTGCACGCAAAATACCCAAGTTCATTTTACAAAGCGAACCACATTCCATCTTACAGAGGAGGGTGAATGCCTTCCCCTTCCCTTTTTTGCCCCAAATGCAATGACCCATGTTAGAGAAAAATTTCTTCTCAACTCAGATCTGATCATAAGATTAGTTCCAAGCAAGTGAGCAAGATGCATGAGTCAGGAGCAGGACCACAAACACCTCTGCCCGGCTTTTCATCTCTTGCTAATGCTGATCTGATATTTCAGAGGAAGGTGACGCTTCCCCAAGTCACCCTAGAAGTAACACAGCCAGGGACCACGGGAAGAAAGTTGAATCAAAACAACAAAAAATATTATTTCCTGAGCCTTGCAGCTAAGTCACAGAAAGTCTGGAGTGTGGGATCAATGGACACATACAATACATTAACACCACACTGAGTGTACTGCGTTAATCTTTATTCCAAGCAGCTTTCCAAATAGGGAAAAGCAAGGAAATGTGAACGGGACTGAAAAGGCACATGGAGTCAGTTCCTGAAAAGGGCTCTCACATTCTTCCATCTGACTCTCGGTAAAAGAATGTCCTTAAAACAAAATCAGATTCACCTTGAGGACCCCAAGTTATGACAAGCCTTCCCCTCCTCTCACAGAAGCCACCTCCATGGTCAGCCTTCCCCTGCTGTCTCTTACCTCTGTTGCCATATCCTGCCACAGTGAAGAAACATCATTTCAATGACAGCTCCTTCACACGTAACGGTAAGGGGTTTTCATTCTTCCTCGGGGGTACCACCTCCCCATCCAGCTTTAATTGCTAAGTCCTGGGTCAAACCTGCCCTCTCATACTAATTGTGACTGTGAATTTATGAAGCTCCACCATGAAATAGCGTAGGCTGCTTGCTCCTGCTGTCCTGTTGAGACCTTCAGTCCTGTGGTTGCCAGCAACCTCCTTCCTCCTCGTTTCCAGTCCCAGTTTCCCATGATAAATCTTCTCTGGCACCAACAATGTTCAGCTTAGTAATGCCCTGTGTGTTCAGCTCACCACACCCCAGCATGGCTTTTAGGGAACCACTTCCACAGGTCACCACACCGTATGTCCTTCTGCAGCCTTTAGGCAACCAAAATACCTGTAGTTACAGGCCAAAATCTATGGTCACAGCACACATCCATCTGCAAACTGAGAAAAGCTTGCAGTCTGTTACCTGATGTTTACGTGCACTCCCATCGCATGAGTGACACACCATTGTATGATGGGAGATGCCTACATTTTGGTCACATCACGGGTAAGTTTGGGTCACACAAGAGGGAAAAAGCTGTGCAACCATCAGGGTATTGGGCATCAGGCTGCAGGCAGGATGATTACATGCCAAACAAGTCTACTTTAATCCCACTTTTCAGCCTTTGTTAGGCTAAACAAGATGAGCTCCAGGACAGGTCTCCAACACATTGAAGTGCAGAACAAATTATGAGACATTTTCTGCCAAGACAGACCAGTGCACTTGGATCTTGTTTTCGCTCATCTTCTGTTGTAACATAACACCATTTCAACTCCATCTGTGATTGCTGTGCTGGGAAGACAATAGAAAACAGTACACTTGTGGCCAGAAGCATCTACCAAGTTTTAGCATTTAAAAGTTCTCCTTGTGACCCACAGAACAGGACCTGCCATAGCCAGAATCAGAAATGCAAAAGGAAAATTGGCCAGGTGGCTGTACCTACTATTGGTATGCTTCATGGCCCAAATGTGCACCTTTAAACTAGCTCCATCAGTTGGGGATTTCCCACCTGTGACGGTCCCTCAGGATAAAAACCAGGCAACCCTGGAACACCAAGGGGTAAGGCATGCCTTTCTGAACGCACGGTTCAAGGGATGAAATTCAATGCACTTGATGGCTTTTGCAGTATCACCGAGGCCATGGGGAGGCACCGGATGCGAACGCGAGCAGCGTAGAAAGGTAATGTGAGGTAACACCCCCCCCCGAACAGTTGCAGAAGTATTCTTAATGTAGACAGTAGCCCTTTTGCCTTCTCTTTAAGAAATGGCTTAGCATGAAACTCGCACAACTAGGGAGCCCACCTGACTGCACGCAGTCTCAGCGTGCGCCATGCCAACACCCCGAAATTAACCCACGTATTTCAAGA
>NW_008825052.1:265211-337778 GCF_000699105.1 Pygoscelis adeliae | reverse complement strand
GAAGAGGGACGGGGTTTCCCTCTTCGGCAACGCTCCGCTGAACGTAGGCTCTGCAGCCGGCCGCCCAGATAGGTTGCATGGCAGCCACGGCTCGAGCAAATAGGTAAACGCCACTGCGTAGATGTGCTGTTTGGGGAAAAAAAAAAACAAAAACAAAAAAAAAAGCGAGGATGCGGATATTGGGCCTGGCAGGGGACTGGCGCTGCACGGGGAGATGTAATAGCCTCTTCTCCATCGTGCTGTGGTGAGATGTAGTCTGAGGAAAATGAAATCCTTACGTAAGGCGGGTTGGACACCTGCTGGGTCGTGCATCGCAAGACGCTGCCCCGCCAGAATTACCTGGGTCTCTCCCTGCCATGGCGCAGCCTTTCACTATGGGGCCTGTCCTAAAAGCAGACTTTCATCTGTAAGAGCTCTTACATCTAGGAGCTGCATAGCATTGTGGAACGAACAAAAATCAATGACATTCCAAACGCAGAAAATTTAGCTCGTTTTACTTATCATCCAGCTTAACAGGCTTGAAAGGAGAATGTATTAATCTACTTTGCCATCAAGCTGTAATAGCATTGCCTAAAACATTTCTACTTTGTTACTATTTACTGCTTCACACCCTCCAAATATTTCTGACTTGTTTCTTTCCCTTATCCACAATGTGTTAATACATTGCCTGAACATCCTAAAGATGTCGGTGTGCATACTCAAAAGGCAAATGTGTGTGTAAGAACTGTAGGCAAAACACAGAACAGGGTTGAGACATTTCTTGGATTTAATCTCGGTTTCTGGCTCTGCCTACATTTTAGAGCAAGGTGACGAACTTTCTGCCTTGCTGCTTTTCTTCCCCACTTCCCCATTCATCCTCAAATTAAGAACAAAACTTAAGTCACAGTTTTGCCGGCGAGATTTTTTTTAAGATAAAAAACATTAATTATTGTAGGAGAAGCTGCAAATACTTACTATAGAGGCCCTGGTAAAAGTAAAAATAAAAATCAAAAGAATACTTTATCCTTCCCTGAAACAAAACCACTGAGGTAACAGAAATCTGAGGTGCCTGCCTGTGCATGTCTTTGTGATGTGACGAAGTTTGTGTCAAGGTTTCTTTCCCTTTGGGAGAGGGAAGCCTGTAATAAGAAATCCTCCCCCCCATGTTTCTGTTTCCTCGTTCTCCTTACCTGTTATCCCTCTCGGTGAAGGATGAGGACTGTGAAGCCTTGTTTCCCCTTCTGTTGTTGCAGAACTCCTTGGATGAATCGGAAGTAAGCGCCGGGAGCATTCGGTGATGTCCGTGGGAGGAAGGCACAAGCCACCAAGGCCCCGTTCCCTCCATCTTGAGCCTTCCGTGGTGATTTGCAGCAGCACAGGGAAGTATGAAGCACTGAGGGACTGAAGTCAGTGTTTAAACCTGACTTCACTTCAGCGTAAATGACCATGCAAGGTTCAGATCAACGGAGGACCGGGGGTAGAATAGCAGAAGTACTTAAGGTGCCTCTTTTAAAAGTTCTCTTTTGTGTATCTAAAGATTAAGGAGCTATTTAGAAAAGATGACTCTCCACATGTGTTTATGTTTACTGTCCTAACAGAAGGTGGTGGTCCGCATTATCTTATACGTTAGATACATCTTGGGTGAATCTGTATCACTATATTGATTTCAGGGGAGCTGTATTGATTTAAGCTAGTTAAGGAGCTAACCCAGCTAAGTTTTAAATAATTGGAATAATATTCTCCCTCTCTTTCAGTCAGATTTGCCCTTCATGTTACTTGTGTTTCATAATCCTCCTAGCTCTCCATTTCATCATTACAAGACCAGCATCTGTATTGTTTAAAAAAAAAAAAAGAGGAGGAAAAAAACGCCTTAAAAGATAGTCTTTTTACAATCCGATCTTTATTTTCATGTTTAAATAAATTTAGGGCACGAGCTCATCGTACTTTTTTTAATAGGCCAATTTAGTTTCATTTACTTACAGTGGTATTTTTTAGAGCCAGAAGCTCTCAGGAAGAGAATGTGTTCGATGCACCAGAACCCTTTAGGGTTTTGATAAAAGACATGATATCGTGAGTAACATCTCCACTTCTGTTATTCTTCTTATATAGTAGCGACAAGATTGAATCACCATTTTTAGCTATTCTTCAGCAGAACTCGTAATCTATCAATGTGTCAGCTCAACAGCAGTTTTCTCTTCACACTAATGTGAACCAGAAGGTCCAGCTATCACTGATTTTGACAATTTTATTTTATCTGAGATTGCATGTATTGCAGAAGTTTGAAGAAAATGAATTATAGGACCTATTATATTTTCCTAAAGATGTACAAAACATAAAGTATGTCATCTAAAACATTTCAAACTCATTTGTACCAGATAACATTCCTAAGTTAGGTGTTTCATAAGCCTTAAGCTATAAGCACTGTAAAATATTTGTGTGATAAATAACAAGTATAAGATCAAATGTGGGTCCTGTATTTTTTTGAATGCCTTGGATTGCCCTCTGCGTTGTTACATAATGCATCATAAAGAAATACGTGCCTTCATTCTCTTTAAATCACTCCGGCATGGATAGTACTAAGCCTTCCTTCTAGTCCTCATTATGCAAGTCCTTGCTACTGTTAATAGCTGTCAGCTCTGCATGGTTACTTAAAAAACAAGGTAACTGCAGACTTTTTGTGACGCTCCTTGCATTTCTGGAATTTACAGTGAGTCAGTTCCAGGTGCGTTGCTCCCTTTCTCAACTATAAGCTAAGTTATTATGAACAAACAGTGTTTCCCCCATTAGAAGAAAGTCCCATTCATTCCAATATATCACATGGCAATCTCTTTTTCTTGTTTAGTTGCGTCTATAAGCATATTATATTACGAGTATCTGAATGCACTTCTCCAGTGTCAAAACACAGTGGAATAGGCCAGAATGCAGTAATATTTTGAATGTCTGTTGGAAAATGCAGGCATATAACTAAGTACTGAAAAAATGTGTAGCATAGTAAAAAATCCATGACCAATCTAGCAGAGCTATTAGATAACAAAAAATCCATATAGGCATTAAGTACTATTATTTAAAGTAAAATCTGTGTTGTACAGTATAAGCAGCATTCAAGTGAAACTGATGAGACATCTATATAGAACAGAAAGAATGATTTTTTAAAGCTATGATGTTATGATGTTCTGTATTTCTTTACTTGGGAAGTGGAATTTTCCTTGTCTTTTCATAAAGGCATAAAATTAACAACAAGCACTTCAGAGAATTAGGTGCACTGCCTGAATTGTGGGGTTTTTTCCTCTATCAAACATCGAGATCATTGGTGGAAAGAAACCAGGAGGTCTGGGTTTTCCACTATCGTGGAGATCTTTCCAAGTACCCTGTCCTTTAACAAGGCCTTGGTTGTAAAGATGCTGAAATAGGAATATCTCAAAAACTGTAATACTGACTATATAAAGAAAAATTTTGTTCTCAGTTTATACTTGTAGAAGTATACAAGTAGTAACGCAGTGATGTGTCACCAGGAAAGGAGGGTTTTGTTTCATATTCTAATAATAGATTAATAGTTTAACAATCCTCTATTGCATTTTTACATTTTTTTACCTTTTTGTTGCTCTTGTAAATCTGGGGTACTAGCTTATTTGTTTATTTCCCTTTTCCTACTCATACATATTTTAAAAGGTTCAACTATATTCTGTTCAGGTTTTGGTATGACACATGGAAAATATTTTTTTTATTCCTTTTGCAAGCAGTAGGTTGGTGGGAGGAGGTCTGCACTATAAAATAGTATACCTACTAAATTGTACTCCAGTGGGAGATTAAATAAGAAAGAGCAGAATGGCTGAGACAAGTCATTTGTCACAGATGTTCATGCAGTTCTGGTGTTTTGTTTCAAGCTGGATTCATCAAACACAATAAGGAGTAATTTCTGTCTGACATGAAGTTCCCATCCAAGGAGACTAAGTGGGTTAAGTTTAAACTGTGGTTTGAAAATAGGGGGAAATGTTACTGGACAGTTGTCAGCTTGATTCGGTAGCCAAAGTGGACGCAAGGAAGTAAATTAGAGAATGCTATTTTTGCAGTGTCTAAAATATGTCAGTTCAGAAGTAAGAAGGAAAATGCATCGCAAATATATTACTGTGGAGCAGAGTTACTTTAGCTACAAGATGCTTTTGTCTACGAAGCACAAAGATTTTACCATAAACGTCTGAATTACGTAGATTATAAAGGGTATCGATGCTGTCAGAGAGCAAGCGTGAAATGTTGATGTGATAACCTCTGATGCTTAAGTGGCACTTACTGACTGCTTTTACAGTATTTCTTAAGTTTATAACATAAGTTTAGTAATAAAACTTAGTGAAAATGCGTGAGGTAAACACTAGTGTAGTACTTATTTCATTTTTTTTAGGTAGGCTGATTATCATATTTAGTAAAGTAGAATACGAATGAGAAGGCCCAGGACTAACATTACTTTAAAAGAGGGATTTTAAAAAATTAATATCAGACTCATTCTTAGTTTGTGTTAGTTGCTCTCTTTTTTAATACAATTTTCCCTTTTGTAAGTTCCTTTCTGCTTCTCTTCCTTCAGAAATACTATGCCCCTGCCCCGAAAGGGAGATATATAATGGCTACAATTAGCTTCTGTTTACTGGAGCAAAATTATTTTTTCCCAAACTGAAATATATGCATTAATTTGCTAGACTTCCAGCTATTTTTACGTATGGTATTTCTGAGAAATAGATAGCGATGTCCATTTTAATGCAGCTTACTACAGTATAGCAGCTGTAATCTAGCGTTTTTCTCTTTGGTAGTCAAATATACAGAATTGTCAGCCTGTTTGCCTTTAAGTACCTGAAAGCTGAATGGGAAAAAAATATTTTTGATGATACAATAAGTTTGGCTTTTCAGTCTGTACTTCCTTTTGAGTTTTCTAAGTAAATGCTACATAGACTGATTATCAGAAAAATCGAGGCTTACATAATCAAGCCATACATTTTTCTACTGCCTCCCTTCCCCCACTTAGCTTTCATTTTACTCTGAAAAATGAAAAATTTTGAATAGAAAATTACTATGACATACTGATTATACACACATTTTCGTGAGACTGCATAGCTAAGCTATTTGTATGTATTTAGTAAAAGAAAGCAGTAAGCAAAATATTAAAACCTTGAGATGGCTAAACTTTAAAATTATAGTAATCATTAAATACAGCATTATCTAATATGATGTACCTAGCTGTGTAGCACTGAGTCTTTTTTCTTTGCATGGGGAATTAGGGTACTTCTATGTATTCCTTATTCAGAATAAGAAAAATAAGAACGTCGTACCCCATTTTTTTTACTCATCGTAAAGCTGATGCTCCTTCTCAAGGGAGTTGGTATTAATACCCAGGTTTCAGCGGATGAGCAGTGATTGTTGTTGACAAAACATATAGCAAATAAATCAAAACTCTGTCCTTCTAGATAATTACAAATTGAATTAATTACAAAGAATAATATTAAAATTTTATCTCAATATGTTAACATGAACTCTTACCCGTAGGTGGCAGTCAGCTTTCACTGTAGTAGGGATGCCAAACTTTTGGTTCATGGTATTCATACTTACGCTGAAATGATTTTGATGGGGTATGCGTATGTGCACGTACATAAGTATATACATATCTATGTGCTGGGAGAGGTAAAATTAACCCTAAAATTAATTAGTAATTAGGAGGAATCTGAATTGCTGTATATAAGCAGAAGAAATTATCATATTCTGGAGAAAAGATCCAGGTATTTTTAAAACCACACAAACAATTTTTTATCTGTCCATTGCTGATGCTCATCTAAATGAAGTAATGATAATTCAGAAACCAGCAGGTGCCCCTACAAATTGAGCGGAAAGGCAAGTATCTCACCAGCCTTAAAGAACACAACCCTGTACCGTGCCCAATCCTCCCAAACTACATTTCTGTTTCGTCGCCCAGTATCTGTATGTTACAGAAGCACCACAGTGACGACACTCTGCCCTGGAAATCCCAGCAATAAGCTCCCTTAAACATCGAGCAAATACAGAAAAGGGGCTTGGGGTGAGGGTGTCCTTTCAGACATGGAGAGCGAGCAAAACCTGTGGGCTGCAGTTCTCTTTTTGCAGAGCTGCCATTGACACCCGTGGCAGCGCTGCGCAAGGGGAGCATGCTGCCTGCAAGAGCAGAGATCCGCTCAGTTTTGCCCTCAGCTTTTTTAGGGCTTTATGCGGTTTATGGGGATTTCCTTTTGCAATACCGCTAAGGAGGCACTTGGGACCCCACCAAAACTGGAGGGGATAGAAGGATCTAATAAGGCCAAGTCATCTCAGTCTAAAACAGAACTTGTGAAACTACATGTGGCGTACTAAGACAATAGCGCTCTTCTGAGAAAAGAAGACCAAAACCTGAAATTCACGAGTAGGTGAAGTCATATTCTTTTTACTATTACAGCCACACTGGGACTCTCTTCAGTTAAGATTAATCTAATACTGTGTCAAGGTAGGCCACTGTACACATTTAGCAGAGGTCAGGAACTAGCATTTTACAAAATGGAAAATTGGAAAAATACACAATTATGTGTTGCTGCTACAGTGTTTTACTGTGATGCAAGATTAAGGGCTCAGAATTGAGCGGAATGGTGCAGTATTATTAAAACAGAAGGCCTAATTCTCCTTATGCAAGAGTCGCAGCAACACACATCATTGTATAAGCCAAAGCAGGCAGTATGATTTCATAGTCAAACAGGGTATTTCCACATACATGCAATCACGACGTGACTAATTAGATACTTGCATATGCACAGCCCCATTTGTTCCCCAACTGTAATAATTAGGAGGATTGCACTCCAAGTTAATTTACACTCTGTGTTACACTATTGAATACAAGATAGCAGGTGGTCATAAACTGGCTGGTGACAAATGTGTAAATTTGATATGCATTTTGAAAATCAGAGCTTTCATAGTCAGCTCTGACCTTGACGTAGGCAAGACTGGAGAAGACCCCCTCAGCCGTCGGGCCTGATCCCAGCTATCGCAGGCAGCCATGTTGCACTGTTCAACGTACTTGCAGAGATATCAGACTCCATTTTGAAGCTACCCTTGTCATGAGGTTGCTCCTCATTTTCTGTTCCTCTGAATGGTTAAAGATCTCAGATAATGTGTATCATGACCAGCTGAACCTCTCATGTTCTGCAAGGTCTTTGACTTCAGTTTAAAGGGCATTTCTCTCTCCTGGTATAAAGTCCCTTCCAATCTGTCACCCCTCGAGCTTTCATAGGTTGCTGCCAAAACCTGCTCAGCCTCAGTTCAGCCAAAACAGCTGTGCCTTACCTGTCGTAGAGGAGGATGCTTTTCCCTGACCATTCTTCTAACCCTCCTTTGCACCTTTTCCACTTTCAGTAAATGTGTTTTAACATGCAGGGTTAGAAGTAGACACAGTACCCCAGATAAGATGTCGCCAGGGCCTCTCATGGTGGCATTAATACCTTCCTATCCCTGCTAGATATACAGAAATTAATATTTTGATTTGTTTTTTATTTTTATATTCAGAGCTACTTGCTATCAACATCTCACAGGCCTTGAGGACTCACCGAAACACCCAACTTACCCTTTTTTATGGACGCTGATAGCAAAAGCTCGTTATTCGTTCCTAGTTTATGACCTTGACTTTTGCACTATTATTTGGTATTGCATGACAAGGGTGTCAAAAGGCTTTTTTATAAGAAGGGTGTCATCACTTTCATCCAAGCCACAGGCTTCCCGTGAATTTTCTGGCATGTCCAGATTTGTTCAGGAATCTCTACGCTTTGCACGACTATGGACGTGAGCTGGCACATGCACATGATATGGCGCAGGGCTTTACAGGTGAGCTAGCTTGGCTCATGAAACAGAGTTGTCTCTAGTGTTAGGTTATCTCAGGCACATCATGGTGTGTTATTTCAGGTAAGCCTTCAGAAAGTTGTACAGTACTTCTGACTCGGTGTCCTGCACTAGCTTCATTTGACAGCTCTGGGAGCAAGAGACCAAATTCTGAAATATTTTTCCAGGATCAACAGAGGAGATGGACTTAGTGTCACATTATATTGTTTCTATTGATCCTGTAGGTTAATCTCCAGTTTACAGGTTATGCCTGTGAGATTGAAGGGAGAGCGGCATGTGCAAGAGTTGTGTGGCACTCTTGAATAACATGTAAAAATAAGAATTTTGTTTTTATAGAAGAATCTGGAGGATTTTGGTCGTTGTGTTTCTGGAAGTTAAGTAACATTATGACTGTCTCTAATTGAACAAGCAAAAATCCATTTTTCTTTCTTCTTTTTGTCTTCCCTTGGAACTTGCTGTATGAAATTTGTATTGTGGCATTTTTATATAGCAATTTTATTTGATATATTTCACTTCTGTGCCTGCGGGACAACTAAGAAACTTGACCACTGTGGTTTATCTTTATAGTGAAAATACCGTACTGAAGAACTTTTGCTAGGTTTGGTGTATGCCAAGTTCCAGGATACCGAGTCAAGCCCATCATGTAAAATTACTTTCATGCCCTTTGTTATACAATATTCCAGCCCTGCTTTGTGCAAACAGTGTCCCAGCTTTGTGTCATCGGCTGATCATTCCTAGGTTAAGGTAGTCAGTGAAAATAATTAGTAAGATCTGTCAGGGATTGTTCTTTAAGGAAGTCCACTATCAACTTTCCTCTAGCCTGAGACTACCCCTTCAAAACTACTTTGCAAGCTTTTATTCATATTAAGAGTTAATTTAGTAATTGCTGTCTTTTCTTAGTTTATTTTTTTTCAAGCAGCATACTAACAGATGTTTTCCTGAAATCCAGTCAGATTAGGTCAACTCACTTTCTTGATGTAGAAAAGTAGAGTTTGGTGTTTTTTAAAATGTCTGGCTAGTGTGCCATAATCTATTCTTAAGAAAGCTTTGTAGTGTTTTTCTTATTTTCTATTTATCCAGTTTTATCCTACACTTCCTCGCATCCAAGTTCTTGGTGGACAGTCCCAATTTTTCCCCCTTTTAAACTCTGATTACTTCTAAAATCCTGTTTGAGGTGGCTGCTTTTCTGCTTGGATTCAAGGACCAATCTGTACAAGTTTTCCCACCCAGAAATTAATTTTTTTTGCCATTTCACCTCCATCTAAAGGATTCACGGAGAAGCTTACTCACAGAGATGGTGGTGAAACATGGATTTTCTTGGAGTCTTTAACATGTAGCTGAGAAGACCGTAGACATCTATGCCTCTAAATCCTGCAGTTTACTGCTCTGAGACTTTCACATTTCACTTGTAGTCCAGCCAAGGGCTGGTCATATCTTGGAGGTTTTATAAAGTCTTCAAAAGAAAGTGAACATAGCTAAACAATTTGGTTATGGTTGCTACAAGTTAAAAGGCATCCTTTAAAAACCTGAAGTTATACCCAAATGAAGAAAACAGAAAAGAACATCTATGTGGCAGGTTATATATGTAAAAACACTATTAACTGTGTCAAAAAATGAGTTTGAGGAAAAACTCACTGGCTCACATGGCACTAATTTTTAGCAATGGCTCTAGAGAAAGATACAGGTAACTAGAGACCATTAGGCCTGATGACCAAGCCAGGTGAACTAGTTAAAGAAAAGAATTGATGAACAAATGGGTAAGTAAACGTGATAAGAAACAGGCAGCTTTTGTGAAGGGAAGCGATGCCTTGCACGTCCCTCTGTACGAGGAGAGGAGATCTGGTTGACACACCTATGAGGAATTAAAAAAAGGCGTTTGACATCTTTTACCAAAGGCTCTCAAAGAAATTAAGCTGCATGGGCAAAGAGGCAGCTTCTCACGTGGAGAAATAACACATGGAAAGAGAGGAAGCAAAGGGCAGAAATGAATGCTCACTTTTCATGGTGATGGGAGACAAATAGCAGAGCCCCTCAACCAGCATTATACAGCGTGCTCAGAAATGTTCTGGGAAGGGGCATGAATAAAAGCTGCAGAGATTACTGTCAACATGAAGAGAAGACAGGACGAGGGAAGACACCGTGAAGCTGAGTGACTGAGCAACAAAACAGCAGATGAACCTCAGCGTAGGTAGGTAACTGCACTGTGATACACGGGGGGAAATGACGGGTTCTCGGCTGGCTGTTACCCTTCCAGAGCAGCGTCGTGGGGCTGTAACAGACAATTCCATGAAAACATCAATGCGCTGCTTGGCAGTGATTCAAAAAGTAAGCAAAATGTTAGGAATTACAAAGAAAGGGACAGGGAACAAAATAAAAAAACCCCATGATTATGGTGCTGCATTAAACTTTTCTACCACTTTCTAAGTCTTGCACGTGTTTCTTTGGCCTGGCTGCCTTTAACATAAATGCATAGCAACATGCATCTTTAAACAACATTGCAAAATCAAAGCTAGAAAGCCCATGTCAAAGAAACAAAACCCACTGTACTAAAAGAGAACAACAGTTTGCTTCACAGGCTTCTCCCCCACCTTCAGAAAGGCCAAGAGGAAAAGAAACAACCTAAGAGGGTAGCTGTGGCACTGCTGGAAACATGCTAAGGAGTGATGAAGGTGAGTATGTAGAATAGTCTGATGATTATACTTTGACCCTTCTTTGCACCTCTTTTCCCCTCTTTTATGCTCCTAGATCAAATTTATTAAAAATGGTAAAGCAGTTGTTACAATGCTGCGCTAAAAATCATTAGTAAGCAGGAGAGAGCATTGTGGCAAGGCCACACACACAAAACACTAGGCAAGAGAGATGTGACGGCAGACTCTGTTGACATGGTTTCCTAAATGAGGCAACCGGGAGTACCTCAGAGATCAGGGTTATTTAATATTTTCATTAATGACCCTGTACCAACAACACAACTCATGTATCAGCTGTACTGGTGAAATCTGCTAACAAGGCAAGAGCTGGGAGTCGCTGTCGGTACAGAAGAGGACTAGGCTGTTACGGTGGAAGTGAGTGGCTGTGTCCACTGCGTTAATAAAAGCAGGTAAAAATGTAATTAAAAACCATGTCAGCACGCTAAGGAACTAGTAGGAGTTTCAACTACAGATCGGAGCTTACGAGTTAGATACTCCAAGACAGACATGCAAAGGTCATGGGATGACCCTGTGGGGCACTGGAGTGATGCAGCTGGGAAAGAAGCAAACGCAGGTATAGGGTATAGCAAGTGTGTATGCCGGATTTCCAGTATCTGCTTCCCAGACCAAATCGCATCTGCGGTATCATTTGTGATTCGGGTCACCTGTGCTCAGGAAACGTGAAACGTAACCACATGCAGAAACCTATTCATGACAAGATGGAGCCTGCCTTGTGAGAACTGGTTAAAAAGCATTGTGTTCATTAACCAAAGATGGACAGGGAGGGGATATTTTTTTGGAAGGGCTTTTGTTCTCTGACTCCCGCAGCCTTCCCCGTCTGTGCTGCTCAGGTACATGTGGAAAACTGAAGGCAAGGAAGAAGCAGGGCTGGATGCACTTACCAGCTCCTCCACAAGGCGTGGAGAGTGATTGCGGGAACTGGTGTTCAACCAATGGGTCTGCCATATGCATGATGGATGGTAACATTTTTCACCACTGTAAGGTGGCAGCAGGCATTTTTAAGCGTGGTGATCAATTGTGTTCTCTAGCATCTAATTGAACATCAGTAAATATGTTATTAAGATGCTTGACAGTGCGCTCTTTTGCAATCAAGGCCAAGATGTAGCCAGATACTCATCTTAATCTCTCCAGACACATTTCTAATGAATTTTTACAGTGCCTAGAGGAAAGGTCCCTGGTCTGAAGTGGGACACCTGGATGATAAAAGTGAATTATAAATTATAATTAATTATATATTGTGTTTATGATGTCAGATTGTCATCTAAAGACAGTGGTAAAACCTTGTAGTATAGGCTACTGCTAGAATCCTATTAATAAAATTGCTTACTTTAAATCACTCCCAAGGCATAAGGTAGGATGTTCTCTTGTAGACAGTGCTTTCTCTTGACTATTTATATTTAACTACCTATTTATGGTCTATCAAGAAACCACCCAATACTGACAGAAACTGTATTTTGAAATAACTCCATTGTATTGAGATGTTTTTGTTATCATTCTGTCCTGTGAAGATATGGATAAACTTCCTTTCTACTTACCAGAAATACAGCACAAGGTCAAGGCTCTATACCCATTGCGGAGCACAACTAGGGAAGAAAGCCATACCTACTTAGGATTAGTATACCATCTCCTTGACTACTCAGTCCTCTATTTCTTTGAGTAATCAATCCACGCTTCTACAATGGCAAATTTTGATCTTCTCTTTTCTGCTGGGCTGAAGGAAGTTTTATTTAAACTTTTTTTAAACTTGGAGTAAAAAAGTCTGCTGAGTTCTACCATAGATGAAAGCCAATCACAGCAACATATGCTACAGAAATGGATTCTAGTTCTCACTGAAATTCACATTTCTAGTCAACCTAATTTTACTACAAAAGCATTTTGTTTTCCTTTGACCACTAGATTTTCTTATTCTTTTTGAATCATTGAAACAGGAAGGATGTAATCCCGGCCCCATTGGAGTGCTGGAAAACATGTAGAGAACTACACTGAAATGAGGGCCCAAGGTGCTCAAGGCTCAAACAAAAGCTGTTTGTGTAGTGTAGTTGCCTTTGAGCAGTCTTCTCAACATTTTGGTTCAGAAAACTACATAATCAAAAGAGAAAAAAAAAATCCATTTATCATCTTATGCAGTGTAACCACAAAGGGTTTGAATAATAATAATAAAAAGACTGAATTATGAATTTTAGTGGTCTGCCTTTTTTTTCAATTCTATACTTATTACCATTGTTAGTTGATTGGGTAAGGATGAGGGGGAAGGCCAACGAGGCAGACATCCTGCTGGGAGTCTGTTATAGACCACCCAACCAGGATGAAGGGGCGGATGAAGTGTTCTACAAGCAGCTGGCAGAAGTCTTTCAATACTAATAAACTATATTTTTAGTGTACCTACCATGTTCATCAGTCAGCAGTCAGATAACATAGTGAGAAATATGTGTTTAGAATAAATTTCCTTTCAAAACTTAGTGTAGAATCTTTTCAAGTTATTCTCCTTGTACTGACTTTACTATTATGAAACAGTCAGTAACAGGCAAATAGCCACATTTCTATAGGATATTACTGTTTTGAAAGTAGCGATCATCTTCCTCTATGCTTTATACTGTAGACTGTCTGCTTAGCTCCTAGAACATGTCACTATTGTACCAAAACCCAGCTGTTATGTATCTCTCCTTACAGTGGATTTTAGAAGTTTTTTTATTTTCCTTAGAAAGATTTAAGGATAAAAAGATATCTGGCCAAGTTATAATCGTTGCGTAGTTTTCTTTCTCTTACAAGTCTCAGATCTTTTTTGGACAGCTGCGTAGATGCAAACGAACAAACAAACAAACAAACAACTTTATTATATTGGCAATAAACATCTTCTTATTAGAATAATAATTCAAAAAGACAGAGCTGATACCAATAGATAGAGTGCGTTATTTACTTACCATAATCCTTTATTTCTAATGATTCTGCAAAGACTTTAATAGAGCAGCATGAGCAGGTAGTATTAAATATTAACCCTGACAAACACTGTCTGAAGCTGGAAAACCAACAACAGCTTTTACTCTAAACTTTTTTTCTCAGAAGCGATATCTGAAGTTATATTGCAGAAATAGCATATGTCATGTTGTTGTGGTTTAACTTCAGTCGGCAACTGAGTACCACACAGCCACTTGCTCACTCCTCCCTCCCCGCCCCGGTGGGATGGGGGAGAGAATCGGAAGGGTAAAAGAGAAAACTCGTGGATTGAGATGAAGACAGTTTAATAGGTAAAACAAAAGCCACACACGCAAGCAAAGCAAAACAAGGAATTCATTCACTAGCCATCAGCAGGCAAGTGTTCAGCCATCTCCAGGAAAGCAGGGCTCCATCACGCGTAACAGTTACTTGGGAAGACAAACGCCATCATTCCGAATGTGTCCCCCCCCTTCTTCTTCCTCCAGCTTTATATGCTGAGCATGATGTCATATGGTATGGAATATCCCTTTGGCCAGTTTGGGTCAGCTGTCCTGGCTGTGCCCCCTCCCAGGCCCCTATGCACCTGCAGCCCTCCCAGTTGGCAGAGCATGGGAAGCTGAAAAGTCCTTGACTAGCAACAACTAAAACATTGGTGTGTTATCAACCTTGTTCTCACCCTAAATCCAGAAGACAGCACTGTACCAGCTACTAGGAAGGAAATTAACTCTATCCCTGCTGAAACCAGGACACGTCTTGTTATGTGTGATTAGACTGTGTCAGCTAAAACTCAAAGGGGAAAAGAGTCATTGCATGTACACTTTTCTGGGTTAAAAAAAAAAATATTGAAAAAGAAACACATTAGATAGATAGCCTCTGTTTAAAGTCATGTGTTGATGCTAAGTTTTTACATTTTATTTTTTTAAATATAATATCAGCAGAACCATTAACATAACAAGCAAGAGTTGTCATGCCTTTCCCTCACTAAGTAACAAGCAGCTTTTCTCAGTCAGAGCTGGTGGTATTTTGAAAAAAAAAACCCAAACACCACTGAATCCATCAAACTAAAGAGCAAGTAGTCTTTCAGAGCCATTCAGCTACTGGCCTTGAAGTTCCAGTTTTTCAGAAGGTAAAGAGTACTAGCAAATTAGCCCAGATGCATTCATTGGAGTTGGTTCAATGTCTTCTCATCAAAGTCTACCAAAGAATGGAAGTAGCCTCCTCTATAAGGGAGACAGTCTGCCCAATGCTTTAAATGTAATCTAATGTTAAACTACTGTTGTATTCTTCAGCTAGCACTGCAAACAAGGCTGAAAAAAATTCCTTTATAACGCTGAAATCAAGGCTTCTCAAATTAGGCCTTTCAAACTTATCTGAGATTCAAAATCTCCCGTGTTTCATTTTAGCTTGAGCAGGAAATCAAACGGAGAGTTGGAGCAAAGTCTCTATAGTTACACTTGAGGAATAGGAATGAGAAAATAGACAATCAGGCATCAGGCAACCAGGCCAACATATGGGTAAGTTACTGGTGAATGATTTCTATAGGCCAGGAACAAGGGTCAGATATCCTTATTCATAAAGTTGAATCTTCTTGCAGCATCTAATGTAAATGACTGTACAATCCTCCTACTTTATGGATATGGGAGTAATTATATGCATTTTGTCTGTATAACGTTGCACCCCAGGTGTATTCCAAATATACAATACTTAAAGCTTGACAGCCTATGGGCATTGCTGTCTAACGCATTATCTTCTATTCTGCTCTGCCTCCCAGAAAAGATACTACTTTCAACACAGAAATTTCTTACCCTATGCCTTATAATTTCTAAATTTCTTTACTGAAAGGGTGGTTAAACATTGAAAGAGGCTGCCCAGGGAAGTGGTTGATTCACCATCCCTGGAGGTATTTAAAAGACATGTAGATGCGGCGCTTGTGAACATGGTTTAGTGGGCATGGTGTTGGGTTGACAGTTGGACTCGATGACCTTAGAGGTCTTTTCCAACCTTAATGATTCTATGATTCTATGATTCTATGATTCTATGACTCTTAGATGTGTGAAAGCATACATATGTTTTAGTTTGGGTAGTTATGGCATCACTTCTGGAAAAAAAATAGGTGCAACATTTTTGCAGACAATTATCTAATAGTTCACAAACTCCAAACAGCTCCTGAACAGCAGACCGGAGTTAGAAGACATAAAAATTGACTGCATTAAGGTATTTATCAGGAAAGCCTGAAGCGACATATGATGGACTTATTTCCAGTAAATCATTATCATCAGATATGAAGTAAATTTTCCATTAATTAATTACTACAGTCTTTGGACATTCATCCTTGGCCTATAGATTATTTTACTTTTTTTTAGGAGACAGCAGAATGTGAAACCTTTATTATTGTAATAACATGGCAAAAAATAAAAGGAACCAGTTAAGCAGTTGCAATCAAGGTGGTAATACGACAGGTCCATCTGAACAGCGGATACCCAGAAGAGCACATCTTCTGTGCTGTAAACCCAGGCAGAGGTCAAATGCACAAAATCAGTTGTTGGACTGAAGCATATGGACCACCCAAGAAACTGGGATTCCTGTGGTGCCTACTTATGCCATGGTTCTTTTTCTTTCCAGAGGGCTCTCGGAGAAGTTGTCTGCTGTCACCCAGCAGGCCAGCAGCGGAGCAGGACTTGTGTCCCCTGAGCCCTGTCCCGCCGACCGGGAGCAGATTGAGTGCCTGGCCCTTTTGCCCAGGTGAAGGCTGGTGGGTGCAACATGACTTAACTTCAAACTGGGCGCGATGCAAGCTGAAAGAAAAATTCTCGCCATGTCCCCGTTCTGCCAGGGAGCTTAATGAAACTCCTACTGCCAACTGCAAAATCTGGAGGCCTGATTTGAAAGGTGCCACTTTTTAACCTTGGGGCATGGTCATGGAGATAAAAGCAGAGAGTGGAAGAGTATAGTAATCTTCAGGATGTGTGGCATCATTATCCTCAGACGCTGCATAAGCCTGGTACAATAGCTCCTACCACATTTTGTCTGAACTTGAACTATACCTTCTTTAGGGCAGAGAAACGTTTTCAAAATTGCCTGAACATCACAGCATTTTTTAAAGGTATCATTTTCAGCTCCTCCATTGACTAGCTTTTGGGCAAGTCAGTAGTTCACTCTCCCCTGATTTATTTGTATCATAGGGATAACTGTATTTGACTCCTAGTGTGAAATGCTGGAGGGTCTTGCAATTTATGTAGCTTCAGATTGCGGTTTATCTTGATGGGGAATGGTATCCTCAGATACAAATATATTAATTTCCTTCCTAGAGTGGGAGCTTTTCAGGAAATAAAAGCCCATTCCTAATCAGGCAGGGAAATTAGGGCAGCATGGCATATCCAAAGTGAGACAAAATATTTGTAATTTTAGTATAAGATGCACATGTAAGCGTGTTGACTTTGCTTTTTGGAGGACAAGGAAATATGAAAAATGTTAGTATTATTTGACTCAAATTATACAGAATTCTATTTCGTATAAGAGTTAAACCAGTCCCTCTGGGTACGGGTAGCCAGGATTTAAGAAGAGGCCAAGGCCACCAATGGCCCCACCATTCGTCTGCTGGGAGTCGCTCGAACTAGTCAGGTTTTAACTAGTCAGTTAAAACCTTTCCATTCCAATGACCTTTGCTGAAACCAGGTCTTGGCTGGCACAGCCAGGGACCGGACTAATTCTGCCATCCTTCGCACTCCCCCACACCTGCACGATTCCTGGATTGCCAAACCCAACACATCAGTTAAATGCTTTTTAAACGAATAGCCTAGCAGTAAGAATTACCTCCCAGACTAACCATGGTCTGTTGGAAATCCCAACAGACACATCCTTGTTTGGAGCACTCGTTCTCCTCTTAGTATTACTCTCAATTTTATTTAAATATTCATCCAAGGCTATAGCTACTGCTAAAAGCTGTTCATACAGATCCGTTAACAAAAAACTTTGGATTCACCTCACCCGTCTTTAAACATCCACAGCGCATGCCTCTTATTCTCTGAACTCCCCTTATATTTGCGAGAGAGAAGTAAGTACCAGGTCATCTCAGTCTGAACTAGGAATCTGAAGTAGGTCACGGAAGTTGTGCTCCAGAAAGCCCATTTTTTCCCATTGACTAAAGGGAGTCTGCACGATTTGTTGGTATCACAAGTGTTTTGACGTGATACATCACAGGAAGGGGTTTTTTTCATTTGATGGTTAAATTCTGCCTCAGTTGCACCCGTTCTTTCTCGCTGATAACAGTGGAGCTGCACAAGCATACTTAAAGACAAGTTGTGGTCCATTATCTCGGTATGTTAATGAACTCTGATTTTTTTTCTATATTTTATGCCAAAAAAGCTGGGTATGGGGACGAATACAAAAGAAACTTGTTCATCAGATTTGCCTTCTGCTCAGGGATACAAGGCGGCTTTCACTATGTGCAGAACATATTTTATTCATTTCAGAGATTTTGTTTTGCATGTGATACAAGTATTTGTTTTGCTGGATTCTCAACACTGGAAAAAAAAAAAAGAAACGTTGCCACGTAAATGTCTTTCCAGAAAACAAGCAAACAAACCAAAGAGCCAAGATCTCCAACTCGGCGCCGCTCAGCTGACATCAGCCACTTTACACAAGGATGGAATGTAGCCCGGACCTGCTGTAGCTGTATCACTACAGATGAAAAGCAAAGGCAAGATTGCCACCGACCAGGGTTTTGTCCAAAAAGGACGTCTGCTTTCTGTACACATACTAGCAGCACCCAAGGGATGGGGCAAGTTTTATTTCCGAGTGACACGTATGAAACACCCTTTGGGTGCAAGAAAACAGGGTAAGTCTGGAAGAAATGAGAACAAGAGGAAAGCAGGGAGTATTAACTGCAAATGAACAGGACAGTCCTTAGGAGGATAATTTTCTCCTTTTAAATCTGGTGCCCATATTAAAATTTCTCCCAGCAGCACGTGCATGACCGATACTTACTCAGCTGATAACGCAAAGCAACAGTGACCCTGGCACCAATGCCGAGGCAATATTTACAAAAGGATGAACTATTTTCGAACAATGTCTCCAATGTACTAAGCACAAACAGGCTTTTCTTCAACATCAGGCATGCATGTTGTCTCGTTCCAACGATTTTGTTCATGTACAAATGTATTCATTGTGGACAATGCAAGGAAAATGTCATTCTCTATTTATATCCCAGTTTCCCTTTGTCCTCTTTACAGTATCTCGGGGCAGTGAGGCAGAGTGGAGTCTTGCTCTAAACTCATGCTATTTTCCTCCCCATCTTCTTCCGAAGCTCTTGCAGTCGCAAAACCACCGAGAGTTAAAAGGCTCCTACAGCAGGGGTTTTTTTTGGGACACAAAGATCTGTCTCTCTCCCTCCACTTCCCAGCAGAGAAGATCTAAGTCCTGCCTCTTGCTCCGTCACTCAGAGTACATAATGGTCTTGGCAGCGGAGGATGTGGTGGTAGCAGCGTTTTGAGCCATGTAAGTGGATGCACCTGGCACATCAGCGTGAATAGGCGATGTTAAGGCAATTCTCCCCCAGTAATGTATGAAACCATCCACTTCATGAACAGCCTCTCTGTGATAAAGGCTGCCTTTTTGTTGACTTGGATAAGTTCCCCAGTATGGTCAAAACAGAATAATGGAGGACTTTGAAAGAAGGGCCCTTGTACGGAAAATAATTAATCTAGCAGTGGAGGAGCAGGGAGAAAGATTTAGTGACACTTGAAAATAAAACCCAACCCCCCCAAGTCTTAGGACTAAACTAAAAGCATGGGTGCAGGCTTGCACTGTGTTTTCGTCGTGGAACAAATCATCTGTCCTGAAAGCATCATTCTTGGGCAGATTGGCCACCTTTTCGGGTAGGAATTAGGAACATTATTTTAAGTGCCATTTCAGGGAAACGCTATTTTGGCGTTCAAGTATCGTGTGTTTTTCTCCAAGGTGGAAATTTCCACTGCTCTCAAGTGCAGCATCCCACTCTGATAAGCTTCAGTTTATTGGTAAACTGATAAGCATCATTTTAGTACATTTAAGCACATCTTAAAAAAAATCAATCGATAAAACTCCTTACTTCCACAATTAAAATCACTTTGAATTAGAAGCTCAACCTTAAGCAGAGTTTGCCTTTAATAGATTTCTGCAATCTTTCCAACTATGTGTATACAAAGAAAATATTCATACATGCCTCAGATGCAACAGTGAAATGAACATAACACATTCCACATGTTCTAAGAAATTGAAAAACTCGCATTTCTAAAGAAAGAATATGTGACTGTGTTCCAATGTGAGACTCCTGAGGCCTGTACACTCACTTGAATGGATCTCCCAGTAAAGAACAACCTTTACACACAGGATTCACATCCAATTCACTGTCAAGCTTCAAAAAATTCACTGATGCTTATAGACTTTGTAAAAAATTCACTCTTTTTTCCCCCAGATAAAATATCTCAATCAGGTTGAAGCAATTTTGTTCTCTGAAAGAAAAGTTTGAGAATCAATGAATATTACTAAATGAAATTTTTTTAACCACATAATGCATTTTAGATAAAGGTTATATATAACACCAAATAAATGAACTCTTCTTGTCATGCGTACTTCTAATAATGCATGATTTCATATGCTTTAGCACATAAAAGATTAGATAGCTTTAAAATTAGAGCAGTCAAACTTTTAGCACAGCATGAGATGAAGATAAGGAGTATTCAGTCACTGAAAACATCTTTCCTTCATCACCGTCTTTCTCATCCTTAAGGAATTTTGAAATTGCAATTGAGCAATTCTTAACTACTGGACAAAAATAACTTCTATCAGCTGGAAAATATTTTAAGATCTTTCAACTTTAGGGTATAGAGATAAACTGTCATGTGAGGGCATGCCCTATTGTTCCCATGAATTGAAGTTTGACAAGAGTTGGTAATTCTGACATTTGGAGAGATGATTAAACCCCCTAAATGATTGAAAGCTATGCATGACCCTCAAGATTAAATGAAGATTAAATGATCATCTATTATGGACATATGCAATATATATGATTTCAACAGTTAGCTGGCAGCAATCATTCATTCTTATTTTTCATTAGTTTTTTAGAAAGTAGCATCTCCCAAAGTTAATACTGGCATCTCCAAATAAGGATAGTATTGAAATCCAAATAATTTAGTTGTAATTTGGTTTGGGTTTCTTTTTTTCCAATATTCCTAACGTTGCTTCATTACCATGTTGAAAACACTCAGACAAACAACTGATTAGTCCCCTTTCAGATAATGAAAAACCTTTGGAAGTGTTTTAATATGATTTGAGTCTCCAGTGAGCAGAGGGAAAAATATGCTCTTTTCAGCAAAGTTTTCAAAACTGTTTTCTCAATTTACAATGAGCTTCACTGTGTACGTGTCAATACAGAAGACCTTTTCTGCCAAAATGTATCATTTTATCTAAGGGCAAGCCTTGGAAAATGCTACTTAGCAAGTTCTTCTAATCAGATGATGTATAATGAATGACTGCAGCTAACGATATTGTATGCTTTTGTTGGTTCTGCAGCAACCGGTATTCATGGTTTTTTGCAATTTCACATTTCTTAGCAACAAAAAAGTTTAACTTCTGTTGTTGGAAGCTATGCTAGGATTATTTTCACAATCTGCTCAATTTGTCTGCTCTTACATCTGACAATCCACCATAAGCAATTGAGAAATTTTCTGCACAAGCTACGTTAAGCCTTGTGGCAATTATTGCTATCTTGGCTGATCCATTCAAAACCATTTCTCCACTTAATCCGAAAGCCTAAAGCTCTTTCTTTTCAGGCTGGATATCTTGCCTTGTGGAAGGCATGTTACCACTATAGTCATGGTCATAATCCAGGTACAGATGCAACATGATCGATTAAAGTTACATAGGCTCAATATTAGGTTATAATCGCTCTGGTTATTCCCACTCTCTTCTGGGTCAGTACACCCCTGGATACTGTGCTAGACTTATAGACAGTATTGAGTCTGTCATAAAAACATGTGGTCACCGTTTTTAGAGACCAAAATTTTGCGTATGAGATGATCCTGACTGCAGTTCTTCTAGCGTGACCACCTCTAGTCTGGGCACACATTTAAAATTAATCTTTTTACGTTTTGGTGATGGTTCAGTTTGCAAAGAAATTTAGGATCTGTTGGGTTTAAAGGTACCGTCTGGATGTAATGCCTGAAATAAGAAGAGGGTTTGGGAAATAAGAGAGATTTCAGCAGAGACGGCTGAGGCTCAGCATCTGAGAAATCCTTCTGGGAGAGTGAATACTTAGCACTTTTCTTAGTAGTTGTGAGATCTTCGTTTTGCTCTGGACAGATTCAGTAATTTTCAAGCTATAGCATCAGTTTAGTGTCTGAACCAGTGCCACGAACCCGGAGCCCTGCCTGTTATTTCTATTTTGGGCAGGGTGCATCTCCAGGCAACACAAATACCCAGCACCTGGGAGACTTGTTTGCCACATCTGCCCTGCACTGGCCGTGGGCTGTAGAGACACGCTTGGTCCTCTCGCTGCCCTTCCAGTCCCGTGCAGGGCAGAGGAGCCTTCCCGACCTGGGTGGAAGCAGGCAGCCAGCATGGCAAACCCAGCCCCGTACACAGCCGCACTACACCCGTGCTGTCCCTCCCTGAGGCAGTTAAATAAATGGATGCTCTTTACTCACTGGCCTTCACTGAATTGAAGACACATCCTACAGTTAGCTGTTATTTGTATTTCCTTGCAGCACTGGTAGTCTGCGTTATGCTTGTTGGCCGCTGTGATGTGTAAGTATATTATAAAAGCTGGACACTGCGAGAAAAAGGATGTTTGAGCTCTTGGACAGGTGAAATATTTGATGCTGTGGAGGGGGTGCAAACCCCTGTAATACAAATAAAGTGGTTGTTTTTACTGGGGCGATGAAATGGGAACATTTGTTATTTATTTCATAATTCAATTTGTATTTTATACTCCAAAGTTAGCAGATTACTTCAGATAACTGCAATGATTTTGCCAGAAAGAAATCTACTCTCTGAGCCGGCTGGCTCTGCAGACAAATGCTGCACAACTAACTTCCCCCTTCCTAAACTGAAGGTTTTCTTCTGCAGCTGTAAGCACTAGAAGTGTTGTTTGGGATCTGTGGGAAAGGTTACATGACCTCAGTAAGGTCCATAGCTCAGTGGTCGAGGAGTTGGGAAGCTCCTGGCTGGGCTGACTCTGCATGGGAGCTAGTCACACGCACACCACAGTCCCACCGCTCAACAGCCCTGCATCTTCTTGGGCTTTTATCAGCCTGACACACATTCACAGACCTGGGCCAAATGTTTCTCAGACACAGGGGGGTTGAGAGATGGGGCCAGACAGACCTCAGTCCTCAAACCGTTTGGGAGCGTGCTCGTGGGACTGAACAGAAGCATCATACCCTACTTCTGGTCTGGCAGAGGTTGAGTAGCATCACTGACTTTCTGCCCAGTCTTCAGGTGAATGTTCCCACTCTCTCCTGGCAAAACATTTTAAGAAGATGCTGGGCCACTTTCAGGTTTTACTTACACCTGAGAAGCTAATAAAAAACAGCGGGGTTTAGTTTTCATTTCAGTTTTAAGTAAAACTTTAAAGACCAGATAATTTGTAAGCAGTGATGAACAAATAGCTGGAAGAGAGAATAAAATGCTGGTATAAATTTTGGCAGATTATAGTTTTCAGAAATTTGGCAGCAATCTTCAATATTACCATCTAGCGTGGGTCTAAGGGAGTTAATGGATCTAACCTTTCACTATGACTGGGATATCCAAACATCTAAAAGAGGATCAAATGTCATCATGCTGATCACTTTTTTTTTTTACCCTGTAGCCAATTGCTCTTCCTAATGAAGAGGATGATTTGTTGATTAAATTGATATTTATTTCAATGTATTCCTGGGAAATCAAGCCTCTAGTCCGCAACAGTGACAGGTCACTGAAGGGTGGCTTTCATGTACTTAAGCACTTCACACCTTCTAAGTCAGGCAGTCCTGATGCGTGTCCTTTTGCAAAAGTTTCCATAGGATGTTTTACTTCACTCCGTAGTCAGTGGCATTAAATTTGATAGCAAAACTGCTTCCACCCTCTTTATATCAGTAACTACATAAAGGTAGGTTAGAGCACATGGTTTTAATTTAGCCGTTAGTGGCTTTATTTCACAGGGGGAAAAAAAACTGTTGAGCACTAACCTTGAATTAGAAGCTGACCTCCGATTTAGTCAGCCTTCTTCTTGTAAAAGCATTTTGTAGAGTATAAACATGAACCATCTATTTACATAACGTTAGTGACAGCCAAATGATTTCTTATGAGCATTAATGCTGGAAATCCCGAACACTCCTTCCTTGCTGGAGAATGGTTTATAACTCCTGAGAATAATCTCTCCACCAAGTAACTGCAAACAGAAAAGGCTGATCATTTTCCAACCAAATTTAGGATTTCTCTAGCATTTCACTAAGAAATCCTCCTACTATTACTGGATAATAATTATAAGCTACTGTTAAACGAAATGCAAGTCATCTCTCAGGGTGCAGGTGGAAAGCTCTGACTGTGCTGGTGATGGTGGTGCAGCCTGCTCCCAGACCGCAGCGGCTTTAGCCACTGCGCTACAGGAGACGCTGTGAAAAAGCAAAGAGCAGCCTGAGTCCAGCTTGGCACTGGGGAACCCTGGTGCCGTCAGAGTACTGGTGATGGCCCTGAGGGATGTTGATCGACAGCAACCCCATTTTACGCCTAAGTTTCTCCTCCTCTCCCATTCCTGGTCTGCCGGGAAGCCGAGAGCAGTGAGGAGCAAGGGATTTCAGTCCTTCCAAAGCTGAGATCCTCCTTCAACCAAGGGGGCCTCCATCGGGTCTGCAGCCCGCCTCTGCTTTCCCAGCCGGAGCGGCACAAGAAGGCGGTAGAGCAGACTGGTGGGCCCTGCACACGTGCTGCTGCCTCTGGTGCACGTATGCAAGCGCTACGTCCTAACCAAGCTCACTGCAATGTCTTAAAGGCTTTTAGCTTTTTTCTCACATCCAGGGAAAATGAAAGGCATGGAGTACCACCAGGCTTTTGAACTGCCTGTGTTTCTTTGGCTGCAACCTTTGTTTTTTTTCAAGTATAAAATTTGATAAAATGGACATATTAAGTATGATGAAAAACAAATCTGAGAAAGATACAAAGCACTTGCGTAGAATAGTCTGTAGGCCACAGGGGTATTTAACAGGTTTTCAGAGGCAGAAAAATAACTTTCTGAGCGTTGGTTCATTTCAGTTTATTTTTGCCCACTTTAAAGAGAGAATATTTTGTCGCTGTCATAGCTTTTTTGTCTTTATTCTTGAATAAACAGCAGAACATCCTTTCTTTTTTTGAAACTGTATTTCCAGAAGGTAATTTTTTTAATTATTGCAATAAAAGTACGTACCATAGCATAGCACTTCTACCTTGCTCCGCATTTATTGGCATGCCCTGCCATAATATGCCATAATAAGTCTCTAAATTAAGATGGTATTTTTCATGCTTTCAGCAACAGCAGCAAAGTACTCTGCTCTTTGCTTTGTGTTATTATTAGCTCTCCCATGATCGAATTCCAGCCTCGGGCACTGGTTGTGTGATGGAGCCGAGCTCTGATGGCTGGTTTCAGCCCTTGTTTTGTCTGGCTGTGTTTGCCCTACCTAATTCACGATAGGAAGTACAAAGACTCAGCTGAAGAGAAGGGAAATGCACAGCCATTTTAGCTATCCTCAGATTATGGCTTACGACTTGTCCCCAAACTGGAGTAAACTGACTTCTGTTTAACGTAAAGGGTGGGAAGAATTTTACTCCAGGCAGAGGTTTATCAGCCTTAGCACCATCTCCAGTAGGTAGGAATAAGAAACAAAGCATCCAAAGGCTTCTTAGATAACCAGCACCAGACCACTTTCCACTGCCCAGCACTGTTTTGCTCGCTGGCATCCTCCATGGGATGGACACCAAGCCTTTGGTGCTGGAAGGCATTTGGGGGGCAGGCTGCAAGGAGCACAGGCAGTGTGTCTTTGTTCTTCAACGCTGCTGAACACTCAGTTCAGAGCGACTCTTGGGCAGCCTTTTCTGAAGGTTTGGCACAAATATTGTCACTCACCACGAATCAAATAAGGCAAACATCTTCCCCTCCCATCAGGGGACGGTGTTGGTGAGTCCCAGCTGAGGATGTGATCCATTCCTCCTGACAAACGGCCAGAGATGTCCAGCAATGTCCATGTAATGACTTGTAGGGAGAGGGCAGGAGTATCGACTTCTGCGGGTGTATCTTCAACAAGGCTGGGGCTGACGAAGCTTCTCCTTTCTCAGGCCTCCTTCCTCTCATGGTCTTCGCTGTGCAGCATAAAGATTGCCCTGTAAATAAACCAGCTCCTTCCAGGACCAGAAGCCAGACCGAGGGGTCACGTGCATTCACTATGCTAATTTATATTCATTCTGCTTATTTTACTTGTTGTGGTCAGATACGAAAGCAGTGTCACTTCACAGGTGGAAAAAGCAGTTCCTCCATCTCATTTTAGGGCATGTAGCACTGTGAGGCTGAGGCACATGTCCTTCTGAGGCAGGAGAAGATTTCTGATCCTCACCAAAGCCTGCAGAAGTTCCCTGACCGCCTTCGGAAATCCCTGGTCCTGCACTTGGACACACCTGGGAAATAAAGCATTGCTGCCTATTTCTCTTCAGCATGCCACTCTTGGGCTATGCAAGGAGGCTTGCTGGTTGCATACTCCGCTTCTGCTAAAAGAGCTCCTTCTCCAAAGGAAAAGAGTTGAAAGGAAATTTTAATGTGATTAAAACACAGTCCTCTTGGAAAAAGCCTTTGCCTGGCCCATCAAGAACATTTCTGCTTCAGGACAAATTCCAGATTACAGAAAAAAAACTTTTCTAGGTAGTTAATGATATAAACAAACAACAGGAAAAGTTCTTGTCCTTTGTCTGGCTTGCTTTGTGTCCAAAATTGAAGTGTTCTGCTTGCTCTGGTTTTCAGTGGTAAGATCTCTTGCACCAGCTATGTTCTTATGCAGGAGGAAGAAAAGAAGCCTTGGCAAGAATCTCTCAATCTCTCTCAACAGCACCATCATTAACAGAGCATTTTTGGTAGCGGATCAGTTTTTCTAAGCTAAGAAAGTGAGGCATCTTCTTTGTGGCCCGCACAACGAGCAGGAGTGCAGCACAGTGGGGATCAGGTGAACTGGAGCATCTGCTGCCATGCTTCTCTCTGCAGCTTTGGAGGGCAACGGTTCCTCCCAGAGACTTCCACAGCCAGCACACGGCTGCCACCAGGCTGCCCTTCACTTGTCTTTTGCTCCTTTAGGTTACAGAACCTTGAATTGTCTTCCAGCTCTGTGGTGGGCAACACTGATGGCAACTTATTTATGCTCCTGTTGTCTCTAGAAACCTCCATTGGGTTCCTCCTGGTGTATTTAACACGCCTACTGCCTGCCAAATATTTTTTTTTTAATCCTAAAAGCCTTTCTGTTGCTAGGTGGAAATTTTTCTGCCTTTCAGATATAAAGTGACTAATGGGATACATTTCATAATACATCAGCAAGCATAGTACTTGTTATTATCATATTTCAGTGCCCTTTAAATATTACCAACCTGCACTGGAAGGATGGGGTAGTAGTAAATTATACATAATAAAGAAAGTAAAGTAGGGGGAATTCTTTGTTCAGTGACAAACACATTTTATAAGGTTAAGAAGGTTTATTTCATTAGGGAGATGAGGCTAAAAAATGTTGGGGTTTTTTTTAACCAGTGTTTTTCAAGAGGTGAACAATGTCCAAAAGCAAACGTTAGATGTCGGGACTGAGGTGGAATTTAGAGGCCGTAAACCTCATCTTGCTCTGATGCAGATCTCCTCTCACGCTTCCGTGTTCACAGGCTGGGAGCACATTTTCTCCCATCCCGGCTGGATAGCTGCTGGTTTTTCACCTCTTGCTGCTGCCTCCTCCAGTTCTGTATTAATAGACAAAACAAAACATCAACCCATAGGAAAGCAAAAGAATGGAGAAGAAGTCATGTGGACAAAAAGGAGTGGACACTGACATTGGACAACATCTTGGGATAGCATTGAGTGTACATCAAGGAAAAAAGTGATGGTGCTATTTAAATCAATAAATATAATTGCAATTTTTGTCCTTCAAGCTTCTGCTAACAAGTCTTTGTGCTACTGACAGCCACTCTCGGTCACCAGTCACCATCCCACAGGTGGGATAGTTCTAGTTCCTGAAAACCCACAGCAGCTATGCTAAGAGAAACAGGCTTGGAAGATTCATCTGTGGCTTAACAAAATAAATTATTTCCACCTGTGCAGGTACATGGATTCTAGAATAAATAAGACTTACATCCTTCTCGGCTACTCTGGGGACTGTATGTGAGGTATGGAATGTTCCCTAAGTTACTGCAAAAGAGAGAGTCCAGCTCCGTACCGGGGAGCCCATCACGACCCGTACTGCCATGCTTCACCCGTTTTTGTATTCTTAAATGCTCTGTTGACCGATAATTTCAAGGCATATATGTGAGAAACTTGTATTACAGAGATTTGTCTGCAAAAGTGCATTTAAAACACCAGGCAATTTAAGTTAGATACAGTGCAATGGTTTTTGGTAATAAAGACATGAGGTTTTTGTTAGTATATTGAAGCTGTTACAGAATAAAGCTCAGTTATAATATGATCAGAGATATCTTGCTGGTTCTGTTATGCCTTCTTACACAATATTTGTAAGTGAATTAGCAAAATGGTTTGTGAAGGTTCCTCTTGAGCATTTGTTCACTCTTGTTAAAGAGATACCAAGAGGTCTCTTTGTAATTTTTAATCATTCCCTAGCCTTCCAGTTGAAGGTAACAGATTTACTTCTTGTAACTGATAATAATGAAAAGATAAATGAACTCTGACCTAGGTTTTGATTAAAGAAAAAAAGTGTCAAATCTGGAAGAACTCTAGATTCAAATAAGACTAGAAAGAATATATTAAAAATTGTGAAGTAAGAAAACTTGATTTTGGTATCATGGAATAGTTTGGTTTGGAAGGGACCTCTGAAGCTCATATGGTCCAACCCCCTGCTTGGAGCTGGACCAGCTTCTACGTTTGTTCAGGCTCCTCAGCGCCTTGTTCAACTGAGTTTTGAATATCTAAAAAAATGGAGATTTTGGTTTTATGCATTCTCTTATTCAAATAATTTGCAAATAAACAATTCACTCCTGATGTTTAAAACAAGGGTTGCCTGACAGTGTAGGAATTTTGTTTTCAATGGCAAATTCTTGTTTTTCTTTGAAATTCCTTGACACATCTGAATAGCAAAGAGAAATAAAAAATTCACCATTTATACTCCTGTAGAAATAAAAGCATAGAAAAAGTCAAATCCCATCATTATTTTGAACGGACAAAAATTAAGTTATGATGACACTCGTAGCTGTGGAAAATACATTTCTAGGTATGAATCTGGATATATGAAAAAAACTTCTATGCCAGTCATTGGAAAAACTCAAACAAAAGTCCTTAAAATATATTAAACGTACTGAGTACTTTCACAGCTTTTTAATTTTTAACTTCATGCGTCCTTGGCAAAACTGAGTGCCTGTCAATGGACTCATTATAATGACTCAAACCTGCATCAGGAAGAGGAGGACTACACAGAAGAAAGGTTTCTTTTCTCTATGTTTTTTAAAAAATTGACAAACCTATTTAAAAAAAACATTGAAAATTATTGTTGAAATTTTAAGGGTTTTTATAAAAAACCAACCATCTCAGACCACTCTTAAATGCTATTTCAAATGAAAGTATCTGGATTAGATTTTGCCAGCCCTTTCATTTGTTTTTATTCAAGTTCTACAACTGTTAATATAAACTTTTTTTTCTTTCTTAACTAAAACATTTTCATTTTAGCCGAGTGCCCGGCTTCATCTCCAACACTCCAATGGCGTATCAATGAGGTGATATTTAACAGCCAGCTTGCACATTCTGGTCAAGGACGCAGTGGTCTGCAGGCATGGAGGTCTTATCCGATGCTGTGGTCTTAAAACTCTCACTCTCACATTCTTCCTTCTGCTTTCCTTCCCACTCTTGGCCATTATAACTCTCATCTTTTATGCCACAGAAAATGTAAAGTAAGTAATGTAAGGGAGAGTCTGCATTTTTGTCTGTACCAGGTTGTCTTGCCCACACAAATTTGGAAGGATGAGTAAGTAGAAAATATTTCAACTGTTCAGGCTTCCCATCACAGTTACATTTATAGTATTGCCAAAAAAACAGCTAACTTGCGTTTAGCCTCTGAAAAACAAAATGATGCAGCTTGAACCACCTTTCCCAACAACTTTTCTATACAATTCACCTCTTACAAACCCATCCTACCCAAAAAACACAGAGGAATAGGTAGGTCTTGAACTGAAGACCAGTCCAAAACATTTTGAAGGCTAGAAAGAGAGAAACAAGGCACGGGACCAGGGCCGTCCCATGTGAAAGCTGAAGATCAGCGCTGGACCAATTCCACAACTGCCACGAGTTGTCCCAGCTCCACTGACTGTTTAAGCACAGCAGTTTCCACAGACTGAGAGTGCCAGTCATCAGCACTCTAGTTTGGGGGCTGCTAACCAAAATGCGGGTTCTGGACCAGATCTTTCCAATGAATTCAGATGCACAGCTCGCCATACGGTTGGAAAGGTCTGCGTGCCCACCTCCAGTGGCAGAAGCGACGAAATAGGGTTTGTGTGTGTGTCTGTGTCTGTGTGTATTGCATAATTCACAACCCAAATTTAATCCAAAATATTTGGATGGCGGCCCACCCCATGCTTGCTTGGTGGAGCTGGAGAGGAATGCCAAGAGCAGCACCAACAGCTGGGGAGGCCGGGATGGTCCGACTCCCAGGCTGGAGGCCCTGCACCTGCACAGAGGCACAATCCAGAGACCGTGCAAGTAAAAAGGATCTTGTTTTTCAAATCAGCTCTGGAGGCAGCTGAGGTTTGCCTCAGTGAAAGCAAAGCAGGGGATAGCTTTCAGCCCGTACACCAGTTCCAGACCACCTCTCCTACCGAAGCTCTGCAGGTCATTCATTCCTTGCAGCATTTTATTCCAGTGGCCGCCGGGAAGCATTTGGCAAGTCACTGCTGTTTTACGGGTGGGAGCTCAGCTTAACCACACCTGACAGCAGCGAGGTAGTGTTTTAATGTACAACTGTTAATGTCTGTTTGCCTTTCAGTGCTGCTTGCAACTCAAGATTTCATTTTAGCTGGTATAATACGCTTGCATCATTAACAACGATTACCAGTCATTGTTCCATTTGGATTTCTCTTGCTAATTAGATTCACTCTGACAATCTGTACGGCCCATAAACCTAACCCCAAAAGGAGTGTCTTCCCACAGTAAACAGAATGGAATATGAATAATCAGCTTAATAATTGTATTTGACTTAGCCTCTCAACACCAACGTGTTTATCAACAGGCTGCCAGGGTTCCCTGGTGGGAGAGTCCCGCTCTGTTCCCGCCTGCTCTCGTGAGAGGAGCAGGAGCCCTCCTGGCTGCTTTGCCAAACCTGCAAATGCTGTCTGGGTCTTACACAAGCTTTAAGAGCCTCCACTTTTAATTCTTGCAGTTTTGCATGGGCAACAAGCTCTTGTCTTTCTTATTTACTCTTCTCTCACACTCTGCCTTTCCCTCTCACCCCTCTCTTTAGAAAGGCATCAGCAATAGAGACAATATTAGCTTCTAGGGAAGCTAAAGAAATTCAGAAACATAACCATGCAGTCCCTCCGGAAAGGGCACGGCCCTGCAGCCCAGTTTCGACAGCCCCGAGCACCTCTGCTTCCCTTGCTGACCTGAGTATTTAGGCGACAAACCTGGGCTGGAAGCCATTTCTTAGCCACTTGCTGGGCCTTATCTGACAGCCCCCAGCAACAGGCCCTCTCCAACAGCGTCTCCAGCAAAGGCGGCAATGCAGCTTCCAGACCTGGCTTGCTCTGACCGGCTTGAGGCAAGGCCAGAGGGTCGGACTGTTCATACCTGTTTGTTTAGGCTTCACCTGGGGCCCTCCTGCAAATTCCCTTCTCCACAACACATGCAGAAAAACTTTTGGTAATTTGCTAGGCAGAGCAATACGTAGTTCATCACTCTGGCTGTGAATCGTGCAGACAGGCAGTTGTTTTTATTCATTTTTCAGTTGCTGTTCCAAGCTTTGAGGAAAAATATTAAAACAAATGTAATTGCACACAACTGCAGCCGCTCCTCATGGCACACCATCGCTGGAGTCGGACCTCTGATGCTGCGACACAGCTTAAGCCTAGCTGCAGTGCGAGGTGCTGGTGGAAGGGCTGGTAACTCCAGGGACAGAGAGTGAAACATTGCACAGGGGCTTCATTTGGTACCAAAGCACTAGGAGACACCACTGAACTGGTCCAGCCTGGCCTTTCCTCCCTCCTCTACCCTACCCCTGCCTACACCACTTGCCCCAGGTTGCTTTTGCCCCTAATCCAAAGAAAATAAATGTGACTGTGCTAGCAGCTGGCAGCAATGTGGGCTGGCCTTAGGCTAGAGCAGCCCCGTGCAGGCAGCATTTGGATATTTGACCCTGAGACTGCAGGAGGGTGCCTGCTCCATCAAACTTCATCCCCATCACCACATGCATGTGCTCCAGGACCTTCCCATGTCTTCCTGCGAGAGTGAGTCTCCGATCCCCTGGTATCCCTCGTAGCTCTTCTCTGCAGCTGCTCTGCTGTTAATGCAGCTTTCCCAAAAGGAGGGGCGGGAATGGAGGAGAGTTGATCAGGGCTGTGTATGTTGGCACTAATATTTCCTCATCTCAACTGGTAATAGATGCATCATAAGGATCAAGCTGGCAGCACACGACTCTTCTATGACTATCTAATGCTGATTTTTCTTTTTCCTCAATTATTTTCCCAACTGATTTACCCCCTGTTAATAGCAAAAGCTGCCTCTGACACCAGTTTTCACCTGCATGACTCTTTGTCTTTTACTTGAATGTCATCCTCCTTTTATTATAGCCGTTCTCGAGGTGCCCCGCTCGTCCTGCCTGGCCTCCAAACCACCTCTGTGCCAGCAATGCGTCATGGCTTTGTACAGCACATTTCATCAGCACAATGCTCGCATGGGCCAGGAGCATGCCATTAATGCAAACATTAAAACAAAATTGGTCCCAAAACTCCTATTTGAACAAGTCTCCCAGATAACTCCTCCTGGCCTGAGATCTCCACCCTCAGCACTTACTTATTGTCTCTTCTTCTTACCAACGATGCAATTCCTCTGCTAATCTATTTTGTCTCCAGCAACATCAGTTGTTTCACACGTGACATCATAGCAAATACATTAAAGTAGTCTAGATAAAGGAAATCTGGCAGATATCAACTGTCTGGAAAAATAATTGTTTTATCAAAGAGAACCATTGGGTTAGTCTGGCAGGATGTACCTTTAGTTGCATTTTATCCCATTTTTGATGTGCCTTTGCATTTTTAATTAACCTTCAAGGCATGTTGCAAAGCCTCGCATACCAGTGAGGTCAGAGTTACAAGGATGACGGTTGGCTGGATTATTTTTTAACCCCGCGCAACCAAATGTGTTGTAATGGATATTCCGCAGTCACGGGGTCCCTCACTGACTTGACAGATGTGTAAAAACAGTTGCTATTAGACGTGCCACCTCACATGCTGGTCTTTCCAGAACTCCTGGACAGGCATGACCTGCCCCCCCAAGAGAAACGCAGCCTGCTCTTTGAGCTTTGCTTCCCCACAGTAGCGATTCCGTTTCCATATCCCTGTTCCCATTAACCAGCCTGCTTTTGCCCCTAGGATTTGTCTTCCTTAAACGAGAACAGAGGTAAAATACTCCTCTGATTTTAGGCCATGCCTAGATTATCTTTAATCTCTTTTACTACACAGCAGCCTGACTCTGCTTTTCTTCCTCTCTTACATTGAGATTTGAAGAAATTTTCCCCATTTTTTCTGGAATACTTTGCAAGTTTCAGCTCAGGTTTGCTTTTGACAGTTATACCAGCATTTCTTGAGCTCTAAACAATCAGGTCCTCTTTCTGCAGCCTGTGAACCCTTGTGTCTTCCCAACAGCCTTCCTGAGGCTCCCCAGAACTTACCAGAGAACTGAGTGCCATGGACATGTGGAGTGAGCAGGCAGGGTGCAGGATCCCTCACCTCCATGCCTCTGCCTGTGCCTCCCCTGCACTCAAGCCTCCACCTTCTCCACTCAAGACGGCTTTGCTGAGGAACATCACCCCATTTCATCAGTTTGCCTGTTGGCAAACTGAGTCTCAGATGCATACATATTTGCATTTATTCCCCCATTTGCTTCTAACAGTGAGAGCTACTCAGTTCAAAGCTCTGCTCTGTGACTAGATCCCTAGTAACTTAATTGCACATCAAAACGACATCACCTTGTACGAGTTCACTGATGAAGGCGTTTGTTGGTTGTCAAATCCAAGAATATCTGGGCCCTGCCATTGCTAGCTTGAAGCATCATCGAGTAATGCAATCTCCTCAGATTGCCAAAGCACTGAATGAAGATATGAATAATTTCCCAAAGAGTTTTAATCTCAGCCAAAAACATGAGCAGCAGCTAAAGGAACAAAGACAAAGCGTATTTCTGACCCCGCAGCTTTGCTCCTGCTGAGTTTCAGAGGCCACGTGTGACCACCAGAAGTGCAAAAGCTTCTCAGCAAAACGTTGCCAGAAACTTTTATGCTAGGAAACGCGTGGTTATCAGCCCGAGGTGTTCTAAGGCACCGTGGAAAATGCTATTTGCTACTTGGAGGACAGAAGCAGGCCAAGCCCAAATGGTGTCGGAGAAGATTTTCCTTGACCGGCCTCTCCAGTGCAGACGGGTGCATGTTGCAGGAGTGATTCTCTCAATATCTGCTCTTCATTTCATCCAACCTCATCAATTGCCTCTGCCCTCAAAATCCTGCTGGATGTGTCAGCTTAGCAGTTAAAGAAAAAAAATTTCTCCTCCTAAGAGCAGACACACCACAAGTGCTGTCATGAAGGAGAATATATAGATTCTTGTTTTCTATTTGGTTACACTTTTGAAAATATTTTTGACAGCGACAGCAGTTCTTTGGTGCCTGAGGTGGGAAGCTGGGCCGTTAGGATGGCCGCTGATGGTTTGGGTCACCAACAACTCAACAGGACCATCCCTGCTTAGTTTAGGGGGGAATGCACAAAAATCCCCTATGGGCAGCTCCCTGCCTGGCACAGCACTTTCTGGGGTGAGGAGAGTGAAAGAAAGAGTTTGGCCATAGAAAGAGCAGGTTTTTAGGCAAAAACATAAGCAGGGTGTTGTTTTCAGGCAGACTGGTGGGTAGCCCCAGGCTGCCCCAGGCCAAGGGGTTTGATGGCAGAAGGACGGGCGGGAGCCAAACATCTCTGTCCCTTCAGAGCATTTTTTTTGTCTCCTCATTCAGCCCCTTTTCTGCAATTTTGAGACCAAGCCACGTGTCAGAGGACTGGATCACAATTTCAGCCCAAAGGAGCCACATATGCACCCTGAAAATGTATGAGGACTGAAGAAGCTGTGAAGTCAGTCTGTGCACCATACAGCACGCCCTATGGGATGCTATGGGACAGCAGTCAAATAAAATGTGTAAGAGGTCATGGTTGTGCTGAATCCTGGCCTTAGCAGAGAAACCTTAGCAGGGTCAGCTCCACGTCTCTCGTTCTGCACTTAGCAGTCGGATGCGAAACAACAATTGCATTGTGAAATGTCGTGGGTCTACTGGGGAGCAAAACCATGTCAATATTGTCTTCTGGTTGCATCGAGTCATGATTTTGCTTGACTGCATGCCTGGGTGAAACAACAAAGAACACAAACAGAGACGGGGCCAGAGTTTGCCTGTGCACTACTTTTATCTTCCTGCCTTTCCAGCGCATCCATCACAGCAGCGTCTAGGTGATAAGTCCATCTCTTTACAAAACAGGAAGACCATGGGGTGGTTGGCTTCTCTGATGAGCTATAAATTACATGGGCTTTACCCGGCTCCCAGCCTGTGCTGTACGCTAGGTAAGGCAGGCGCTAATGGAGGGTGCTGCAGTGGCCAGCAATAGGATAATGACTGTTACTGCATTGGGAGAGAATAGCTGAGACTTAAGAGCCGGAGGGAAAACGCGTCCCAGGAACTGGAGCACCGAAGGCATTGCTAGCTGCATGCACACAAAGGCGACCGACCTATAAATAATCTGGCCTCTTTGTTCCAGTAAAATGGCACAAGAATTAAGACCCCGATTCAGGAAGAAACTTAAAATGCATGACTAAACTCGGCATAGCTGAGCAGACCTATTGACACCCCTGGGGCCTGAAGGCATTTCTCCTTTGTGAGCCTTTGTGCTCACCTGGGAGAACGGCTGCTGGAGGTGTCCTGCTGGCAGAGCTGCTCACCTGGGGGCTGCAGCGGGGGCGACGTTCCTTACTGCAGGTAAATGAGTGAAAGCACCCTGAGAAATTTTGAGTAGGACTTGTCAAGAATACCTGGAGTCCAGTGAAGTACTCCTTCTCTGCTAACTAAGTTACAGCTAAAGAAAGAAACCTCTGTTAACCTCAGTTACCTGATAGTAGTTAGCGACTTGAAAATGAAAAGCTGACATGTAAAGCAAAAATATTAGGCAAGGTGTTAGAATATAAGCTTAACAAATGTAGCCCAGAAATTTGTCAGTAAAACAAAACCAAAACAAAACAGAAAAAAAAAAAGAGTTTGGCCAGCAGCAGGGCAGTTCATCTGTAGGTTACCTTCACCCTGCGCACGTATCGTCTCTCACCTTTGGCAGAAAACCCACCCAAAAATGTGCTTGTTCAAATGAAAAGGCTTGTCACCAGGCTTTGAAGGTCCTTGGCAGCCTCGATAAAGTAAAACTAGAGCTACTTGTGAAAAAAAAGAAAGGCTTTGATGGTTGCCTGGGGTGGGGAGTAGCACCACTTGCAAATTATTTTTTTCCTTAGTTCTTGATCACAGACACTTACAAAAATTTTATCTGAAAATTATTTGTAAATATAAATAGATCATAAACCTTTCCTAGCTTTTGCTTTTTATCTTTGTGGGAGAGAGAGAAAAGAACTATTTTTCTCATGCTGGAGGTAAGGAGCAAACCTGGAGAGGGTGCATGACTGACCCAGCATCGCCTACTCCACCACCAGCCCCTGGCCCCCCATGATTGGGTTCCGCAGCAGATACGTGTCCTGGGGAAGACGTATACAGGATGGGTTTAAGAGCCATTTTGTTGCTGTGGGGACGAGTAACAGGATTTGGTAAGCATCTTTGAGCCCAGTGGGGTGTCAGACTTGGTTGTGTGCTACTGGGTTAGCAGCTGGCTGGAAAAGCGATAATCCAGCAGCCTTTTCCCAGGTGAGGAGGAAACAATAGGAAGCAAAGTTATCTGCCAGAAAGTTTGCAGTGGCCGTTTGGGCAACCGCAGGAGGTTCAGCCACTCTCATTCGTGCTGTGAACACCTGGAAAGCGAGGAGCCCTTTTGCCTGCACTGTGTTTTCATGTATCTGGGAACGCCGAGGGAGAGTAAAGAGACACATTCTCCTCATATAACTACTTATCCCAACCCACAGCACCTTTCCACTTCACCGGCCTTCCCCATGCCTCGCACGTATACATAGCCCCTAAAGCAAGCACTTTAAAAAGACTGGAAGCATAACCCAAGTTTGCATTATAATTCTTCCTATGCAGCTTAGTTATTAGTTACCACAGAGCAATTAAGAACTAACAGGTCTAGCAGAGACAGCCAGTGTTTTCTGGTTGCTTTCTCCAAGCTCCCAGGACCATTTCAGCTGATCTCCTTCTGGACGGCTCTCAGCCCCGTCACGGAGTATTATATGGCAGAAACTCTGCAGCCAACTATTCTGCAGTCGCACATTGTGTGTGTCCTTTGTTTATACTGTTTCACGCTGGGAGCCGCAATGTTAAAAGCCATACCGTCCGCCTGTTTCTCATGCTCCTCCTGTGTGCATTGCCCTGGTGTCCCAAAGAGCCCTCAGGCTGCAGAAGAAGCCAAGAGGCAAAGTTCATCTTTTTGTTCTGAGGTAGCGCAATGTCTGGCACGGCTATTCCCGGTCCCTGACTCAGGGCACAACCATCTTTGAAATAAATAAAATGAAGGAGGAGAACATCTTTGAGCCCGTATTTGACACTTGTATTCCAACACCACCTGACATTATATAAACCATACAGATTGGTATGGTAGTTATTTTGTCTCACCTGTTTAACAATCATTTTATTTTAATCAATATTTATTTAACTTACCGGCTAGACAAAAGCTCCCTAATTTCTTCATCTGATTTAATTGATGTTCCCTGACAGAATGAAGCTAGACTGGATAAGACAGTACAAACTGTGCCAGTCGTCTTCATCTTCGGTTTGCATCTCTTTTAACAAGTCCTGTGACTGTCGCAGAGCCAAGGCACATCTTACGTCTTGCAGACGAACTGGGACTGTACGTGGCTGTATACCCTGGGACAAGAAGCCAAGAAACATGCCAAAACAATGTGTTGACACAATAATAAGCATATTGATTCTCAATGCAAATTACCTCTTCATACATTGTGAAACACTTCACAGTTTCAGAGGACTTCAGAGGAACCTGTAGTTTCTTATAGGCACCACAACAACTAAATACATGTCTTCAGTTGTAATATTAAAATACAATTCTGGGTGAAGGATCATAGAAAGGGACTTGCACATTGCGCAGATGAAAATGTATGGAATACATAAACCTGATATTCCCCCCCCCAAAAAAAAACATGCACCATAAATTGCATTCTTGAAGGAGTGAAGGGAGAGAAGTGGCTGCAAGTTGAAGGACTGAATCACAAAGTTTAATCTTAGCCCAGTACTCCACTTGTCTGGAAAGAAAAGTTCACTAGCATAACCTGAAAGAGACTGGCTTTCAGAGAAACTAATTTTTCAAGCTCAGTCACAACAAGGGCAGGGGAAAAAATGAACTCTCACATATACATACAGTGGAGTCACACAGAGACTCTGATCCTGAAGTCAGCACGTGGAAAACCTTAAGTGAAGCAACGCCGCAGCTGTAACTTGCTGCCCAGATTAGTTCATACCCAGCTCTCACTGCCAACATTTAAAGTCTCTGTGAAATGCTAAAGTGTAAAAGGTAGCACTGGCTCTCAAGTCCAAAGCCAACTGATATTAGGAAAGGGTGCAATAATTTTATGACCGTTAACAACATTAATGACCCTGTGAGCCAAGACAAAAAGCTGCCGGCCCTCGTGCCGCAGAAAGCCCCAGAATCACCTCTGCAAGGAGGAAAAATCCCCCTCCCTCCACAAACATTCTGCAGTGTTGTAAAAATTAGCTAACTACGTAAATTGCAGGCTGAGGGGGCAGAACTGCCTGCAGTGCCGGAGGCAGATCCCTTCCAGAGACAATTCTGACACGGTGAAGCACCCACCAGGACACTTAGGTTTAAATGTAGGTCCAAGTACATCAGAGCAGGGTGGTGAGTCCTACAAAAGGGAGCTGCTTCATCACAGTAAAATTTTAGGAACAAGCCACTGTCCTCTAATGGAAGGCCCTGAGATTCACCAAGAAGACCAGAGCTCATACACGATGCCTTTCCCCTTTCCCCCAGTGATGCCCTTTGTATGCTCTTCACCTAGATGTTGCCACATGCTAATGCTACCATAGCCTCTTGATGAAAAACACCAGCTTGCAAGCATACTCAAGTGCTTCAGGTAAGGCTTCAGGGGGGGGCTTGAAAAAGGCCATGGAAAGACCCAGACGGCCTCTGAGGAGCTCCAGGGAACAGCAGGCAAGTGAAGAAATTTCAACTTCTGCAAAAGCACTCAGGCCAGCTCAGGATTTGTTCAAGCTTGGTTTTCTACAGAAACAAGTCATGTAAGGTCAGATGCTCCCTGTACAGAGCTCTTGAAACCATTGGCTGTTTTTGGTCAAGCATGGCAGGACGTGAGGATCTCTGTGATCACCCAGTTCATGTTTGTTTTCATGCAAACATTACCCTTTCCTGGTTTGCACGGGGAGGCATGACCAGAGGGGTCAGGGATGCCGGCAGAGGACATGGCGCTGCATAGGTTCACTAGGTATTTGTTCCCCACAGCAGAGGAGCAGCCGATTGCAACCTGAATGATGGGCTACACCTGCTCCAAGGCCAAATCCTGGCCTCCGAGTGTGCACATCCAGAAATGAGAGGAGGTCCCAGCCCCAGGGGCTTGAGTGGCACCATTCGAAATGGCTTTCATTCTGGTCCAAGTGCAATTCAGCTCCTCCACGCTGCGCCCCAACAAGTCCTGGCTGTTAGCGAGCGCTGCCAGCCTTGAAAGCCGCCCTTAATTGCAGGCTTTCTGCTCTCTGAGGGAAAGGGGAGGGACTGGATAAAAAACCACCTCAGGTCTCTGAAACACAGAAAAGGTGTCCGAGTCGGTTCAATAGTCTTTCACGGACTCAATAAAAGGTTAGTGAAATCATCCGCTATGAAAGCAAGTTTGGGATCCCTGTCCCTGGGTTAGCAGTAATGCAGATCTTCGTGCAGTTTCTTACAATTGATGCTATTATTTGGGAAAGGCCTCAAGTACACTCCCACGGGGGGTCATAACAAACGCACCCCAAACCCAAAAGGCTGCATGGGCAGAATTGTGACAGAAACTTGCACTTTTCCTGCCTGTGAACATAATTCATGCAGTTAGCACTTTATCAGAACTAATTTAACCCACTTTCTCATTTAAACTACAAGAGAGTGAGTTCAAGTAGGTGCCTTTAATATAAAGGACATCTTTCAACCCAACTTTTGCTCCTGTTCACCCCACCTCCACACAATGCTATTAAATGGTTTGAAAGGTGACACAAAAATACATGGCTTATCATATCAGTTGGCTTCTCTCACTATAGCAGCCCTTATGAACATTCAGCAGTTCTATTAATGCAGTTCCCTGCAATCAGCAAGAGAAGGTAGCACTCCACAGACCTCTGACCCACCCCTTCCCAATATCATAGGCCATTTCTGGATGCTGAGTAAAGAGCAGGAGCTCTTTTCATGCCAGCAGTTTGCTCCATTACATCTGGTCTGCATGCCCGTAGTCCATAGCTCTCACGGCTCGCCCTGTGGCAGACCCCCGAGCTGCCGATCTAGCACGAAGCTGCCCTTCCCTGGGACGCGGCTGCTGGCTGCCCTGTCGCTGTCACACCGCGTACCTTCCTACGGCGAGGCTGGGAGAGCCCTGTGCTCGTGCCCTATGTCGAGCACGTACGTTTAGGGGAAGGTTTACCTGTATAAATATTACACATACCAAACCGCTCTAAGGAGATATCGTAGATTTGCCTTAATCCTATACTGCATTCTCAGGACACATGGTGGAATAAAGAGCTGGCAAACCATTCCTCGTGAACTGCCAGAATTTTTGTAGAAAAAATTGCAGAGACCCAAACCTACAAAGCCTACTGCAAGGAGCGGGGCTTCAGGAGCCAAACTGTTCAGGAACTGGGAGCTGGACATTCTCACTCAGCACTAAATTTGACTTCCAAACAAGAGAAACAGACCCCAGCAGCTGTATCTCCATTCTTTTTAGTAGAGTCCTCACTGCATGTATTGACAATCCCTTTACTAACTGCTTTCCTCAGGTTATTTTCAGTTCATGGGTTGCCGTACTTCATTTAAGATTCCCAAGAAATTACAAAATAATGTAAACAAGTGTTTTCAAAACTGTTTGCATCTCCCCTTGTTCCCTCCTGAGGAACAGAGGAGGATGGGACTGGGGTGTCCTTGAGATACTGTACTTGATCTTAGCCAACAGACTGAGAAACAGGGTCGGCAAGGAAGGATATTGCAAAACACCAGTGAAATCTTTTCCCTTGGGATTCTGGGTTTGCTCGGGCACGCAAGGCTGGCAGGAGGTGAGAGGGACGACCTCTCCACTTTTGCTCCACATGAAGGCAGGCTTGCGAGGAGGAAGTCTGTGTTCTGCAAATGCCTTTTGGGCAGAGTTTATACCGGGCACGAGAGGTTACAGGTGGTTTTTGGGGTACCCCTGCAAAGCCAGGGCACCTTTGGCATCTCTGCAACGTCAGAGTAACCCCAGCACCTCTGCAATGTCAGGGTACCCACCCCACCTCTGCAATGTCAGGGTGCCCAGCTGAGCTCAGGACCGAGCCCTGGGAAGCCCCACCACTCGTCCACGCCTGGGGGACTCCAGCCCAGGCGAGTCCCGCTGCCGTTCCTCCAGCTACCCGGTCTCTGACCCACCCCGTCCCCAGCCACCCCCCTTCTGCAGCCTCGTCAATCATGGCCTGTGGGGGACAAGAGGCGGGCAGGGAGGTGTCCGCAGGAGTCCCCAGGGGCCGGGTTTTTCCCGTGAGGCTTCATCGCCCTCTTTCAGGGTGGACAGGTCAGGTAGGGAGACAAAATCTCCGCTTACAACTTCTGTTGCAAGACAGAAACTGCAAGGCATGGTTGCTAGCTATGAAAAACTAACCCGGGAGAAGGTTTCTCTCTTACGAAACACACCTCCTGATCATCCTGCAGAAACTGTCCTCACCCTCGCTAGTGCTGCCACCCCTCAGCTTTTCAGTTCTACCTTTGACTTTCTTACAAGCTTTTAGGAATGTCTCCACGCCAGGCTGCCAAGCAGTGTTAGCCTTGCTGCCTTTCCTAAAATGCACAGTTTCAATTAGAGGAAAAGAAACCCCCCAAACCTCCCCTAGCTTCACAGTATAGATGCAAATGGTTTAGGTTTTGGGGGGGCTTATCAAATATAATTTTGGCTAATCTAGGGTCAGTTTTTATACTCATAGTGTTGGATTATTATTCTTTAATGTACTGTTGGGAGGTGTTGTTGACACATAAAACAGTGAAACATAGCAGATCTTCCTCTGAAGTATTTAATCCCCACGTGCACAAAAGCAGAGGAGTTCAGACTTCCCTGACCATTTCACTTCGCTATTTCTGACATTGTTCTCCAATGCCTGCAGAATTATTACAGATAAGAAAGAATCATTCCACAATTAAATAAAAGTACATATAATTTTTGTAGGAAAGGAGGAAAAAGAAGGTATTTTCATATTGCCTTTAAGAACTTTTACCAGTGCAGGAATGGGCTAAATTTGAACCAGTGAGCTAGAGGTGAAAAACATGTATTGCCAAATCAGTTCCCTTCTTCTAGACGCTAGTTTGCATCAAGTTGAACATGAAAGCAATTTCTTAACATTAACCCCCCCCACACTTGGCACAACTGCAACTTGAAAGGTGTAAATTGCTAAACAAGTTTGTGGGAAGACACTTACTTAGATATTAATTTAGGTAACCTCTATGTGCAACTATGTGAAACAAATGCATCGTCAGGGCAATTAGTGATGATAAAGAAAACTGGAGAGGTTGACATTCTCTTCTTTCAAAACTTTTGGCGTGATTTATACAAGCCACCACGTCTGTCACATAAGCATTCAGTCTACAAAAATACACATTTGTTTGTGGTGAATATCATTTTCCTGGGGAAAAGGAACAAACCTCTCTAGCCAGCCAGCTTAGGATTACATTGTTGTTTTCAAGGAGTGATTTAGCCATGACTGGGGAGCAGGCTCTTCAGGAGCCACACACATCACAGATTACACAACGCACATAGAGCATGATAGTGTCATTACCACACCTCTATTTTTTTAAATACACTTCCTTCTGCTTTTAGGTTGGGTCCAGCTATTCACGGGGAGCACCCGGCTCTGTACAAGGAAGCGGTGAATCCTTCTCCAAAGCACGCAGCCAGCAAGGAAGGCCAAATTTTACTCAGGGCTTTCCCACCAGATCTTCAGATCAGATCTCTTATTTTCTCAGTAAAATGTGGTGCGTCTTTTTTGCATGTTCAGATGTGGAGGAAAGGCCTTGATTAAACTAATTAAGCTAAACCACCTCCCCAAATGCCGCTAAGATATAGCGGCATAAAAATCAAAATTTAAATGTACCATGGAACAAGTACTCCTGGTTAATCTCAGCAGTCCCTGACAATCCGTTATGGCACAGGGTGGGAAGGGACCAGCCACCTCCTGTGGTCACTGACCATCCCCACAGCCCGGGGACCTGCCTCGTGGCCAGGTACAGTGCCTCATCATCGGGGGGCACAGCAGATGGGGCACAGGGTCTGTGGTCCCATGGCGTGCCAGGAGTCCTCAACACCCGCTGGTCCAGCCAGGGGCAAAGTCAGCCAGAGGGAAGCTCAGGGCAGCCCTTTGCACCATGCTTGTTTGCTCTTGTTTTCTTCAGAGCCCTTGAGCTGCCCGCCCCTCAAGCACAAGGGAGCAAGAGACTAATTTATCGCAGTTTGGAAGAACCTGCTCTACTTTAACTCATAGGTAAGGGAAGTTGTAGACAAAACAGCAACAACGACAAGGAGAGACCCCTGGCAGGTTTTTCTCCAAGTCCATGCTCGGGGCAGGGCAGGCAGATAGGATCTGCAGCACCATAAATCAACTCGTGGCAAAGGGAGAAGAGAAACGGATTGTGAAATGAACTGTAAAATAAACATTTAATGTAAACATCGAAAAGCAGTGGTTTGTTTTTTCTGTCTGGGAGCCCAAGTCTGATACAAGTTACTGGCTGACTATGCTGGGACCCTGTTGGGGGGGGTTTACTGCTGGCCCCATTGCAGGGCAAGGAGGCAGCAGCTGCTCTTCTTTGCCAGCAGGAGAGGAGGCTGATCCCACCATGAGCATACCTGCTGTCCTTTGGCACAGTCCCATCACGCACTGGCTCAGGCTGGGGGGGGGGGGGGCGTGCCTGAGCTTTGCCCACCGTTCCCGGGATGGGCTGTCTGGCTCCTCCTGACCCAGAGCGATGCCCCCCGAGGACACCTGCCTTGGTGGCCTGGCAGCAGAGATGGGGCCACCCCAAACAGCTTCAGGATGCGTCCTTCTCCAGGACCTGGGTTTTCTGATAAGCAAGCGCTCACCCAAAGCTGCCTCGCCCCGACGTGCCTTCTGGCATCCCTGCCTGCGCTAGCCCTGTTGCTCACGGTTGGTGGGGCTCCTGGTCCAGCCCATCCTCCCTGCTGGGAGGGCCAACATGTGCCCTCAGTGGGGGAAGCTGGCCATCTCTGAAACAAACCTGACCCGCCGCAGGAACATCTGCCTTTTCACCCGTATTTATACTTCCAGACCTTCAGATTTGCAGACATCCAGCCATGAGAGGGGTCGACAGATGCTGGAGCATGTGGTGCCCCAAGAGGAGCACTTTCTTCACCGGTTTTCATCAGGAAAAGGAAACCTACAGGGCAGGGCATCTCAGAGCTTTGAGTCTCACCAGGAACAGGAGAGAGCAACTTCTGTTTGCTGCAAGATGTGCCTGGAGAACGAATCGGGACAATGTGCAGCTTCTCCAGGGCCAAAGGGAGACGCTAGAAAGCAGAAGGAAACCAAACACCAGACCTATAGCAGGCGGTTGCACTACATCAATACCTCTCCGGGGACTGGGGCGCACCCTGGCTCATTTGTCAACACACCAGGACAACATTACCCAATACCTGTTATGCTCAAACCAGGGGAGAAGATAACAATTTGCTACTGTACATAGAGACCTGTGCCTCAGGTAGGAAAGGGCAGAATCCTCTGTGCTTTTTTTTTTTTTTTTTTTTTTAAAGCTGCTTTAACTCTTTAAGGCAAGTCATAGGAGCATGAGGTTAGAAGGGACCTCAGGAGATCATCCTCCTGCTCTGAGGCAGGGCCAATGAAAATCCAGGCAAACATTTTGGTTCCAAAAACACCCTTAATGAAGAAAAGTCCACACCTCTAGGAAATGTGTTAATTATGCTCATAGCTAGAACATAACCTACATTTGCTGCAGATGAAACACAGCTATGTCCTCTCCTTAGTGGGCAGGAAGGGGTTTTTTTAAGTAGTCTTCTAATGTAAAGGGCAGCTTCTGTCCCCTCTCAATCTCTTCTAACAAATAAAATCAGCCTTCTCCCATAGGTCCCCATTCTCGCTGACTCTGCTCATTCTTGTCGCTCTTCTTCAGACCGGCTCCAGCGTCCAGGACTGCCCCAGTGCCACAACACCGCAGCAGGAGCTCGAAGAATTTCTCACTCATTGTTGCCCACACCACCTTTTTTCCAGTGCTGCTGCTTGCGCCCCACTTGACATAGACGTAGCTGATCTCTCCTTCCTTAGCACAGTGCTGTGCACCTTTGTCTACTGAATTTCATCTGGTTGATTTTCCCTCCCAGTTCCTCGTGGTGACACATGGTGGCACTCCTTGTTCTGCACGAGGGCCTTGCTTAGGGCATAGGGCACATGTCCTCCAGCTGCTGGGCTGGCTGACACACCAGCAGTCAGAGGCTGCTGCCAACTTTTGGTTTTCCAGGCCCCCATAGCCATGGGCATCCAGCCAAGGCTGGGTGGGGCAGGCGGCATGGGGACTGGGGGACAAGTGTGGCAGGAGATTAGGCTCACAGGAGGAGGATGGGACAGGTGGGAGGGGAGATAGTGTGCAGGTCCTGCTTTGGAAATGCACATGCGAGAGCCAATAGGTGTTGAAGTGCCCGGTGGAGAACTGGTTTCTACCTCCAAATTCCTCTTCTGTGGCCACCACCTGTGGTTCTGCCAGGAGGAAGGGGGGAGAGGCTGAAAACTGACACTTGGCCAAAAAGCCTTTGGGACACAGCAGACAAATCCCCAGGGAAAGGGAGTTTCAGATCATCACCATTTCCCAGCAGAAGAGTCTGCATCCCGCAATGCCCTACCAAATAGGGCAGAGGGGATGCCACTGAAGATACTGATTTTAATTGGGGGGAGTTATTCACCTCCCCTACTCAGTTCACACTTTCAGCCGTACCTACAGTTTTATTATATTTTGAGTTTCATACATTAATTTTGTGTGAAGAAGCCGAGGACGTGTAATATTTGCACCGGGAGCTGTGCTCTGAGCAAGGCTTAGCGCAAGCCCAAGGGTGCGTGGTATTACAGGCCATCGTTTGTGGGTGACTGTCTCATGTGCGGGGTACGAGGGTCCCCAGGGTTTGTTTCGGGTACCGTTACCAGCTGTTGCAGCGCCTGTGCTGAACACAGCGGTGTGCAGTGAGATGTAGGGGTCTGTACACTTTCTCTGGTGCAGCACATACCCCTGCCTGGATACACAAAATTTGGGAGTAAACTGCTTAAATGCAAACAAGGTACTTCAGCAGTTTGGCGTAATTAAGATTTCAGGTAAGAGGGGTCAGAAGAATGAAATTCCGCTCTATCCATTTCTGAACACATCTCCTTTGTTCAGACCCTTATTATCATCTTATATTCCAGGTGCCAAATTCAACCCACCTTTAACATTTCTAGTACAGCTTTGTCCTAAGACTCTTGGCACACGGGTGATGTCGGAGATGAGGCTAGACCAAAAAGAAATGTGTGTGGGCTCTGTGTGTGTGTGTGTGTGTGTGTGTGTGTGTACAGATATGTTAGACAAGTCACCTTTAGATGGTCTTTCCTCAACCATGAGCTCATCCAATCTGCCCGTATGGTAAATTTGACCTTTAAGTTAGTCTTGAAATGCTGAACATGTGTCTACAGAGGACTGTCAATTATAGCGGAAAAGAAACAGATAAGCCTTTTGTTAGCTTATGGATGAGGTGATCAGCATAAAATGTTCAAATTCTGTTAACCTTCAAGAGGAAAAGTTAGCAGGATTCTTGTCTCATCTGGGGTAAGAGGTCCACAAAACATTTGTACTTACTCTCGCTGCACCAGACGCGGGGCAGGGGCAGTGGCCCCCAGGGCATGAAACAGAGCCGAAGCCTGACATCCACGCGGTGTCACACGCCACGGGCGCCGGCCCCAGCCACAATGCCCATCAGGGTGTGCGAAGCAGGGCGGCGTGCACAGCCGGTCGGCACCACCGCAACGCTAATCCCCGGGGAAAGGCAGCACTTGGGAATTGCCTTATGCTTTGAATTTCAGCAAAACCAAAGTTTTAAGGTATCACCTAAAAAAGAGCGAAAATTGAGTCGGGGAATCCTGATCAGGATCATATTTGTCTTGGAAGTTGGAAAGATTTTTATGAGATGTCATATATTTTTACTGTTTCCCCCCCTTTCACCACATGTCATTCACAGGGTATAGATATCTTTAAATCTGCATGGCATAATGTAACATTAAAAGAATGTTACAACAGTTATCTTCATTTAGGCCAATTGTTCCTACTGAATTGAGACATTTTATCTCGTTTTCTAGATTAAATCGGTTCCTTGGTATGTCATCAAAGCATCAAACAATAAAAGCAGGAGACGCTTTGTTCTAATAAGTAAATGTTGTGGCACATGCAAAACTACTGGTGTCATTAGTATGAAAAGAAAATCCAGGTGCAAAAATAGAAAATCCAAACTGGAGTTTCTGAATTTTGTCAGAAAATTCCAAAGTTTTCTAAAGATTTAAACAGCAGTAAAAAAAAAAAAAGCTTAATTTTTTTTTGTTCTAATGGAATTTTCTATGCTTTGTGTTTACATGATAAAAGTATTTTCATTTAAAAAAAAAACACAGGCAGAGCCAGTGGGAAAAAAAGCTCTGTGGGCTGGGTCGGGCAAACAGAGAAGCGATGAGACACTGCAGAAGTTACTGGCAGCGGGATGAATCTGTGTGCCAGCGAGAGCAGTATCTACTCCATCTGGCTTGGGCTCCACGTCACCCAAGAAGTCCTCCTTTTGAACAGGGAGATACCAGTCACGATGACTCCACCAGAAAAGGAGGTAGCCTCCCAGATTTGCTTATCTCAATCTTCATGAAAGCACCACTAACTTCCTTGGCAGCGGTAGTCAAACAAGAGCTGTAAAACACTGTTTTCCCTGGTCTGGTCGAACTCGCAACTCAGCATATGTGGTGGGGAGCTCCCAAAATAGCCCTCGTTTGCCTCACCAGTCTCGGCAGCAGCTCGAAAAGCCTTTTGTCTTCTGGGACAACTTAGAGAAGTTGAAAATGTTTGGACTTATTTTGAAAGTACTCTGAAAGATAAGAATGATCTATTCCAAGGCCGGGTGAACTGAAGGTCACAGCTAAGGCATTGCACAACACAACCAAGTAGGTTCAGCGCAAAACTCACACAGGATTTGATCAGCTCATCGTTGCCACTGCTGCTGCCCCTGCCTAAATTCAGGTCAAAGCTGAGGCCCTTCCACCTGGCACCTCACCGGGCCAAACGGTCTCACTGTTGTCCTAAATACCAGTAGGACGATGCCAACAAGGAGGATGACGTGGGTCCTTTGCTGCCAGATCGCTGTTGGAGGAGTCTTCAGAGAACTCAGCAAAACAGCTCCATTTCCGAGGAGAAGCTGTAATTGCTGCAGGACAAGCGCGCTCTGACTCTGGGGATGCTAACGCACACTTCACCCCAGCCAAAGGTTGTTTTCTGATGGGCTGTCTCTAGTTTGGACAAAGCCTGGATAGCTCTTGCTATGTTAAACAAGGGATATCCCCAAGCTGCTCTTTATACTGCAGTACTTCAGCGCAACGCTCCCGTGGGCTTTGCACAGATGACACGGCGGTCGTCCCCCCAGAGTCATGGGAAACCCCTCCCTGCTGCGCGTAAAGGCTCCTCTTTCTTGAAAATATCATTTGCTCTTGAAAAATTACTCCAAAAAACCCATACACATCTGTGGCTTCCCGTCAGGGTGGGAGAAGAGTTTTTTGTCGACACGTCTCATGTTTCTCAGCACGCTCTCCTGTGCCTTGGCCAGAGCCCTCAGTGTAACTTTCTGCTGAGTCAGGCTGCTGGTTTTCTTATCCCAAATCCCAAATGGGTGGTTTCAAGTACACCAGGCATTTTTCAAAGACAGTTTGAAACCCAGCCAAGCCCACAGGGGGTGTAACTCTTCTCCTGACCGATGTGCAGTTGGGCTGGTTGTCTTCCTGGACGGGTGAGCTGGGCTGCAGCTGGAGGGTGCCGTTGCCATCCCGGGGGACAAACATACCCCACCCCCAAAATCAAGTGAACTTTGTGATTTTTAGCAGCAGTAAATGATCCCATTGGGGGTTATCTGACCACCAAAACTACACTGGCTTGGCTGAAGGGTTGAAGTACAGAGGCCCACCTAAATACGCGCTTACAGACTCCAGCAGACGCAGCATCAGGTCCCCTCCCCAGCCCCAATCCCCCCACCAGCCGGTTTCACCCGCTGCTCAGAAGTCAGCCCTTTTCCAGGTCCTGTGTTTAGATGTCCGTCCACAACACAATGAAACAGAGCGAAGGCAAATGTGCAATGTAGAGATCCATTATGCTTTATTTACATGCGTCACCATCTCTTTTACAAACTAGATTACAATTTAAAATGGAATACACAAGGCAATATCTACTAACACCAAGTGGAGTAAGCACTGAGTCTCTACTTCGTTTGGAAAGGGGCAGGTTTTGCTCCAAAACAAACTTCCTTCCAATCTCCGTGTAGTAAGGTAGTATATTCCTCCAGGGCAGCATGTTTTTTCTTTTTTTTAATATAAAATCCTCAGTAAGACTGCAACATGAGAGTCTGCTTTCAAATGAAAGTACAAGATAGCCCAAATGAAAAGTATAAACTGTTCAGCTCTTCGGTATGTAAAGACGGCCATGCGCGATAAGGCTGTGGATTTAATATTCTTCAAATTTACATGGCTTGAAACAAAAACAGATAAAACAGTTTTACAGATACTGTATACATATTTTTTTCCAATCATGCAACTTTTTTTAAAAAAAAGTTAAACATGTGAAGCCAAATGTACAATCTATTTTTTCCAACCCATAGTAACGAAATGTATCTGGTCCCCCTTCGCATCTGTTGGCAATTCCTAAGGTATATCGTGTACTAGAAACACTTACAGGACACTGATTGCCAAGCAATGACATCATTTTAGAGAAATACATGACCTAAAAGGTAACTTTTTGAAGCGGTGGCACAAAAATTTCTGGAGTTAAGCAGTGGTCAACTATCCGATTATTCTCAAGAGAAAATTTTTTTACAAAATCATTAAATCAAGCCCCAAACCTGTGACTAGGAACTGCATAAATGTTGCCCTTTTAGACCTTTTGCTTAGACCAGGTGTTTAAATGATACCTATGTAATTGTTCTGGACCTTTACCTGTTTTACACGGTTTCAGAAGGAAAACTTCTAGGCATAAACACGTTCAAAGACTCAACGGCCAAATTTTCAAAAGGTAGGTTCCCAAAATTAGCCATTCAAGTCTGTGTTTTGACACCTAAATAAGTGGCCCTTTGAATTCAGCGAGATTTATTTAGCACTTCTGGAGAGGCGGGCATTTGCTGGGCACCTCAGCAGGCGTAGAGGGTGGTGACCTTCCCCCAGGCCTGGGGGGAGCTGGCACCTCTCCTTCCTTTGAGAAGCAACGAGGGCACGGCAGCTCGCCCCCCGCGACCATGCTGGGGGAGTCCCCGACGTTAGGTGCCTGACACCAGGCACTTCCGTTTGAAAATTTTGGCCCCAAAACTGAGCAACAGAAACCAAACCCAAGAGGTTGGCCACGTCCACCCCTCTTCAGCGAGTGCTGGGATGTTCTCCACAGCGGGGGCCCAAGGTGTCCCAGCCACGCCAATGGAAATGCTTTCCTTGACATTGCCGGGAGCCAGGTTAAGCCTTTCAGCCGCTAATGCTTCTATTTAAAAAAAAAAACAAACTTCTCTGCCATTGATGCGCTGTCTCTAAAGCAAGTGTTTTTTCTCCATTTTCTGAACAGAGTGGACCATAGTTTTCTCTCCCATTTCTGCCAGCGGGAGCTAGCTCTGTTGAACTCAAGGGGGTTAGGTGGCTGTAGCAGAGCCGAAGTTGCCCCCATTTGCCTTAAGCTAGCAGGCCTTCCCTTGCCTTTGCCAAGAACTGCATCCGTACCAAGAAAAAAAATAGAATTATGGATTTTGGTCACCTTGGCCATACCGTCAAGTCAGGCCTTACTGGTGCTGTCAGCGACCTGGTCGGTGGTCTTTGGGCAGACACCCCAGGTCTCACTGGAGGCTCACCTGTGCAGGGGCCAAATGCTACGCCCCAGCATGGGGAGCCACCAAGTGAGCTCTGCTGGCGGCCGAAACCACGGGGCAGGGAGACAAGCTCAGCCGCAGGGCGGCAGCTGCAGAGGAGCCTTGGGGAAAGGAGCACCAGAGGGAATTCCTTCAGCATACACTCGCATTTTGGGGGGTACCGGGAAGCTGAGAGCTAATCCTGCATGCTCAGAGGAGGCTGGTGGTAAAGCTCTCGACCAATTTTGGTAAAAGGTGCCTGCAACTGGACTCCGATAAGCAAAACAACCTCTAGCCCAGGTGACCACTGTGCCACACGAGCGTCCTGGGTAGCTGGCTGCTGACAGAGATGGGCAATGAGCATCACCTAACTCCAATATATGTAATAAACTAGTCCCCACGCTGACAAATAGACCACCTCGGTGTAAAAAGAAAAGAGAAGTTTTTAAGGCGAATGATAAACCCTTGGCTGCTTGGAAGAGTTGATATGCTACAGGGCTACGATAACCACAACTGCACAGACTCTACACAGTCATAACTGCGGGGAGAAACCAAGAAGTGCATCTTTACGAGAGAACAGCGTGGGGGCTACAATACAAAAACAAAACTTCCATCACACTAGGAGCTGTTGTTTCACCAATATCACCTCAGGGACCTGGAAAGTAAGGAGCGAGGAAGGGCCCACGAATGCTTTTGTGTGTGTGTGTGTGTGCACGCGCGCGCGCATGACTGCATGGGCAGTGGCAGTGGCGAGAGGGAGTCACTCCACATTGCATGGGACAAGGGTCGGTGGGAACTCATGCACTGAGACTTTGGGTTAAAATGCTAGTTTGTTTTCCTAACATCCATGCATAATGATCCATTTCTGTACATAATAAAATATATTTATATATTTATATGCATAATGCTTTTATGCAAAGAAAAAAAACTTCATATATCGCTTTGGAGAATTATGTATACACATGTCCTATTCAGAACCTCTTCATACCGAGTTCCTATGTACCATTGGTGTCTTCCCCTCTTTTTTTGTATCCCTCCCCCCCCCAAGATACTAATAAAAAGTAATCAAACTTTCCAGATTATAGAGAGGATCTATACAGCACGATACCTTTTATTCATTATTATTATTATTATTCATTTTACAAAAGAAACTCTTAGAAGCAAAATATATAAAACTGCCTTGTCTTTCAGTGTCATTTATCCTGTTACAATCTATGCTCATATGAAAAGCCATTTGTATGATACTGCCACCTTGCCATTCCCTTTCCTGCTTCTTCTGCCACAACGGATTATACACAATGAGAAGGAAAAAATAATCAAGGATATACCCAAAACAACAACAAAAAAAGGATCACTGATGCAGTAACACACCCTGTAACGACCTGTGCCTCAACTCCCGGTGTTGCCACTGCAAGTCACTTGCCGATGCCCAGCCTCTAGGCCTGGCTTTTCTGTGAAGTCGCGTATTTCGCTTAATTTTCGCTTTTTCAAACACATCTTTGGAGGTGGCTACGTTCAACTTGTTTGGCAGCTCAGCTTATAACTCCTTACCAGCTTGCTGCGGCAGTAGGGGCAGCCCCGCTAACATAAGGCAGGAGGGGAGCCTGCTCCGGCGGGCAGCAAACAGGCTCCTGCCTCGGTGCACGTGCGGGCAATGGCACCCGCTGTCAGTCAGTAGTCATGAGCCAAGAGGCAAACTCACCGGCTTCCCCTGTTTTGCAATCAACCCTGGTTTGACACTTATGGAAAACAAGGGTGCACTATTAAATTTAAGGAAAGAATAAGAAAGAAACAAACAAACCAACCCAACAAACAAACAGACCACACACATCACCTCTCTCTGGAATTCAGTCGGTTGATCGGTATAACAAATGCTGTATATTCAGAAAACCCTGACGTCTGAGCAGTGTTGGGTTATGATCATTTCCTCGCGTGTGTGCAGTACTTCAGATTCCCCAGGGAGAGAAAGCAAAAATGGTCAAAAATCTAAGGAAATCAAACTGGAGGTTGTAGGGGGGAGGGTGGGCAGACAGGGAAAACCTCCAAAAAGAAAAGCCAACTTAAAACATCCCATAAACCATTAATATATTGAAACACCACATACTCATTGACAAGCAACTATTGGAAAGGCTACACAGTGTGTTCTCAACAGGATGGTGCTGAACATTGTCTCCACAGCAGGTGCTTGGCCATCCCAGAAAAGGAAGATTTTGCATACTTCAGAATGAGTTCAATTCCCAAAAAAAGAGAAAAAAAAAAAAAGGAGAAAAAAAAAGGAGGATCTTCACTCCGGTAAGGGGCCTATTAACAGTCTGCTTTGTTAGGAAAATAATGCAGGGTTCACAAAGGTCGTAAGCTGTAAACAGTATCACTGTCCACTTGCTGACAGCAGATTTGGCAAAGGGTTCTCTCTCTACATCTCGTGTCAGTTTGAGGGCCTGGAGAGGAAGAAAAAAAAGAAGACAAGACAGTGAGACTGCTGCATGCAGGGAAAAAACACAACATACAAGGCAACCAAGCAAACCTCCAAACCAAACAACAGCTTGCACTGACAAGCAATTTTGATTTGTTTGCACCCAGAAGCTTCAAACTTATAGCAAGGAATAAGTTGCATCATGACCCTGCCTGAAAATGCTTCTCCCTTGCCAAGGTTTGAGTGTGCTGCTTTGCTGGCTTAGCTGCTCCCAAGCAGGAAAGAAAAAACCTTCTCTCCAAAGAAAAACAATGGCCAAGTCTGATTTACAGAAACCCAGTGCATCGTCTATTTGTTAAGCGTATTTCCAGGTGAAGCACGGAAGGATCCTCCAGCTTTTCTCCATTTTTCATGATCACCCTTTCTCAGCATCACCAAAAGGCTGGACAAATCTTCTGTTAGCATTTGACATCGACCACCACCCCTGAAGGACAGCTGAAGGAGGCTGCTCAAGAGAAGCAGTGAACAGCCACGAATTTCGGTTTGGACTTTAGAGTTCTCCATTTTCCTCCTTGTACGACACACCATCGTACAAGGTGGACAGGGTCCACCCAGCTTTAAAAACGGGGTGAGGGTCCAGCTTCTTCTGTAGCCATGAAACTTCTCTGCAGAGGGAAAGACACTGGAAAGACACCTTGGATGCAGCATGGAGACAACTACGAAGGGACATAGCAAGTAGGTAAAACACTGAAAACAGATGAAGATTTCAACCAAGGGGGCCAAGGGGCCAGGTTTTTAAAGGTACTCAGTAACTTAAAGATATAGGCAGGCACCAAGTAGGGTTTTGGAAAGTATGTACGTTTAAACATTCCCATGAAATCCTTTCACATCTTCAGAAAACCCACTTGGCAGCTATCCGCATAGCTGGGCATATAACTTCTGGCTCTGAAATGGCTTCGGAAACCAGGGCTTAGTCCCCCACACCACTTATAACCTGTTGAGGATTTTCCCTGAGATGAATGATTGGTGATTTTTTTATACAGTGCAAGAACAAGGGGACACAGAACAAGGGGACACTTGCTGAAACCAAAAAGTCATTTAAGTTGATTACAGGAATGTCTTTACTCTCAAAAGATCCTGGTATCAGGCACCCTCATGAAAAATGGTGGATTTAGGGGGACTGCGGGATTAATCCGGACCAGCATCTCCTGCAAGAGGGATCACTCAAAGGCTGCCACAAGACGAATCTCCATCACTGCCCCTCTCCTTTCTAAGGTGCCAGGCACTGATCCTATGATAACATTTTATTAAAATGACCTATTCTGACAATGCTAAATGATTGATGGAAATTTAATCATTTTGTCTCATGGTTATTAGAGCAACGGCGTGACAGCTGCTCCCTGCGCCATTAGGGGAGAACTTCATTCAGCACAGCTTAGGGAGCAGACAGATTGCGCGTTTCACCCAAACAAAATTTGGCTTTAGCCTTAATTATGTGGAGGGGTTTGGGGTAGACTGTTTTGTGAATAAAGGGATTTCCGACTGGATCAACATATCGATGTCTTCATTTTCAAAGGGCAAATTAACGCTAGCCATTTGTTAATGTGACTGCCTGGCAACAACTCCATTTGGTAAGTGTGTCCTGATGGCCGTAACAAGGTCAGGAGAAGATACCCAGACAGGCCTGGTAGCCCCCAGTAAAACCTGGCTAGTGGCTTGTATGCAGCTCAAACGAGTGCAGGCCCTTTTCTCTGCTTCTCCTTAAAGCCTTAGCACCAGGGGGGCTGGAAACAGGCGAGTTCCCAAAGCGCAACCTCATCTGAAGGCAAGGCTCAGGTCCCACGCACCGCAGCCCAGCAAGCCGGCTCGCTCTCATGCAGGCGCCAGCTACGCTGAGCGCGGGCTTAACTTCGGCATGTGTGAGAAGTCTTGCTGACTTTGAATGGAGCTATTAATTAAAAGTAAATGAGTACAGAAACTCCTGATGAAGTACCAGAGTAGTGTTTAACCTTTAAATTAAAAATGTATGTAAAATATTGTACTATGAAACAAAGTGACAAGAGAAAAAACTGGAGGACGGATGACGATGAGCATCATTTGTGGAAGTGGCACTGCCCGGTAATTTTTCCCGAGGACACCCGTCCTTCAGACAATGCCAACGTTTAGGAGACAGACACACAGCTGAGGTGAAATTTGCTCGTAGCAGAACCAAACCACGCTCCATTTTCACAGCTCTATTTACATGGACTTTGCAAATGGATTAAAAAATGAAAAGAAGTAGATCAAAGTCTTAACCCGCCTGCCTTCAAATTACCCCATTAAAGTCTGTAACAGACCCACACACTCTCACTTTCTGTCTCGCCACAAGAAGCCTCTGTTAACCCTGAGTTAGTGGCCTGCTGCTTCATAGCAATGAAAACTCTGTCAGGCAGGGAAGCAAGCACTCCAGTTACACCTCCATTTATCAGTGGTCTTCAACCACAACTCCCCAGTGTTCCTCTCTCCCTGCCCCCAGATATCTCCAGCTGTATCCTGAGCCACCACAAGGTTTTCTCCCATTCCCAACGGCCGTGGGAAAAGCTCGTCCTCCAGAGCGTCACCCTGAATTTGCAGAGGCAGATGGGGTTTCTCCTCTGGTGAGCCAGGATGCTGCTGTCCTCTAAGGGCAACACGCAGCTCTCCAGGTAAAGTACTCCAGTCCCCACTTTATCCTTTTTCCTGGCCTTTATTATTGGGTGCTGGTTTGAGGGATAAGAGCAGCAGAAGTATGAGCACAGGGGGTGATTAAAAAAAATACATAGAACAGAGGTCATGGATGGATACAAGAAAGGTGAAGTCTAGCAGGGCTAGTGGGTTAGAGCAGCGTTTGCTAACTTGCCACAGCAAAGGCATAGAGCCCCCTCTTTCGTGTGGCATGGTTTCTTGTTTCTTAGGCTGGGCGGAACTTCCAAAAAGGACACTACTGAAAACATCGTCTGCCTGCACTTCTTAAGCCACTCCCTGGAAAATTCAGTTCTCCCTTGAAAAGCTCCTCTGCCAAACCTGAAGCCCATTTTCAATCATCAGGGAGTGGAAAGGAAGCAGGAATTTTAGACTTTCTCCCAAAGTTTCTTAGACTTCCTTTTCTTAAAACTTTCTTCTGAAGAAAGCGAAGGCTTTCTTTTGGAGCCCAGTCTTCACAGCTGCATTGATACCTGGCCTCTGTCACACACACACGCACGCACGCACACACTGAAAGTAGAGGCAATTCCACTACGGCTGTTTTGATCCCCTGGGAACAGAAGGCTAGAACGAGAAACATCTGCTGGACATTAGAAGAATCCATAGTACCATATCAAGCTATAGCTTATGCAAGCATATATGCATGCGGTTGGTGAAAATAATGACTTTCAAACAAAAACAGGAAAAGCATTAAGTGAGGAGTGAGGATGAACTCCTGCTTTGTCACGTCCCACAGACATTTTGAACCCTAGATGCTAAATCTGTTTATCCTATCTGGTGGAAGAGTGTAAAACAAAAAGCAAGTATTTCTGTGTTTTCTAATTCTTCAGCTTGCAAGCAATTATGTGGGAGAGGAGATGCCCCTTTTGTCCGTCCTCTTCTCTGCCCTCCCATCCTCTACCTTGCTACTGACCGGTTACAAATGCTACCCTTGCTTTATTCTGTGGCCGAGCTGTTGGTTGCGATTTCCCTCCAGCAACAATCATTTCCTCGCCTCTGTCTCACGCCATTCCACCACTTAACCGGATGGCCGTCTCCCAAGCCCCACGCCAGCTCGTGCACCGTCAGAGCAGCTCTGAAGGATCATCTGCCACCTGTTGCTTTCTCCCTTTGATCCCAACGGTGCCAATTATGCAGCGCTGGAAATTTCTTCAGAATAGAAAGGTGACGCATCGATGCTCCCCAAAGCGAGGCACAGATAACGTGCACTGGTGGTAAGTTTATCAGTAAGCTAACATAACAATCAGCACATACAGTTTTCTGTTAAAAGAAAAGTTATGTGCTCCTTTACATAATTATGATATGAGAAACCGCACTATCAACACACAGCTCCTCTGTGTGGTGGCCTACCAAGGACCTTCTGATTTGGCTGGAAGGCTTGTTGAGTGGATCACATCTTGAAAAATATCACTACTTAGAGGTCTGTAAAACAAGTGTTTTCCCTGGGCACCACTCTGTAATGACTCCCCAGGGACAGGAAATCCCAGTAACTACTTTTACTGTCCAGAGACTGAGGATGCAAACGTTTTGAAGGACAACTGCATCCTTTAGTGATAGATGTACATTCAATCTAGTACCTCTGTCCCTTGATTTGTCATCGCCGCCAGCAGTACAGCTTCTACTCCAAAACGGGGGTAGGCTCAAAAAGCAAGGCTTGATTAGGCATGGGTACAAGTTAATATTCTGCCCGAGGTTTTCACAGCTCAAGACGGAAGAATACACAGTATTTGTTCAGAAACAAGTAAGGGAGATAACTGTTGTGGCCAATTCCTTCTATAAGGACAAAATTGCAGCATGAGAATTTTTTGTTCAAGCAGAATAAAAATTAGGAATCCCAATGCCATGGCAGGTATGCCACAGTGACACCCTACAGGCTTAGCGTACGCTGCCCTAGGATGGCACTGTGCCGAGAGACAACGCTGAGGTCAGGGTCCAAAGTCCAAGAGGAAAAAAGAGCTGGCAACAACGTATTTTCTTTCTAAGGCCTGAACTTTCAGGCCTGTTGCAACTTCACTTTTTCTCTTTAAATTCTACACATAAAACCAGATCTTTTCCAGCTCAGAATCAGGGGCAGAGGGTGAGGAGAAGGATGGAAAGAGGAAGAACGCCAGCACAGAACTAAGACTTATGGGAGCTAAAAAGTTGCTGTGCTGGTACTTGCACAGGCACGTAAAGCACAATAGTGTCTCTCTTCCTTCTGTTCCTGCTCTTCCACTCCAAGAAACATTGCAAACCATAGCCGACAACTAAGTATTTTGGAAGTAAATGTAACTAAAGATAGCAGATCATTCTCTCACCCTGTATCAGCTCCCTGGGACAAAAGGCTTGCCCAGAACTGTAGTGAGGTGCCACGACTATTGATACATGTGTTATTCTGATATCCCAGCTGTCTACAGAATCATAGAAAAGTCCAGGCTGGAAGGGACTCAGCATTATCGGGTCCAACCTTCTGTTGCAGGCAGGGCCTTAGGTTAGGTTATTCAGGGCCCTGGCAAGCCAAGTCTAGATATTCTAATTTCCAGCAAGGGAGAGTCCACCACTCCTCCAGGCAGTTCACTTTACCCTCAAAGGCAGGTAAGGTCCCTTCCACCCATTTTACAGATGAAAAGGAGACACCCAGAGAGAAATTGGCCCACCCATGCTCACACACTTAAAAGTAGATCAGGTTTTCCTAATGTATCAGGACCTGATGCTGAACAACCAAATTCACAGGAAATTCTGCGCTTGCTTGCAAGAGGAGCAGGCGCATGCAGACTCCACTACGTATGTCACTGTGTTGGTGCCCATACAAGAAGACCATATGCTGCCACACTTGTTTTTACACCTACAGACATGTCAGTGTGCAGTTATGCCGGCTTTCCAGCACAAGTACTGCCGATACCCAATTGCTGTTGAGAACCATCACATCTGGCTGGGTTCAATCCTCTGCCCTGGCCAACAGAGAAGAGTTTAGATACAGGACACCATCTCTCTAGAAGGTCTCCAGGCTTCTTGACAATCTTACGGTATATTTTATCCCCTGCCTTTTGTTCGGGGGGCCTGAGGAGTGGGGTGGAAATCCTGCCAGTTATGGGTGACACTGGCACTGATTGACAGACATCAGCCTGGGTGTTCAACACAGCACCTTTTAGGCAGGATGCTGCTGGACTAGAGGAAGAAGGCCAAAAATGCTTGAAAAATACATCTTCTGTTAGGGGTAAAGGACATCAGCTGGAATAACGGTGCTTTCTTTAGGCACTCGGGAGCACTGGGAAGGAGACCTCTACTGTGGACCAGAAAAGGATGGATAACTGCTGCACCTGTGCAAGACCAGAGAAGGATTTTGCTTGCACTTGTGAACCTGAAGAATAAGAGCCGCTTTCTAGAGTAAAAGGTACCTGCATGGCTGGAAACATCCTGAATTATGGGTTCATAGTGCTATGGAAATGTGCTATGTACTCTTTATTCTGAATATCCTTATAGGGAGGTGTTTTTTTCTCTGCCAGGTACCAAGCCTATTTTAAAAACATCCTCCCTGCTATGGAGTCTTCTCATTTTCCTCTGCAGTAACTTGAAAATGACAGGCCAATAATGCTCACATAGGTCACACAAAAGGATTTCCACCATGTTGATATAAGGCAGGACATCCTCTATCATGACTTAAAAGTGGTAGAAAAGGCGAGAGAGGGAAGGTCCTTCCTCAAAACCAGATTTGTATGAAATAAATTACCCATGAAAGCCAGGAGAAGCAGTTTGCAAAAGCAGGCAGTGCAAGGGAAAAACAACGGGCAAGATACTCGGCTCAGCTGTAAACATGCATAAACGCAAGCCATTCTCCACGGCATCATCTGGGAAAAGCGGCTTTCTTCCTGGAGTAACCGCAGACAACCACTGGCTACACAGCAGCCTCCGCTAGCTGAGCCACGTCTCCGTCCCATTACCGCTCAGCAGATGTCCGCTCCATCAGACTCCAACAACTGCCACCCTGTGCGGTAATCTGAGTGGAAAAGCTGATTAAATAGCCCTCGTAGACTGGACCAGAGCGGAGCGTTACCACCACCCAGCCGCAGGTACCTGATTTAATGGGGTCAGTGTCCCCATGCACCGTGTGGGACTTGATCAGGGGCAGCGCTGATGGGAGCATCCTGCTGGAGACTCTCCAGCAGTGGCACGGGGAGCCCGGGGGGCTGTTGTGTGAGCATCCTTCCTTCACCCTCCCTCCCCAGGCCAGGAGAGAGAGAGAGAAAGGCCGGCTATTTACGTAAGATACTGTGCACTCCTGCTGGCCTGCGCTATACCTGTGCTCTTTGGCTGTCATCAACACAAGACTTAAACCTCTCCGGCTGTCAGTTCATCACCTTGGCTGAGTGCTGAATTGCTATGAAAAAAGATTTCGACCTTTCCTCAGCTGCATGACGCTATGTTTCTAAAAAGGATCTCTCATTACGCACTTCTTCAAGAAAATATGTTTTTAGGGGAGCTATTTAAAAGTCTGGCTCAGAAGAAGGAAAGAAAAAAGAAAAACCACCTGTAACCACCCCAGCTAGCAGGCAACAGTATGTCTGGGGACCAACACTGATCTGCAGCTCTAAACAATCATTACCGCTCATTCACATGAAAAAGACAATTTGTGAAGACTCATTCTGTAATAAAACCTGTGTGCTGCCAATCCAGGGAGGAAAGCACTGGGGAGACCAGTTGATGCGGGCTGTTCTAAAAATATCAGTTTGTGCTGTCATCTGGTGAGAGTATGTCATCCTGTAATCTTGGCATCTGCAGGGACAGCAAGTTTCTGCCTAATTATTGCTGCTGAATCACATGACAAAGCATGAGGTACAAAAAATATATCTATATAAAACAACAACAGAAGAACACCCAAACCACAGGATCAGACCACTGTCCTGGCTTCAGCTCGCAACACAAGCCTGCAGAGGCAATCCTATTTTTTTCAAATCTTTTTCCTCGGTTAATAAAACCCCAAAACATAAACCCAGATTAAAAAAACACCAAAACCAAAAAGACCTACTCACAGAAGGAGTGAGCGATTCATCATGTTTGTGTGTCAGCTCATGCTGCCTTCATGCAGCAAAAGCCACAGCATCCCTGCAAGCGTAGGACTGGCCCCTGAGTACAAGGGGCTTCGAGGGGCACTGTGGCCAGAGGGACTGCACGGGGGGCAGCCCCAGTGGGGTTTGCCCAGCTTTCCCCTCTCCTCCTCCCCAGTGGCTATGAGCGCCGAGTTTGCTCCTGTGCTGCTGGTGTGTGCCCAGAGAGTGAGGACCAGTTAATGGGAACCCTGTTCTCAGCGAAATAAGTTTTCTACATAGATATTTTTGTTCAAAGACTAAACTTGGCACACATGATGTTCAGCTAGTCACAAAACCACCTTTCAAAACTTGGGCTGGCTGAAACAACACTTAAATGTTAGAAGCGCGCCACCGCCTTAACCGCTGACCTGTTAGAAATGGAGCAGAAGAATTTGCTGCTCCTGAATTTCCTTTAGATTTTTTAAAGGCAGCCAGGCCCATCTTGGCTCCATGTAAGAAACCTGCCAGCCCTACCGCTAAGACCTCATTTTTGAAAATAAGAGAGCCAGAAGCGCAGCTATGGTCCTGAGGCTGTCAGCATCCTCAGGCGTGAGGTCCACCAATTCTGTTTTCCATATTTCAGTTTTAATGAGCAGAAAACAAGCTTTCTGGTAAAGAATAAAAATCATCTTCCTCGTGGCATATTGTCCAGGGGTCTCTGATTCGAAACTCCATGCAAATGGAGATCTTTTCACTATCAACTACAACTTTTAAGATGGTGTTGTAGTGAATAGTAAGTCATCCTCAGACCTGTGCATTTGTCTTTGGTATTTCAGCCAGAAATAGGTTGAATGCCAATTAACAAATCGGCAAGTAGTCCAAACTGATATGGACTAATGAAATACCAACAGGCATTTCATTACGCTTCCTAGGATTTTGCTTTGTCAGAGATTTTAATCATGAAATTATGCGAACGTTACATGATGTTACTATTAGTAGCTTGTGCACTCTACTGCTACAGTAAGATGATGTGGGACCTAGATGATCCTAGGGCAAAATGAGTGACTTTAACTGACCTGTGAAGTATTTTGCTTGTAATTTTCTAATAAGTCAACATGATTCCAGCACAGCTCTGTTAGAGCCCAGAGGCATCCCGCTAAACGGCACATTGAAATCTCTCAGAAGATGCAGCTAGATGAGTTTTTCAGACAGTGAAACCAGCTCAAGAAGTTCCTGCCCTGCTCATGCTGAGCTGTCCTCCACCCCCTGCCCAAGCCCTGCCAGCATCGCTGCCTGCGTGGCGCCGTTGTAAACTGCATCACTGAAACAATCGAGGTAAAAACAACTTCTTGGATGGGTTTTGATGCTGGAGGAAATGTTTGTCCCAAGCAGTAGTTGATCACCGGCTCCTGACCTTCCAGGCAGCAGTAAATGTCCCGAATAGTCTCCCCTGCCGGTCTGTTTGGGACTACTCTTCGGTGAATGCCAAGTCCCTTGGGACTCTCCAGCTGAGAAGGACCGCAGAGCAAAGTGCAGAGTTGTGGGAACCCCAGGCTGAGAGAGGACCCATTAATTTCAAATAAAAGGTATTCTAGAGACAGGCAAGGGAATAGTGACAACTTTATTTATTGATAAACAAGCTGAAAAAACAAGGTGATGAGTATCTGAGTGGGCGGAGGGCATATCCAGTGCTCTTGGGAAGCAGGCAGAGAGAGAGAAACAGAGGCCCCAGCCAGCTTAAGAAGGGAAAATTATGGCTGAGTGAATAAAGCAAGAAAAAAGCATATTGATTTTCTCCTTTCTTTCTTGTAAGAGAAAAAAACCCAAAACAAACCCAAATTCATTTATATGCCTTAATTACGGCCCTCTGAAAGGCGGGGCATGGCCAGCCTCAGGGGCACAGAGCCAGCGTGGTGGGACCAGGCAAGGCTGTCTCCAGGGACTGTGCACAGGCTTATGTGCAGCAAATGCTCATGGCCACCAAACCCGCAATGGTGGCGTCTCCTGCACAGGTTTTTTCACTTCCCCTATGAAGAAACTGTAGTTGATTTTCTTCCAAAGTAAACCCCCCTCTATACCTAGAGTATGTATAAACTAAATACCTACGTATTTGGCTTCTTTCTTTTCTTCACGAAAACTGACTCCAGCGTTTCTCTTATTTTTCATAGAAAACACAGCACTCGCTATTCCCAGGTATGCCAATAACCCATTGTAACTGCTTCTGCCTGCCGGCAAAATGCACCTGGCCGCCCTTGTGAAACAGATTTAGCGTGAGCAAGCGCCAGGCTGCTCTGCCGAAAGCGTTCCCCAGTCTTCAAGCCTGTAAAGATTCATTATTGGGATCAGGAACACTGCAGAGAGAAGATTTTAATTCAGGGGTCCCTATTGCTACAGCGAAGTGGAGAAGTAACCAAGAAAGCAATTCAGAATGATCGCATCCAATGTCACGCGAGGCGCCCCTATCAAAATATGAGATGCTCATAGGGAGGCAAACTCAAACAGCGCTGCTTAACAGATGAGGAAGGGTGCATGATGAACCAGCTCAGCAGAAATCATCTGCGCTTGCGAGTAATCCGCTGAGGAGAGCTGTCTCGTTAATAAATCTGTCCTCTGCAATGAGACTCCGCTCACACAGATGTGTCAGTTCCTTTATTCAGAGGGAGCAGCCTGAAAAGATCACGGCGGCTACGCTTTCCGTGACTGGCACAGGCCGGGGTGAAGAGGCAGCGGTGAGCATCGGTGAGGAGGTGGCGTAGTGTGCTTCCTCCATGCTGCCTAGGCAGGTCTCCCTGCAGGCATCTTCTACCTATACACAGCAAACGAAGATACGAAAGCAGGAGGCTGCCCTATTTGCCTGTGTCAAGCAAAGCTGTCAGTAGCATCTGTTTTTTAGGCCCCATTTGGCAGATTGTACTGTTGGATGTTTCACAGCAATAAAGTTCCTATGGCCTTTTTTTTTTCACCTCATGCAAAAAGGGTTTCTAGATCCAAACAGCTCATGCAGCTGGAGGAAGAGAAAACTGACCAGCAAGCGTGACCTTCTGCAAGTTTTTGCTTCCTGGTTCACGAGTCAATTCGTTTTTTTTCCCCCTTTCCTTTCTTAAAGTATCCAGCACTGGAACTGAAGGAAAACCAGTATTCAGCTGTGGCACTGGCCTTGCCAAGCTGCCATCCCGTGCAGGGTCAGCGGGACATGGCGTCCCCTAGAGCCCACCTCCACAAGCCCGTCTCCTGGCCACGTACTGCAGCGCTCTCGCTTTGAGTGAAAAGATGTGAAAGAACCAGAGGAAATCCTCCCACTGACAGAGAAAGGACTGTGCAAACCAACCACTCCACCGGAGCGAGGCAGCTTTGCAGAACGACTGAAAGGAAGACTCCTGTGCAGTCTTGTTCTCCCTCACAGACAGCAGACCACAGCACACATCTCCTGTGGTACTCCATACACCCAGGAAGACATTCAGGAGGTTCACCACTGCTGCTCACCTCCTGCAAAGCTTCCCCTTGAACATCTAACTGTGAAACAGAGAATGAAAACTCTAAATTAAAGATGAAAGGGGCAAATTATGCACTGTAAAGTCAAACGACACTGACTCCTTCTTTCCATCCTTCATCCAGAAAATAACAGTTGGAAGTAAGCTGCAAACTGAATGAATGCCTCGTTTAACTTCACCACTGGGATACTCTACATACTATTCTGAAGTTAATAGAACACTTTCAATAATTTATAGCTAACCTTTTATCCTACTATATTTTGAAATCTACTCCCTTATACTAATAAATAAACAAAGGAGAAAGGGCACTTTGTGTGGCACCTACCCTATGAGTCAGTGAATATGTACGTGTGAGCAGGCAGACGTATGGGCAGGAGCCTGCAGAATCATAAAAGGATGACAGAAACAATGCTTACAAGTTCAAATGCCCCCAGCTGTGGAAAAGAAGCAATGGAAAAAACCACATCAATCTGGAAAAAATTAATCTGAAGAGACTAACATTTGAAAAGCACCTATGTCAGAATTCAAACCTACAGATATTCTCTTGGTGGGGTCCAAAAGAAAATCATACCCACCTCAGTCCTGCGGGGGGGGACCAACAATTTTTGCATATTTAAAACATTAAACCCAGTACCCTCCTGGGACCAGGATCCTACCTTTGCTATTGCAATATATAATTCCTCCATTTGCTACTTTTTTTTTTGCCAAGAAATACAATTTAAAAAAAAAAACAAACAACTTCTCTAGTGTTGCTGTACCGCAGCAGCAACACAACTCTAATTCAGTCCAGATCTGTCCCACGCACCCAATCCTCAGTGCGTGCACTGATCTTGCAAAGACACTCGCTCTTACTCCTCCCCTGCAGTACTATTGCTCCACTGACTGCAAAGCCCCTTGTCCCGTCCCTATGTCACACAGCTTGGCTACGTGCGGCATGGGCTGCAGAGAACAATCCATCTGTTGCAGCTTCAAAGAAGACAAGTTGGAGCTCTGTGATTCCTGAAACCCACAAATATTCCACCTTGCTTTGCCTGATTTGTCATTAACATTTCTCATGCCTAAATTAAGAAGGACGCATAGCATCAGATGCGTGCTGACAGTGTTGCAGCCCAACAGCTTTTATAGCTTAGCCTCGTTTCCCTCCACACCTCCAAATGTTTCTTGGTTGCGCCTGCTGCATACCAACACATAGCAAGCCATCAACAAGCCAAACTAATATTATTAGTGTGCACTAACTATTAAGTGTTTGGTGCAAACTCCAATAAAACTAAGGAACCAAGTATTTTACCACATCTACAGGGCACTGACCTGTTTGCCCATTTTCCCTGTTCTCAAAGATCCTTCAGCCTGGTACCCAACTCTGTGATGAAGCCTGTTTAGCACCAGTGAAGTTCCCCACATTCAGACTGACAACGTTCTGAGCTGAGATGAGGGAATCAAAGTTAAAATCCAGCCCATCTGCATCCATGAGTTCACTGCGGATAATGGACTCCATGTCACACTCCAAGCTCCCATTGAAAATATCCAGGTCCAAGTCACTTGGGAATTTCTCGTGTCCCATGACCGGGAGGTTCACGCTAGAAGAGTACAAAGAGGAGCCTGAGAGCGGGTCAGAAAGTGTTTGCATAGACTGATTGACAGGTGACTGCTGATGTTTGGTGGATCCCAAGCTGTTCGAGTCACTCAAGCCTATGTTACTGATGGAATTGGACAAGGCACGGCTGCCACTGAGAGAGGAGTTGTGGGACTGGTGCTGGTGATGAGGCAGGCTCTGATTGACCAGACCGCCCTGGCTGGACTGCGCGGCAAACGACATCATGGGGTCGTTGCGGAGCATTATATTCCTGCGGGAATTCTGGGCGGACACAGCTGTGCTGGCTTGTGACATGAGTGGGTCAGACTGTGTCATCATGACATCGCTGTGACTAAGTGCATCAGAGGCAAGGAGATCCTGCAGCGTCTGGTTGTTGTAATGAGAAATGGAAGAGAAGGTGGCCTGCTTGTTCTCCTGAATGGTCTGCATGGGTGACTGGCGGAGGGAATTCAGGGATGACGGCCCAAACACGGCGTTGTTGAAACTACTTGATGGGGAACCCAGCCCTGAACCTTTGGAACCATACGGAAAACTGGAGCTTCTCTGCATTATCCCTCCTGTGGGCGACTGCTGGGAGGGAGGGAGTGTTATATTGTCCAAGAGATCATCCATGAGGTTATCTGTCAGTCCATCGTTCAAATTCATTGTCCCAGCCATATCAGTCAACCTAGGCAACTCCACAGTACACGGTTTGTTTACCGATGGGGACAAGCTCGATGGACTACTGTATAGCATGGGAGAAAGTGGAGCGTCGTCATCTTGAACATCATCTAGTTCCGTGCTTGCCAAAATGGGTGACAAGCGGCCACTGATCGTACTGGCGTTTGAATTTGTACGGGAGCGAAAATCTGTCCATGCATCCAGCTCATCGCTGCTGCGGGAGGTGGGACTCCCTGGCCACTTGGAGAGCTGAGAAGGGCTGTCCTCGCTCGTCTCCTGGGCGGTCTGCAGGGCTGCCTTTTTCTTAGCCGCCCGCCCTCTGCTCTTCGTGTACTTGTTGCTGTTGTCCATCGACACAGCACGTCTCCGGGGCGCCTTGCCGCCTTTTCCACCATCTGGATTGATCATCCACCAAGAGCTTTTCCCGGTGCCTTCATTCTGCACCCTGACGAATCGGCTGTGGAGTGACAAGTTGTGCCGGATCGAATTCTGCAGGAAAAGAACAAAACAAAACGTCAAGACTAGCACCCCTCTTCTTTTGCTACCCGATTCTCAATCACAAAACCAACATCACACGAAAACATCAACATGAATAAAAGCATTGGGCCCTCCTGGACGTCAACACAGGTTTCTTGGGGGGTGGATATGGGACGGCTGGAGCGTGACTGCAGCGTGGCAGCATGCTGCTGCAAAGCAAGCCCCCATGCTTGCACTAGCTGTGCATTCCTGGTACCCACCCCCAGAAGCTGCATCCTAAGGAAAGGAGTGTGACGCACATCCATTCCCGCTAGCAAGGAGCTAGACCTTTCTCCCTTCCTTTTGACTCAGGACAAACCTCTATACTATCAGCAATCTTGCCATCGGTTCCTTGAAATAAAAACTGCAAAGACACTACAAAAATCTGACTGGAGGGGTAGTCACACTCATCACAGCCTCTGCAAACGTCTTTTTAATTCTCCATGGGCATGTGTGTTGTGCATTTGTTATAATAATTCTTGAGAAAACTCCAAGTGCTGTTGCTCCTCTCCCACAGGCACTCTGTGCATGACTAAGCTGTACTTTCTCTCTTGATTAGAGGCACCAGAATTACGCCCGTACCGCAGTAGCCGGCCAGCTGTCCCCTCGCTATAGTATCCTCACAGTCTTCAAAACATGATGTGCCACAGTACACGACGATATCCCTGTCCCTGTAAGCTGCTAGATGCAGAGTTGTATAAAGTTGCTGTACACAGCTGGATATCCCGTGCTGTACAGGATGCTATGAAATACAGTACTTTCAGGGGAGCCCGTGCACACTCTGCTCTTGCATATTACCCACTTGCACTAGTCAGCAACATCTGCCGTCCAAAACCCACATTGGCTCAAACCGGTGATAATCACCCCAGAACGAGAAAGAGGCAGAGAAAACCAGCCCACAGCAGCCCTAGTGAAATGACTCCAGATTTAAACCAAAATAACCGAGATGAAAATCCCGCTCCACTCATCCTGCTGATCTTGGGCTTAAAATATGGCTCAAAGAAAGGACAAGCAAGTAGTATTTGTTAGTGAGAGTACTTCCAGGTTGCTTTGTTGTTTTTTTTTCCCACGTGCAAGTCAAAAGATTTTTGGAGCTATACTATATTCCTTTGACAAAACAGTTGTGCTATTCCTCCAGGTTAAAGATGATTAAGTTTAAAAAGTTGCACAAGTTCTTTTTTCTTAAATTTTGGCAATTACCAGGTATAGCTATAAAGAGGATAAAATCACATTTGTTCTGCCAGCATGCTTTAAGAACACAAAGTCAACAGGATCATAGCATAATCAAACCATCCAGGATAAGTGTCCTTCATTTACAAAGCACTAAAGAAATTCCAGATTTAAATGGGCAAAGAATGAACCAATCAACAAATCATTCACAAGCATCTCGATATTTGCATCCTTAGGATAAATGGATGTTTGACATAAATGAACTGGAGACACATTTGGTGTACAAAGAAATACAGCCCAGCTTTTTTTAAACAACACTTTTCAATATAAAATGCCTTTTTTTTCCCCTGTTAAGTGTTGTGGTTTTTGTCAGATTGTGAAATGGAAAACATGCCTGAAGTTCTTCTCGCACACAGACAGCAGACGCGGTTGTGATTATCACTTAATGAAAAGAGAAATCATACGGACCACGGTTCAAAATAGCAACTGTTATGTTTTAAACAATTTGCACAAAACAGCAGACCAGATTTCGCAGACATACTCAAGAGAAGTTTGGGTCAGTGCCTCAGCTGTAAACTTGTCCATTTCTAAGGGACTATCATGCCATCAAAATATGGTGGATTGAGTTGCAGCATAACAGTTCTTCAGTCTAAGGAAGGAAAGAGCTTTTTATTCTTTAACTGATGACATTTTAACTATATTTTGAGTCTGGCAACAGCCTGTTTCTAACTTCTAATAACTAGACGCCACTGCTTTCTTCCTCAGGTTTCTCCCAACTCGCTGGAGAATTGCTGGTTTTTTTGAAAAAGAACCTTTTTTGATATTCCAGCTTGTACTGCATCAATGCAGGTAGCTCTCACATTCATCCCCTGTGACTTTCATGGACAACCACTTGTGAGAACACCTGCATGGGGATCTCTTCTCGCAAAGAGCCAGCGGCAGGATGAGGACAACCAGAGCTAGACCACCACACCAAGCCAGGCTGCAAGAGCCATAGAAACCATGCTGTTCCCCACCTAAAAATGCTGGGTATAAGAATACACAGCACCATGACTCTTGCTAATGAAAAAAAATATTAGAAAGCGCAGAAAAGAAACACCCGAGGTGGCATATGCAGCGTGCCACATAGCTTCAGGTATAAAAACACTCCAGTTTTCAACCTATGGTATTCTCATAAAATGCCTTATTTCTGCTGCTGGTAGCCGTAGTATGAAACTATCTGGCCTAAAACCATGAAAAATCCTAAATAGTAAAATTGTGAGACTGAGGCACCTTTCAGGATGAGGGCTCCTGCATGTGTGGATATGTGTGTGCACATGTGTAATTTTCTTATTATCTCTTTTTGCTCAGTGTTGGTATTACACAAATAATAAAAGAATGTAATAATACTTTTGCATTGGAAATTGGTGGTTATAAAAAATCCAAGCAGTTTGTTTTCCTTTACATTATGCAATATGCCACTTACACTCTGGCTTCTGTTCTTCTTTACTTTTCTTCTGTAGGAAGACTGTTTTCTTAAGCATAATTATGGGCCAATTTATTTTTGTGTACCCCATCTCCACCCTCTGTTCAAACACCGCCTTAAAACCCACTTCTTTCATGTAACCTCCCCCCGCTAACCTCTTCAGCAACAGTATCTCTGAGTTTCTTGGTTTCTCCTTGTGTTGGATGCTCTGCCAAATCAAATTAGGACTGGATCCTGTTATCCTTTCACGTGCAAGTTTTGCTACAGAAGTTACCGAGATTGACAACTCACATCAGTAAAGGCTGTTGCGCTGTGCTACCAGGCTGCACTCTGGATGGAAATAACTGTATTTTCCACCTGGTTTCTGAGCTGTCAAAGAATGTTCCCAACTGCTTAAAATATAGGAAAATATCGTGGGACGATCTTTGCTCACAACCACGTGCATTAGTAATATATGACCATGTGACAAACCGCAAAGGAGGTGGGGAAGCAAAGAGAAGAGTTTATCATTTGAACCCACTGCTGATCAAATTAATGGGGATTTGTCTTTGACTTATGTGGGAGATGGATTAGGCCATGATGATGGAAACATAACACATTTTTCCATGCTGAAATGCAATGAGAAACTTTAAAAGATCTATAAAGGAACTTCCAGCAATCTGTCCTGGAGACCATACGTAGATGGGACAGATGCTAGCCAGGCTGCAGACACCTTGGAAAAAGCTCAGATACCACCGACGGGTACAACATACTGAGTGTACAAAAGCAGAGTAGAAAAGAAATACGATGAGCTCCTCCCTTTATTAGTGTTACTATTTATACCAGACTTGAAGAACGCTGTGCACTCTGCTAAGAGCCAGAAGACTGAGGTTCCTGCAGATAAGATCAAGAGCATCCCGTATGGCATTGAGCCCAGCCCAGCCAGGTCCCGGTCCCCCAGGGAAGTGGTCCTGCAGGGAAGAATGACCAGTCCTGGAGATGAGGAAGACCCAGGGCAGGGGAACACGTGAGGCACGTCAGATTTGGTGTGAGCAGAGGGTGGTACAGTGCCACAGGCAAGCAGCGCTGCTACCCTACCTTGGCTTAGGCTGACGGCATCAGGAGAAGGGGTGCAGCTGGGTGCCTGCTAGTAGCCAGGGCAGCAACACGTGGGGTGACAGCGCTTTCCCCAAACTTGGGGCCACGCTCTCAGCTTTTATAAATGTTGATCCACTGCACCGCATTTTGTTCAGTTAATACTCCTCAAGGGAACCAGCCACATTTAGCTCGCAAAAAAAAAGAGAAATCAGCTACCATGTCCTAATTACACATGTCTCTCTTGGTATTTTGATAAGACTGCAAACGGGTAAGCTCCTAGAGAGGACACTCAAACACTTCCAAAGTGCTGTATACCTGATTTGATACGAACAACTGAATGAGTCTCCCAGAAAGGCTGGACTGCGCGTGATTTCAACACTCCGTCCTGGTCAGGCAACAGCCGCAAATGCTCGAGCCTTTAAACAGAAAAAATTCCCCCTCCCTGTGCCTGTTTCGGCCTCTTCCAACCCGTGTTTACCTTATGGAGCCCGTCCATTAACTCAGACACCAGCTGCAAGTGCTCCCACTGCAGTACAGAGACTTTTTTGTCTGGAAGCAACATGTGGTATCAATTTATCATCCTCAACAACGCAACAAGGAATCCACTCACTTTAAAAATAAAGAGAGAGTTGTGTAGCTTAACTCTTAAAAGCCCCCGCTTTAAAAAAAAAAAAAAAAAGCCTAAAGATTAGCAAGATGAGGTGCAGCTGGTGGCTGCCGCGTCCAAGTTACACACTGGTCTGTTTTTATTTCAGTGTTTTGTAGTGAGTGGCTAATTCGTTACTTCAGATACAGGCTCCTAAACTGTAAAGTTATGGCTACAAATCAAAAGCAGTTGTTTATTTTAACAACTGGGATACTAGGACATGATGGGAGAAAAACAAACGCTATCTGCAGACCCATAAATGCTGCTAATGCTCACTTGGGAGAATTATACTTTATTTTATACTTTATTAACATATTTGATGTTCAAATTTCACCGTATGAAGTTGTCTGGTAGCCCC